>NC_135022.1:2927500-3230000 GCF_051020955.1 Megalopta genalis
GGCCTTGCAGAATTTCGCAGGGTGGCCGTACCCTTGGCACTTATAGCACCTGGTCACGTTCACGTGGTCGCGTACCCTGCAGCAGCTCCAACCCACGTACAGCCTCTCTTTTGGAACTAAAAGGTCCCTGGCTCGCTTAGAGACCTCGAAGATTAAGTTGCATCGGTCTCTAGTCTTATCGCCACTCTTATAGACCAATTTTACTTCCTTTGAGAGGCTGGCCGCTTCCTCCTTACTCAGGTTCTGCTGCAGGATAGCGTCCGTCGTCTCCTTGTTGTCCTCCTGGGCCCGTGGGACGTCGAATACGATGATCCGCGGGCTCCTTTTGGCCGGAGCACCTACAACAAAACCAGCCGCTTTAAGTCTCGGGTTGGCCATCAGGGATGTTACGTCGGTATTGTTTGACGTAACGAGCGCAATTCCTGCTCCCTGAACCCTGCGGACGCCCCTGATCTGTAGGCCGTCCGCTCTGGGCGAAACCAGCTCGAAGACTGCC
This sequence comes from Megalopta genalis, assembly GCF_051020955.1. Classification (NCBI taxonomy): domain Eukaryota; kingdom Metazoa; phylum Arthropoda; class Insecta; order Hymenoptera; family Halictidae; genus Megalopta; species Megalopta genalis. The sequence continues at coordinate 2,927,997 of NC_135022.1, forward strand.
TCCTTAGTCTTCGCACTGTCCTCATATTTGGCGGTGTCTGACGGCATGATGATCACCACATTGGGAGGGTCCTGCTTCTGCGTCGACCTGGCTGCCGTAGCGGACCTGACGCCGACGCGTTCGGCATATGTGGTCGGCTTTTTGGCGGTGACGGCTGCGGCGACGGCGACGGCTTTGTCCTGGAGTGCCTGGCAGGAGCGTTTACACTCCTTGGACTCGGCCTGAACTGCTTCAAGACGTCCCTCAAGCCTGCTGCTGTAAACGAGGGCTTTTATGAGCAGGTCATTTATTTTCGCGGCCTGTGCGCACAGGGCGTGCACCACAGTAGACGGGATATCGTTTCCTGGAAGCGTAATTTCATTAGTTAATAGCCTGTATGCTTTGGCAGCGTCGGCTCTGAGGGCTGCCACGGTCGTCTCCTCCTCCTCCGGGTTAGCTCGGCTCGGCTCCTCTACTATCTCCTGCGTCGTCTGCGTCGCTGGTTTGTCCCTTTTCTTCTTCTTCTTTTTCTTAACCTCTGCCGGCTTCCGGAAGCAGAGGGGCGCGTCCGAGTTGGCTGCCTCGGTCTCCGAGTCCGTGGCCAGACATCGTTTCTTACGGCGGCGGGAGTCGGTCCCTGAAGAGGCGACCTCCATTGTGGAACCGCGTCACGGCCTCTGAAAATGTAAGGTGTTAGCCACGGAGAAAAAAAAAAAAAAAAAAAAAAAAAATTTGTTTTAAACAAATTGTTTAAACAATTATTTAAACAATCATTTAATGTCCCTGTGGTTTTGTCCGAACACTGTTTGAATTTCGCGCACTGTGCTTGTCTTAGTCTGTGGCGGAAACTCGAGCTTCGTTTTTGGCCTCCGGAGGTAATTGCTGCCAACCCTCGAAAAATTTTTGAGGTTGGCGGCAGTGGTCCCTTTTTTCGGTAGAGAGTTTCCTCTCTACCGTGCGGCAGCCAATCAGCGCGTGCGACGCCGCTAGCGCAGCGCTACCCACGCCGACGGTGGCGTCTCGAAGCTCGAGGTGGATCTTCGATCTATTTCACGATTTTTCAACTTTCACAGTTTTTGCACGATTGTCACGATTTATGTCTCTAATTAAACGTCTTCACTGATAAACAGTTTCCACGTAAACAGATCGTCCGTCGGATCAATATTCCCGGAGGAATCCGGTCTCAAAGTTCGGCGTGCCGAAGCACGTGGCGTGTGTTTTCCGGCACTGTTTTTCCGCACAATTTTCACTTTTCAGTCACAATTTATATGTCCACTGGATCGTCCTCGCGTGCTCTTCACTCTGGTAGCGCTTTTGGAATTTTTCCTGCAGTTCTGCGGCTGGAATCGTGGTTGAACGGCGGAGCGACGTGGCAGCTCGACTTCTCCCTGCGACACCTGGCGGCAGAACCAGAGACAGCCAACACCCTTCTGGAAGCACACGTCCCGGACGACCGGCCGGAAGACGACACGCCCGCGCAGCAAGAGATTAGAGAGAACGTGCGAATCGCGCCAAACACCGCGGACGCCTCTCCGTTTTCACCGGACGAGATCGTGGATGCGATCCGCACATTCGGAAATGGCAAGGCACCAGGACCGGACCTCATCGAGGTCCGAGCGCTGAAGGTCGCCGCGAAAGTAATGTTAGGACAGCTAGTTCGTCTATTCAACGGGTGCCTTCGTTGGGGCGTCTCCCCCCCCCCCCCCACCAGGAAGGAGGGCTCCCTCAGAGTGCTCCTGAAGGGAGAGGGCAAGGACGTGAAGGCCCCGAAGTCCTACCGACCGATCTGTCTCCTCTCCGTTGTGACAACTGAGGGGAATAAAGACCCCTGGGGAGTAGTCTATAGACCACAAACCAGGAAAGTCCACGCCGCTAAAGCTTGCAACAACCTCACAGACAACAGCACACACACACAATGACATGGCAGGACACTGCTGCACTGCTTCTGAGAAGCCTAGTACCTGATGATGAAACGAGCACTGAGTCGCAACAGCACAGGCGACTTCGGTCCACCGTTTTAGAATCGCCCAACACTACTGACACCACTCCATTCACCATTTCAGAGATCGACACGGCCATCCGGAAACTGAAAAGGGGGAAGGCCCCAGGCATTGACGCAATGGAACCGTAAGTAGTACAAAGGGCCTGGCCCATACTACACGCGGAAATCACACATATGTACATCTAATGTCTACAATTTTGAGCAACGGGGCCGAGGCCGGCTCTGACCGGGCGAAGCAGAGCTTGCTTATGCCGGTCGATGTTAAAACAGCTGAAACCACTGCGAAGAGAGAGGTCCGCATCCGGAAACTGCGGACGACGTGCTAGGAAAAACCCCTTCCTCCCCGTTGACCGGTTCATCGGAAGGGAAGATCGTCCCGCAAGGGGGGTAACTCACTTAGCCATTCCCCCGGCGGCTCGACCCTGAGGGGGGTCGAGCCGCCGGGAGAATGTTTCCAGCGGGGGCCACGGGGAGGCGGAGTTACCAGCATGACGCTCGATCTCTAACAGGCTCTCCATTCGAGAGTGTTTGCGGCGACCGTCGTCGCGACTCGCTGAAGTGCGGCTCGCGAGGACTTTCATCGCTGCTCGCTCCAGGATCACCGCTTGTTTGTGAACAAGGGGTGCCTGCGCATCCTGGAGCGGGCTGGTGGCGTGTGGCGGGGGATGGATGGTTATGGGTGTGGCTGCGGGGGTTGTTTCGAGGGGATTTGAGGGGGTCTGGCTCTTTTGCCAGTCAGGTTTTTGCCTGGAGTCTTCCACACATAACTCCGTCTGGCTCTGGGGATAGTCTGCGCGGTGCCCGGGTTTGAGCTGGCAGTGGACTGTCTGCCACTGCGGGTGTTAGGGCCGGGGGTGGCTGGGGGGGTGACGGGGGTCTAGGATTTATGATAATGTCATCTCTGAGCTTCATAACTTTTACCGCGAAGCTGGCAAAGTGCGGAAAGTTTTCTTTACTGACTAGCTCGTGGAGATGGCATGGCCATGTGGTTTTATTTGCACGCAGTTTAGATGCGAGCTCTAATCTATGGTCCTGAATGGTGGGACATTCGAAAATTATGTGTCTGACTGTGTCTGTGGATCCACAGACACACACATCGTCGGATGCAATTCGGAGGGAGTGTAATTTTTTCTTAATGCGCCCATGCCCCGTTAGGAGTTGGGTCACATAGAAATTGAGCGGGATGGATTTAATATTCATTCTTGTATGGGTGCTGTTAAAGAAGTCATGGGTGATTCGACCTTTGGTCGACTCATCCCATTCCTTCTGCCAGCTGACCAGGGTTTGATTCCTGATCGAGTTGGCTGTTTCGGAGGTGTCTGTCGGGGGTGCGTCGGGCGGAGGGGGGGGGGGGTGAACCGAAGTTCGCCTATGGTGAATGGTTGGTTGTTTCGGAGGTGGAAAGAGGCTTTGCGTTCTCTGAGAGCGAGATCAATCGGGGGAGCTCCGGCAATTATAGTAAGGGCATCGAGCGACGTGGTGCGGTAAGCGCGGGTGGTACGTATTAGAGCGTACCTCTGGGATTGCCTATGTTTCTTGATGTGCCATTTGTTGAGCCTGTCGGCCCAACTGGCTGCTGCATAAGTGATTATTGCGACAAAGAGACCTTTGTAAAGGGTTTTCATGCTGTGGTGGTTAAGGCCCCAATGGGTCTTAGCAATACGAGAAAGCTGATTGAATACGGATTTACTCTTGTTGGCGACGAAATTGACATGCGGGGTAATGTTAAAGCGGAGGCCGAAATGTACACCAAGATACCGGACGGATGCCGGCATCTTAAGTGAGCTGTTGTCTATTTTGATTGTGGGGGGTCTGCGGATGTCTAAAAATCCTTTGGTGAGGAGGATTTCAGACTTGGCTTTTGACAGCTCAAGTTTGTTCTTCCTACACCAAGCAGATATGATACTGGTGATGATGGAGGACCTGTGCTCGATTTCCTTCCTACTATTGCCGGAAACGGTGACCGCGAGATCGTCCGCGTAGGCTGTTGCGTCGTAGCCGCAGCGGTGAATGGAACCTAGGAGGTCGTCGAAGACGACGTTCCAAAGGTAAGGGCCTAAGACAGAACCTTGTGGGCAGCCTTTAGAGACTGCCTTGGAGGACACGGAATTATTTCTGACGATTTTGGCGGATCTGTTGGACAGGTAGTCTTGGATTAGTCTATAAATGTTGCTCGGACAATTTCTCGATTTTAACTGCTGGAGGATAGCGGGCCACCAAACGTTGTCGAAGGCACCGCTAATATCGAAAAGAAAGGCTATGGCGTATTTTTCGTTCTTATTTTGCGTGGATTCGCGTAGCTGGAGGATGGCGTGTTCAGTGGAGAGCCCGGGTTTGAAGCCGAATTGGGAAGTGGAGGCTAGGGGGTGGCTGTTAAAGATGTTGGAGAGTCTGTCGGTGACAAGTCTCTCCAGGGTTTTACTAATTACGGGGAGGAGGCAGATTGGTCTGTAGGATTTGGGATCGGTGCTGGGCTTCTCCACGTTTTTGAGAAGGACTCTAACGACTCCTGTCTTCCAGGTGCTGGGAAATTTGCCGTGGGCAAGGCAGCTGTTGAATAGAAGGGTAATGTCGCGGTTTAGGAAACGCCAGGCCTGTTTGAGGATCGTGGCCTCCATCAGGTCCTGGCCAGGGGCTTTGTTGTTTTTGAAGCGGATAATTGCGCGCTGCACTTCTTCCACCTCGAAGAAGGGGGCGTTCGGGGTGTCCGGGATGGTGTTCGCGTTTCGACGGATTTCCGTGTGGAAAGCGGTGTCCGTCAGGGGGGTGTCGTCTGGCATTAATGCGTTGAGGAGGGTCCTACTCGTTTCTTCCCATGTGGTGGTGTGTCCATTGTCAGTGGTGATTGTTACCGGGATATCTTCAGCGCGGGTTTTACCGGAGATGGATTTATAAGGAATGCCCCAAGGGTTGGCATTTCCTTGTTTCGTAACAAAGTTTCTCCAACTATGGAGTTTCGATTTGCGGATGGCGGCGGTATATTTGTTCCTGAGTTGCCTGTACTGGGCTTTCAGGTTTGCTTTGAGAGCGCGGTTAGATTCGGATTGATATATTTTCTTCCGATGGCGGACCTCGTTTCTGAGGGTTGTCAGCTGCGGAGTCCACCATGGGACGGATCGCGGAAATCTGGTTTTCTTCGGAATCGCGGAGTTAGCGGCTGAAATTATGACGTTTTGAATCTCCGCGCTGAGGATTTCATGGTCAATTTCGTAGGGGTCGTCTGAGAGGGGGAGGTATTCTGCTCTGAGAGTTGGGATAATTCTTTCGAATTTTTCCCAGTTAGCTCTCTTGGTGTTGAAACGGGATTGAGAGGGGTTGGCTGCGATGGATTGGGAGGTTTTGATGTGAAAAGTAATTAAGTTGTGGTCGCTGGTAGTACTGTCGGGCTGGACCGACCATGCTGAAATTTGGTTGTGGAGGCTGTTAGTGGTGAGGGTGAGATCAATGTTGGACTGACTATGGGCGTTATTGAAGGTGTAGGTGCTTGAGGGTTCGTTAATGACTAATAACCGGGGTTGAGCAATGAATTCCTCCATCATCTCGCCCCTGTCGTCAGATTGCTGATTGTGCCAAAGCGGCGATTTGGCGTTGCTGTCTAATGTTATTAGGATATTGCAGTGTTTAACGGTTTGGAGGATGGTTTCAAGGTGGTGGAGGTACGGCTGGATATTGTCACTGTACTGAAAGTACATGTTGAAAATAACCAGTTTTAGATCGAGGTGAGTAACTTCTATGCATATGCAATGAGTATTACATAGCCTTTCTATTTTGAGGACGGTTAACAGGGGGTTACGGATTACTATCGCCGCTTTGACGTGATCAGGGGCTGAAATGATGGAGAACTTCTTGCGGTCGGTGATTGATTTACAATTTGGGCCGAAACTACTTAGTGCATTGTGAAACGAGTAGGGTTCCTGAATTGCGAGGATATCTATGTTCTCCTCGAAGGCGCAGACTATTAATTCCTCCAGAGCCGATCTGGAGTTCTGGGCGTTGACTTGGCCTATTTTAAGGGTGGGCTTGGATTGAGAGTGGTTGGGTTTATAAACCATAATCCGTGCGAGCAAAGACCTGATTTATAGCAGCGATGTATGCCGGACATTCGCTGTGGGTGACAGAGTGGGTTGCGGGTTTGCCGGTCTTCTGGCAGTTATGGCAGCAAGACGGTTTGGTCTTATTTGGGCAAGTTTTGAAAGTGTGGCCTTGCTCAGCGCAATGACCACAGATGTCTTTCTCGGCGCGGCAGTACTTTGTAGTGTGTCCGAAGCTGTGACACTTGTAGCAGCGGGTCGCCGCGATGTAATCATTGACTCGACAACAATTCCATGCGACGTACACGCGCTCTTTTTTGACTAAGATGTCGCGGGCCTGTTTCGATACTTCGAGTATCTAGTTGCATTTGTCACGATTTTTGTCGCCGGATTTAAGGGCCCGGGTCGCCGCACACTATGACGAGCCACACATACAAGAAAACCATATACGTATATTAGTTTTAGGGGTGTCTATCGACCAAAACTGACGCTTTAATATCAAAGTATGCAGTTCACAAGTGGAAAATTTAGATTCCGGAAAGACTAAACGACTGGGCTTCGGTTGTAGAAATATCCGTTTTGCAGTTATTGCGGAGATATTTGCAATATTCGGCCAGAGTGGTGTCAATCTCACGAGCATGACGTCACAAGATGGCCGCCGCTAACAGTTTTTCGTAAATATCGAGAGATATAGAGCTCGAATCGAAAATTCACAACCGAAGCCCAGTAGATAAGACACGTACAAAGACGGTTATGTCAAGATTATGTTAAGGTTACGTTATATACCTGACAGTTGAGCTCGCTGTGGTGCAGCTTGTTGGTTGGAAGAGAACTGTGACGCTAGTAATGAAAAATGTCGGAAGCTCGGGGTTGGTGCTTCGGTCTATCAACTACTCCTGTGTCTTAATTAACTAAGAAATCAACTGAAAATACACTCCATTGCCTTTGTACGTGCCTTATCTACTGGACTTCGGTTGTGAATTTTCGATTCGAGCTCTATATCTCTCGATATTTACGAAAAACTGTTAGCGGCGGCCATCTTGTGACGTCATGCTCGTGAGATTGACACCACTCTGGCCGAATATTGCAAATATCTCCGCAATAACTGCAAAACGGATATTTTTACAACCGAAGCCCAGTCGTTTAGTCTTTCCGGAATCTAAATTTTCCACTTGTGAACTGCATACTTCGATATTAAAGCGTCAGTTTTGGTCGATAGACACCCCTAAAACTAATATACGTATATGGTTTTCTTGTATGTGTGGCTCGTCATAGTGTGCGGCGACCCGGGCCCTTAAATGCGAGTTTAATCTGTTGTGACACGGATTTTTCGGGGCCGTCGAGATTCTGATTGACGATAGCCTTGAGTGTGGCCTCGTCACTCACGAGTTTCGGAACGTCGTAAAGGATTATCCTGGGATTCTTTTTTAAGGGGGCTCCTACTATCAGGCCGGCAGCTTTCAACTGCGCGTTGCCTTGGAGGGTGGTTAAATCAGAGTTTTTAGAGGACTCGACTAGGATTCCGTTTCCTTGGATTCTCCTGATGCTCTTGATTTGTAATTTATTCTCGGATGGGGAGACGAGCTTAAGGACTGCTTCCTTTGTCTTCTCGCTCGATTCGAAGACTTTAGGATCCTGAGGAAGGATCGTTATCGCGCTGGGAGGGTTCTGCTTAAGGTTTGAAAGAGCCGCAGTTTTGGAGCGAACTCCGACTCTTTCGGCGTAGGTGGAGGGCCGGGAGGGTTCCTTCGGGGCTTGACACTTTTCAGTGACATTCTCGAGGGTTTTGCGCTGCATCTTATTCTCGGAGGTTATTGCCTGGATTTGGCCTTCGAGATTGCTGCAACGGATGAGGGACTCGCCCAGAATGCTCTGGAGTTTCGCGAGCTTGGTGGCGATGAATTCCGATGCCTCGGGGTAGAGAGCATTGTCCTGGTCCATGAGGAAGTTTAACAGAGCCATAGAGACTTTCTCCGACTTGAGGCGGAGATCGTTGGCGGTGAGATCTGAAGAGGGGGTGACGGGGGACGTCTTGCTGCTGTTTTCGGGGTTGCAGGGGGCAGGTGTGTCCAGGGGTGGACAGGGAGTTTCGGATTTTTTCCGACTTTTCGGGGGTTTCTGGGAGGTCAGGACGATGAGCGGGGAGTCAGAATCGACATCTGAGACGATTCTGCGTTTGGACTTGCGGTTTCATTTACATACCTTTACGTAGCCCTCGGTGTCTGATGTATCGGCCTCCATCCTATCTCCTGTTTGTGGCTGGCGATGTGGTGGGTCTGTCGGCGGGCGGGTGGCTGCTGGGCTGGGTTCCAGGGTGTCCAGGAGTCGCACTCAGGATCTTGCACTGGATTTTTTAGAAATTTGCACGTGGAATATAATATACGTATTTCGAAATTTGCGCGTAACTAAGGACGGTTGCTATGGAATATCGCGGAGGAATGTATGTACCGCTACCTGGCCGGCGACCCTTATAATCCGGGTCGGCGCAGGTATACGAAAAATTTACGGACGCGTGGAATTGAATTAAATGTTTTTTGCTTGTAACTATTTAGATGTTTATATAATTACTAAACAAACTGTACACGATTATAGCTGGTAATTAGCACTACACACTCGTATAAAAATTTTTGAATTTCGATCACTTCGAACTGACGTTATCGAAAAAGACGCGGATCAACTACGGAGCTACCGGAAACACGTCCGTTCACCTCGACTGTTGAGAGCAGAATCAGTCACACATATGTACAACACGTGGCTCTCATCGGCGACATTTCCGGTAAGGTGGAAGCGGGGGGATGTCAAAGTTCTTCTGAAGAACGAAGAAAAGGACCCCGCCAACCCCAAATCCTACAGGTCTGTATGCCTCCTCCCGGTCCTTAGCAAGGTTCTGGAGAGGCTAATAGCAGGAAGACTAAAAGGCATCTTTGAGAATCACCCACATACCTCTGACCAGCAATTCGGCTTCCGTCCAGCCAGATCCACGGAGGAAGCAATTGTGAGAGTCAGGCGGATCACTTCATAAAGCCGAGAGAGATACGTGATTGGAATACTATTCGACATAGCTGGCGCATTCGACAATGTCTGGTGGCCCTCAACCCTGGACAACCTGAAGAAGCGCAACTGTCCGGCGAATCTGTACAGGCTTATCCAGAGTTATCTCTCGGGGAGGTCTGTGCAGATCAAGAACAATAATAACATTGCAGAAAAAGGGGTGACAAAGGGTTGCCCGCAGGGCTCAGTCCTGGGTCCGAGGTTTTGGAACCTGGTGCTTGACGGTCTTCTAAACACTCTGGCTCGCTGCAACATAATTACCATAGCATATGCCGACGACCTCCTGGTCCTGATCTCTGGCGACTCCAGGAGGGAACTCGAGGTCAGAGGCAATGCTACCACGAAGACCATAGCCGACTGGTGCAAGCAACACAAGCTGCATCTGTCGGACTCTAAAACGGAAATGATCCTTCTCAAGAGATTCCTTGACATCAGACGCCCACCTACGATCAAGATCGGGAATGGATCAATAGCAATGAAGAAGACCGTCAGATACCTAGGCGTCAACTTCGGCCCCAGATTTAACCCTTTCGCGGCGAACAGCGCCTTTAGGCGCTCAGCTATAGATGCTCACTCTCAGCGAACAGCGCCTGATGGCGCTCAGGCAAATTTACCCGCTGCGAACGAACAGCGCCAGATGGTGCCCATCCGGAGCCGCTCTCTTCGAACGAAGGCACCGTTCGTTTGTTATCAACAACTGCCCAATAATGTCCATTAAGTCGTTTGTTTTTGACGTGCTAGCAGCATACGCTTCTTGTGCAAAGGTTTTTTTTACATAATCAAATATAATTATCCACAAATTTTGCCCTAATCATGGACAAATGGACGACGAATATGAGCTACGATGATATGGAATTTTCATCGGATTCTGACCTGTCTGAAATGTTTGGAGAAATTGGATACAAAGGTAGAATTCCAAATGCATATAATAAAAAGCGCCTACTGCCAAGTAGTTCGGAATCTGATTCTGAGAACATTGAGGAATTACCAGACATCGATCCGCGGCAATTTCTTTGGAGCGCACAAAATTTGGCTTTCCGGAAATATGGTTGAACATATTGTAAGAGAAAGCAATGCTTATTATACTACGAAAACTGTACGCAGTAGGCACTCACGATTGTTGGCATGGAAAAATACAACAGTTATAATATTGGTCAACCGACGAGTTATTACGAACGGAAAGTTTTCCAAGAATAATGACAAAAGACAGGTATAAATCTCTATTACAAATGCTGCACTTTCATGATAACAATGAAACAACAAATCAAGACGTGCTAATAAAAATTCGGAGCATCATCGACAGACTGCGAAATTCTTTTTCACGAGCATTTTAGCCGTACAAGTATTTATGCATCGACGAAAGCTTGCTGCTTTTCAAAGGACGATGTTTCTTCAAGCAGTATATACCTTCGAAACGAAACAGATTTGGCATCAAGTCGTATGTTATTTGTGACTGTTATACTGGATATATCCAAGATTTTATTGTCTATTGTGGAGCGCGCACGGATATAACAAACAATAATTTAGCAGAAATTTGAAAATCAGGAAATATTGTCATGACGTTGATGGAACCGTATCTAAATAAGGGTCATGTTTTGGTCACCGATAACTGGTATTCAAGCCCGGCATTATTTTCTCTCTTACATCACAATAGGACACATGCATTTGGAACCGTGAAGAAAACCAGACGTGGAATGCCTAATATATCCAATAAATTATGCAAAGGCGAAGTTGCATTTCAATCTACGGATAAATTATTAGCACTAAAATGGATGGACAAAAGAGAAGTGCTAATGTTATCAAGTTATCATTCTGCTCAGTATACAGAAACAAAAAGAAATGATATTAAAACGGGAAGACCAATTCTAAAACCAACTGTCGTAGTAGACTATAATCGCGTTATGGGAGCAGTTGATAAAACGGATATGATTTTAAATTCCATTAATACTATTCGTAAAACTCTTAAAATGGTATAAGAAATTATTTTTCCGTATGGTGGACCTTTCGATTTACAATACTTACATACTTTACAAAATTACGACAAAAAAGAATATAACATTTGCGAAATTTCATTTACGTCTCATTAGAGAAATTCTACTCAAATATTCAAATAAAGTAAGTCTGGAGGCCAAACTGCATCCAAAGATAATCTGTTACGTTTGGTTCAAACACATTTTCCATCCAAATATATCAATCCCACAGGAAAGCAGCAGAACGGTCGGCGGAAATTTGTGGTTTGCAGCAAACACAAAAAGCGAACCGAAACTCGATTTGAATGTAAAGACTGTAAAGTTGGTTTATGTATTGAACCCTGCTTTAGATTGTACCACACAAAGGAATATTATTAAAAATTATCTAAGATTATTAAAGATTGTTAAACATTACTAAAATTGTTATTATTATTAATATTATTGTTTGATCGGCGTGCCGGCCAGCCGCGTTAGAGAAATGACCAGCAAAATCAGCTCCGCACACCGCGTTCGGAACGACTCGCGTATTTTGTCCGCGCGGTCGATCTGGCATCGGCTGCTTAGAGCGCAACTCATTTCAGAGCGCTCCGCCGCGAAAGGGTTAAACAGTCTGGCCGTCCTTCAACAAGTCGTCCAACACAAAACATTGAAGCAGTTCGAGAGAGTGTTGCTGAGAGTCCAGGAACATCAATTCGGCGCCGTGGTCAAGAATTGCATCTTCATGCTTACAAAGTTCAATTGACTCAAGAACTGAAGCCTACTGACCACGCACAGCGAAGAGAGTTCGTTGAATGGATTATGGAACAACAAAAAGTGGATGCTGATTTTTCGAACAAAATCATCTTCAGCGATGAGGCTCATTTTCATCTGGATGGCTTTGTTAATCGACAAAATTGTCGCATTTGGGGTTCAGAAAATCCACAAGTGATTGTTGAGAAACAAATGCATCCACAACGTGTCACTGTTTGGTGCAGATTTTGGGTTGGAGGCATCATCGGACCATTCTTCTTCGAAAATTCAGCTGGTCAGACAATAACGGTTAATGGTGCTCGCTATCGCGACATGATAATCCAGTTTTTTGTGCCAAAATTGCAAGACATGGATGTGGACGGCATGTGGTTTCAACAAGACGGTGCCACATGCCATACAGCCCGAGAAACAATTCAATTACTGCATGAGTCATTTCCTGGTCGTGTAATTTCCCGTTTTGGTGATCAGAATTGGCCGCCCAGATCATGCGATTTAACGTCGTTGGATCTTTTTATTTGGGGTTTTTTGAAGTCTAAGGTTTATGTCAACAAGCCCACGACCACCTACGCCTTGAAGGAGGAAATTGAGCGCTGTATCAACGAAATTCAGCCACATTTATGCAAAACAATCATGGAAAATTTCAACAAAAGAGTGCGTATGTGCCAGCAAAGTCGTGGAGGCCATTTACCCGATATGCTATTCCATACATAACCCTACACTGTATACTATATAAATCAATAAAAAATTTACAATTTTTAATTATAAACCTGTGTTTTCTATCAAAATTATTTCTTGCGTGAATTTTGGGACACCCTTTACAATCTCCTCGCGGCAGAGTGCGCTGAGAACAAAGAAACGCAGGGGACTCCCGAAAATGTCACCACACCAAAAGGGAAGGGCAGAATGCCACCAATATATATAACAAAATCAAAGATAAAAACTATAATAGCATTGATTTCAGAAAATAAACTTAACACAGAGTCATTTATGGTAAAACAACTAGACGAAGATACTGTGAGGCTCAACGCCAGTGATGAGTCTGCTCACTTTAACCACTTGCGGTGGAAAGACGTGCCACGCACGTCAACATGCTTTTGTTACCGAAACGCCAGCGACGTGTTACGCACGACGTTGGGCTATTGTTACAGAAAGATAAATGACGTGCGTGGCATGTCCACTGTTCAATAAAATTCTTTACCGAGGCACAGTTTCTGCTTGCTCTTCATCGTGTAAAGTTATTAGTATTGACCCCAGACTGTAAAATGGAAAGTGATAGCGAAGCCAGTGATGTTATTTCTATAAATAAACGGAGAAGACAAGACAATGTAGAATCTGACAGTGATTTAGAACAAATTGTTTTTCCACGTCGGAATCGGCGTAGAATTATATCTGACGACGAGGAAGATGTTCAGAATGAGAATAGAGAAAGGAATGTTTCATCCCAGGAATGGATTTGGAAAGACGCGGAAAATATAACGCAAGTATGGGAATATTCAAGAATATCTAGAATACATATTCTTGTTGGGCAAAATGTCACAGCTTTACAAATGACAAGAGAAGTATTAGCAGAAGACTTTTGGAAAATTATTGTGACAGAAACTAATCGTTACGCCAGTCAAACACTACAAAATGAAAACCGCAAATTACGAAAATTTGAAGACATTTGGTGGGACACCAATATAGATGAAGTACATGCGTATTTTGCTTTGTGCATTTTGATGTCCCATGTCAAAAAATCTACTGTGCAGTCATATTGGTCTAAAAAAAGCGTAATCGAGACACCAATATTTCGAAAAACAATGCCCTATTGGAGATTTGCACAAATTTCACGCTTTTTGCACTTTACTGATAACGAAGTTGTAAACGATAATGACGATCGTTTATGTAAAGTGCGGAGTGTAATCGATTATTTTAATGAGAAATTTCAAAATATTTGCACTCCCGCGGAATACATTTCGTTAGATGAGTCGCTAATGAAGTACACGGGTCGGATCTTGTACAAACAGTATAATCCGTCCAAAAGAGCACGTTTTGGAGTGAAATTTTATAAGTTATGTGAATCCAAGTCGGGTTATTGCATTAAATTCAAAATCTACACTGGTCAAGATTTAGACAGAAATGCGAATGTAGGTGTCTCTGAAAGCGTCACAATGCTTATGTCCACAGTACTAACTGGTTACGGGCATACTCTATTTTTGGACAATTGGTATTCTTCGCCAAGCCTATTTCAAAAGTTACAGTCTAGAAAAATTAATGCCATAGGAACAGTGAGATGCAATAGGAAGAATATGCCTAAAGAACTCGCAGGTGCAAAACTAAAACGTTCTGACGTGATATCGCGCTCCTGTAATGGAATTTTGGTTGCAAAATGGAAAGACAAAAAAGACATATATGTAATGTCCACGAAACATACAAAAATTGAGATGGTCGAAGTGGAAAAAAAGAGGTGGAAAAATAATAATAGCCTTACAACAAAGCCTAACATCGTTTTGGAATACAATGAGGGTATGGGTGGAGTGGATCTGCAAGATAGTTATTTATCATCTTTTAAATTAATGAGAAAATACGTTAAAACTTATAAAAAAATATTTTTTTACATAGCAGATATGGCACTGCTCAATTCATATATTTTATATTGCAAAAAAATGGAAATACCAAAATGTAAAAAGTATTCTTTTTCGAAGTTTCGAATCGATGTAGCCGAACAGATTTTAGAAACAGTATGTCTTCCTGATTACCAAAGACGTGGAAGGATGTCTGCTGGAAATGCTCCGAGTCGCTTACAAGCGAAGCAATGGGGACATTTCCCAAGAAATATACCACCTACAAACGCCAAAAAAAATCCACAACGGAGGTGCGTAGTATGCGCTAAACATAAAAAACGGAGTGGAACTACATGGGAGCGTAAAACATGTCTTGTAGCGTTACACATTCCAAGTTGTTTTGAAAAGTATCACACCCTACAAGATTATTAATAAATAAATTTAGTATTGATACAGATGTAATTTTATCCTTCTGCCTCTTTATATTCTCTTCTGGAACTCACCCGCTGAACGCGCCGCGAAGTGATTCCCGCTCGATTGTTCTGGCACGCGCAACCGAGAATTTCTTTGCACCGCAAGTGGTTAAAAGCATGGAAATCCTGAAGGAAAATAACCTCCAATTCCACTCCTTCACCCCAAGCCATCTTAAAAACAAATCATTCGTCCTTAAGGGCATTCGAGGGGGCTTCAATGAAGCTGAGGTAATGGCTGCATTAGAAGAACTCAAAATCAATAACATAAGCATAACCAAAATTAACAAACTACAATTTGACCGCACAAATAGCAATAAATACCATTTTATAGTGCAAATAGACAAAAATAGCAATCATCCGGAGCTACTCAAAATCAAAAAACTGCTAAGCCAATCAATAAGATGGGAAAGGCTTAGAAAGCCTAAAATTTTCCAATGCAAAAACTGCCAAAGAGTAGGTCACGCCAGCTCTAACTGCAATATGGAGTACAGGTGCGTCAAATGCGCACAAAGCCATAAACCGGGAAAATGCAACATCGAGAAATCAGGTAATAAAAACGTGCTAAAATGTGCTAACTGCGGGGAAAATGGGCACCCGGCCTCTTACCTGGGCTGCCCATATATGTCTATAATGAACATGAAGAAGCAAGAACACGAAAACAAAAACAGAAAAGCTTTCGAAAAAACACAAAAAATTCACAGACAAATTGACCCGAGTATTTCATACGCAAACATCACAAAAAACAATAGAATTCCATACACACAACATATGGCACAACCCGAAACACACACCAGAAACGAAAGGCTCACCCCCCCACCCCCGCCCCCACCCCCCCTACCCCCAAGAATGCTGACCAACAGCAACGAAAGAACACAATTTCAAGTAACGGACAACAACATAAATATAAGCCAAATACTTGATATATTCAGAAGTAGCTTAGACGAAATCAAAGAGCAACTAGTCGATTTCAATAATAAAATCACCCAAAATACACTGAGAATCGATTATTTAGCACAATGGTCAATCGAGTAATGGCTCACACAACCACCAGCAACCCAATCAAAATATCAGCGATAAATGTAAATTCACTGTGCACAATTAAAAAAAGACTAAACTTACAAAAATATATTGAAGCTTACAAACACGACATTATACTGATCTCAGAAGCGAAACTTAACAACAAACACAAACTGAAATTAAACAACTACGACATAATTAGGACAGACAGAGCTCCAAACTCGAGAGGCGGAGGTACTGCAATAGTTATAAAAAACAACATCAATTACACCATGGTCCCATACCCAAACTCAAAGAAAAATAGAATCATAGAATACACAGTGATAAAAATAATAGTAAACTAAAAAAAAACATTACTCATCTTCAGCATATACGCCCCACAATCCACAAAAAACACATTCATAATCGAGTTCGAACAACTTTATAAAGACTTTCATCTGGACAACGAAAACAGTTTCTTCATCATAGCCGGCGACATAAACGCCAGAAATACACAATGGGGTGATTCAAACACGAATGACAGGGGCAGACGATTACTACAATGGGAGGTCGACAACAGTATATCACATAAAACAACAATCTACGCAGCTGCCAACCCTACGTACACCAAAGCAAACTCTTTCCTGGATTACTGCATAACAGACAGCAGATTAGAAATACTGAACCTCAACCACAACAAAATAAGGACAAACCCATACGATAGCGATCATAATGCACTAACATTCGCAATAGAACCAACCACACTGTTCCAAGGAATAACACCAACTCCTCCTAAACCCCACTCATTCAACTATAAAAAAACTAATTGGCGAAAATTCGCCAAACGGGCCGATAAGCACCTAAAAAATAAACTACCGGGTAATAGGATTCTCGCGATAAATGAAATAGACGAAGGTATCAGCTACCTCGAACTGCTTATCACAAAAACAATTAAAGGAATAGTCCCAACAAATAAACCTAGCAATAAAAATTATTATCAAAAATACATTAGCAATAACACTAAAAAACTACACGCGGCAAAATCATGCCTAATATCAAGGTTGTATTTCATCAGGTACCAAAGCTCGAGCAAGCACAGCAGACAAGAGACGAACAGAATTAAACGGACAATAAAAATACTCAATAAAAAACTCCACATTGAAATCTCTAAAGCTGCAACCGCATACTGGGCCTCCATCATTAAAAATATAACTTCAAGAACGCCAATGAATTTTTCCCGACCATTAACAGGATATTGAGACCACAAAAACACATTAGCATCGAAAACCTCAGACTTGATATTAACAAAAACGAATTTAACAAAGAAGTAGCGAAAAGTTTACCAGACAGGACCGACAACAACGAACTTTACATTACAGATCCGATTACTAAACTCGAGATAATAGGAAAGTATCTGGAAAGAATAAATTCACCAAGATACACTAACACCAATACAACCACCAAAAGACTGGCAGACGAAACAACAGACAAATATAGCAAAATAGCAAAAAGAATGACAGATACAAAGGCAACTTTTACAACATTCACAGACGCTAACCCAGCATACAGGCCAGTACACCTGGATAAAGAAACCAATCATTTCATTTCTTGCAGTGAAGTAAGCGAAATTATCAAAAAGCTAAATAATAAGACTTCGTCAGGGCTGGACAACATCCCATCAATAGCCATCAAAAATCTACCGACAACCATCATAATAGAATACACGATACTCTTTAATAATGCAATTAACCACGCCTATTACCCAAACAGATGGAAACAAGCTAAAATCCTACCGATACTAAAAAAAGGTAAAAACCCAGAAGAGCCACAAAGCTACAGACCCATTAGTCTCACTACGAACATTTGAACACAATATTATACCAGATAACCAATTCGGATTTAAGAATAAACTTTCTACCACACACGCAATTCACAAATTAACTTCTGACCTCAACAATTACCTACACAACGGACTGACAGTGGGGGCAATATTGCTAGACCTTGAAAAAGCATTCGATTCAGTTTGGCATAATGGGCTAATTCATAAACTAGACAAATACCAATTTCCAGCAGGACTAATCCTACTAATAGCAAATATGACTAATGGAAAAACGTTCCGCATATGGGACGGAACGAAAATGTCTACCACCACATTCAAAATCTCAGAAGGCCTGCAACAAGGAACAGTAACATCACCAATACTCTTCAACATTTATAATAGCGAAGTTATAAACGAATTCGGACTCAACACCGTAGACAGACTACACTCGATTGCCTACGCGGACGACTTAATAATCTACAAAGCTGACACGGACGTAGGACAAATCAAAAACTCACTACAAATGACATTAAACCACATCACTGACTACTATAAAAACTGGAACTTGAAAATTAATCCCACCAAAAGTGAGCTAATATTCTTCCGCAGACCGGTAAAACAAATCAAATACTCAAACGTAGTAAAGATAGAAAAAGCAACAATCACAGCTAAAAACATTCACACTAACGAAACTGTTGAAATCCCCCCCAAAAAGCTAGTAAAATATCTAGGAGTACAACTGGATCATCTACTAAGACTGAACAAACACCACATTACGCAACTGGACAAAGCCAGAAGAACCTTCAAAGCTAACTCTAGACTTTTCTACAACAAAAATCTTTCCACCAAAGCCAAACTTATTTGCTACCAGCTATTAGTTAGACCCATATTAACGTATGCCGCACCCATATTCTGGAACACCGGGCCAACAATTATAGAAAAAATAAGAAGATTTGAAAGATCATGCTTAAGAACATGCCTCGGCCGATATAGAACAGCTGAATCAAATTACACCAAAAGAATCAGTAACATTAAAATATACACAAAAGCTGATATACCAAGAATAGACTGCTTCAACTTAAAACTCACCCGAAATTACTTCAGCAGGATTGGCCACACCAAAAATCAAATAATAATAGACACAATGAAAACGGAAGAAGAGACGACCCCCAACAAGTTAAGCTCAGGTTACATACCCCCAGAGCTGTTCCTCTTCTGTGACCATAATGGAATAATCCAAGATCAACATAACTTACCCATAATCTACCATAGGAATAGACACTCCGCTAATAAGAAAATCAATCCAGACGACAACAAATACATACGAGAACAATCCAACTACTCAACAGCACTCTCTATCAAGGACAAAATGGACAGGGATAGACTAAACAAAGATTACTCCTGGCTAGCTAACGACGCCAGGCACATTGACGAACTCCGCAGAAGAACCCGTAAAAAGTGAAAAAATAGACTAAGTTCCGGAAAAACAAAGGTCATTAGTTATTATCAGTGATTGTCTTAAGACCTGTATACAATCCTTAAATAGCGCAAAATGCTTAACAGCAACATTAGTTTTAAGTTCCCTTGTAAATAGATCCTCCGAACCCTAACCCACCCATCCCAACTCCTCACCCCACACCTACTGCCTTATTTATTTATGTTTTAATTAGCCGTTTTAATTAGCAAACGCCGTTTCCGGAACAATCGAAGCGTGCGACGGAAGTCTTAGAAATAATTCACAGCGATGTCTGCGGCCCCATGCGAACGCACTCACACGCAGGTAACAGATATTTCGTCACGTTCATTGACGATTATTCTAGGTGGTGCGAAGTTCGGTTTATAAGGTCAAAGGACCAAGTATTTGATGCGTTCCGAGAATTCAAGAACTATATATAAAATCAGACCGGTCGCAAGATGAAATTCCTACAATCGGATAATGGGAAGGAGTATATAAATTCGCGGTTTGATAAATTCTTAAGCGATAACGTGATTAAACGTAGGTTATCGGTCGCATACAATCCACAGCAAAACGGGGTAGCCGAGTGGAAGAATCGGACGATAGTAGAAACGGCGAGATGTCTAATCGCGCAATCCGGTCTACCGCGATCTTATTGGGCACAAGCCGTATCGACGGCGAATCATATTCGTAATCGATGTCCGTCAAGAGCTACAGCCAGAAAATCTCCTTTTGAGAGGCTTTACGGGAAGCTGCCCGTCGTTAAACACTTTCGCGATTTCGGATGCGACGTCTATTTTCTAAATAACGATCCGAATAAAGGGAAGTTTGAACCACGTTCGCGAAAGGGGACTTTCGTCGGGTATTCCGAATGTTCGAAGGGATATCGAATATGAAATAAGGATGCAAAACGGGTAGAAATCGCGCGCGATGTAAAGTTCCTCGAAAATTTCAGCGCGAACGACATTCAAAAGTCTGCCGTAAAGAACGTTCCCTCCGAAAATATCCCGCAAAATGATTTAGGCCGCGACGAACACAATAGCGAACCATTAACTTTCGATGTCGATCTGTCTTCTCAAGATTATCAAAACGATAATATTGATTATCTTCAAAGAGAAGATAATCTACGCATCCCAACTCCCGAAGCTCAAGAAGCACCGTCACAACCTGAAATCCCTGTCGAACAATTATCGACGAACGATATAATAAATTCTAGTCCTAAAAATCATGATGAAATGTTAAATAGAAAACGACGACAAAATTCAAATTTGCAAATTAAAGAAGTTTATGAACCATTAGATTTAATTTAACTTATGAAAGAGTCTAAAATAGGAAAATTTTGTAACCAATATAGTAGTCCACACAAAGTTGTAGAAATCTTGCCGAATAGAAATACTAATTGGAGGTAATCTACGTATAAGTACACACTAACAAATTGAAAATTGCACATGTAAGATCTAAATTTAATTAACAAATAACGGTACAATTAACAATAATGCCACATATGTATTACGTATCAACGAATGTTCATTAGACTTTAAAATTCCAGTACCAAGACAAGGTAAATTCTCAGAAATTTCTTGGAATTCAACGAACCAATGGATGATGTCATTCTACCAAATCACGACGAACCTCGCTGAAGCCTACCACAATCAAAGCCGTTATCTGTATCCGATGAGACGACTCGACAACTTCCGTGATGGTAGCAGATAGTTGTTGAGTGTCATGAAAACATCAGAACCACATTTCGAAACGTACCAGTAGAAAAGAGCATCCTATATAGCAACGATAAAAATAGCATCTATAGAATACGATATAATAGAGAAGTAAAATTCGCCCCAGGAGTTCATTCGCATTAACTTGATTAATTATATCAAAGATAATTTATTATTTTTGATTATAGAGAAATAAGATTTTTGAATATTCTAACTATTTAAATTACTGTCCTAAATAAAATATAATGTTTTAAATAATCTATGAGGTTCACAAAATTCGAAAATGTCAAAATTACTTAAAAAATATTGTCATTCCGAAACTAGTCTCGAACGCATTTCCGAAACTCGATCAAGCCCAAATTATGCAAATAACTTCATTTCACATAGAAACAATGTTAGCGAGAAGGATTTTTTGAAATTGGAATGTTACAACCCAAAATATTGCGAGAAATCTATTGCACTGTTATGTAAACAATAAACATGTACCATTTCTGTCTTTTTTAAAAACGTTTACAAAACCTCCAATAAGAATGAAAAATTACTTTCCTGACCGAGTCTTTTCCATACTTCAACCTAAACCAATGCAGTGTCTCACAATCAGTGATAGTACCAAATTGCAGGTTCGAAATACACAGCGTTCGTATTCAAGCACATAATATACAACGCGATTTCATTTCACAAGAATAACTGCGATAAATACTGTCCGATATAAATCACAGACCTGTTTAAACCAATAACACTACTATGAAAAACCTCAGAAATAAGTTTATTAATTGCATTAACTCTGTAATACTATAAATGCTTGAGTTTGCTCGAAAAGATTCGACATACCTACTTTTTAACTTTGCAGCTTACTTAATAGACAACAACAAGGTTATATCCTCGCAAAATTTGCTACAACTAGAAAATCTGCATTATCAATTTCATCGAATGAATGTTCCAAATTGATCATATAAACATGGATTTTTATAAATCTAGAGTATTTGATTTAATCGTGTCAGAATCGGAAGCAGACAGTAAATTGATCAACGTACTCAAGAAAGCAATATCTCTAGTGGCAGTAGGATTTGAATGTAGAAATAAGTAGCAAGGCAATCAATCCTCTGAAGCTGTATTGCTTGTTATCCAAATATGGTTGCAAGTTTTTAACTAATGGAAAGCAACAGCAAATAATGACGTGTAAATAAAAATTACCGATTCAGATTTCAAGTTTGCTTCTACATGACTTTAAGTGCCATTACTGCACAATTTGATTCATAGATAATATACACGACTTCGCACAATCACTTCCGATCCTGTTCACCCCGAGAAGTAAATGTTTCAGACTGTTAACCAAATCCAGGAAAGTTCGGTATATCAAATCTGAAATCCTTGCTCCAAAAGTACATCGAAATTCAGATCAATGTAGTCTTCCTTTTCTTGTTGATTACTTCCGCAATCGCGCCATACAAAGTCTCAAGCAGAAGAACCAGTCTTCGAGATATCTGCTGAACACTGCCGTGAATCTTGGCATGAAAACTGCATCACTCAATCTCCATATTGATCCAATCGGTTTTTGCTGACGATTAAAGCCGTAAATCTTCAAGCAAACAAATTCCTGCTTTCTATATTTCCACTTGAATGTTTAGTAGGAATCGTGCAATCTTGGTATTTTTCATTATGTGATTAATATTTGTTGCCGGTTTATTGAGAATGTATCCACTGCAGGTTACATTTCTGGTTATGTATATCACACTATTTGAAATTTTGGAACCAAATTTCGAAATACTTTGGAAATTGAGGTTGATAGTTGTGTCCATGCTTTGTGAAAATGGCTATATTTACCTATAATTAATATCGAAAGATATGAGATAATTAATAGCCCAGCCATAGTTGTCTTCGACTACTGAAACCAAGCTGCAGTAGTATCATTAATGCATTTCGAATAATTTGGTTTCGATGAATAACATAAGATATTATATTATAACCATTACAGAAACACATTTAGTTATTTCGGGCGCGTAGAGTACAAGAAATGACCTGCAAACTACCAAGAATGCACAGCTCTGCAGTAATAAAAAATGGAGTATTCTCAATCTGAATGTTCCATTTAATGCAACTCTTCATTTGTGGTGAAATTAGATGTTGGCGATTCCGTTGCTGATTCCGAATATTGGAAATTTGTCAAGCGACAACCCGACCCAACTATAAAGTTTCCAATACAGATCCAGTACGCTGAAGAAAATAGTCTCGTGTGTCTAAAATCAAATCGATCAATTTTAAATCGCCAGTCGATTACCTCCTCTTTACTGGTATCACTTGGATCGATGCATAAGAATTCTAGCGCGACCATTATTTATTTTCCGTCGTTTCCCATGCAACGTTGTTCGTTAGGGCATTGCCATCGTACACTGTAACGAACATTCAGTTCTGCTTAGTTTTCAATATTCACAACGAAATAAATAGGCCCTCACACCGCGACCGTGGTTAGTTTTCATTTGTCATGAGTTAGCAGCTACTGTTACGTAGATACATATAGTTACGCTTGTAATTCTTCTCTGCTATTGTGCACGCGATTCACGTTACGCTTGTAATACTTTTGCGCTTGCAGCCTAGCTTCGCTACAACCGATTGCGCTTGCAAATTTCGATACAGCTTTGTAGCCATAAATTGATCGCTTAATCGTATCATTCATGACCTTCACGACACATCGTCACATTTCATCATTCTATTGTATATCATCTATAACCTCCTCTGTACGAATCTTATTGGTTAAAACATATTTAGCGTTATTACACCAGCGTTTTTTACCATACAGTCCACTATCCAATTCATCCTTCCAATCCTTCCTCCAATTCATCCTTCCCAACGAAAAGATACATTTGCAACATATTTGGAAATTTGAGAAGAATAATAAACTAGTAATTTTGGAAATTGTCGAACATTTAACTTATTTCTGCACTTTATGAGCCTTCCCGGGTACTACATATTTCCAAAACTTCATCCTCCGGTTACGTAAATACATACAACTGTGAGATGTAGATGGTTCATTCTATTATATAATATTTCACATAAAACATTATGATTCAGATTCTGATAATACTCTACATTGATGTTTAAACCCACGATTTAAAAAAGTGATGAAAAAAGTGATGTCAATTTTGCAGGTTGTCTTCGCTATAGTAAGCATGAAAGTAGTATAATAATACTTTACTATCCACACTTTAATTATGCATGATTCGTACTCAAGCCGCTATATGCACTATTCAGATTTGACGAGGAGATGACTATAAACAGTGCGGGCATGTTCGTCGCAAAAGTCTTCTCGTTAGCTTTAAACTATACGATAGTAGGAGTTATGAATTGTACATTAAAATTAATATAACAATTTGCGTTCAAATTTTTTCGAGCAAACTTATTATCATACATACAAATACACTGTATGTTACCGTGTTCGTTTGAACAGTTCAAACAGATATATGTATAATTCTTATAGTTCAATACTGTGCATAGTACAAACAGAATTAAGTCTTATTACGAATAATTTCTTTCACGAACCATAACTGAACGCGACATCGGGACAAAAATGTGTAAATTGTACATCCGATCGAAAAAATATAAAAACTCGTCTCGATGACTACATTGTGTAACATATGTCCAAAATGATCTATTGGAAACAAAAAATACTCCATAAATACTGCAGAATTCGTTTGAATTGATAGAATTAAGAATTAACTTTCCTACCTCGAGTATAATGATATAAGAAAATGATCACGTTTTCAGCTGGCATTTATGCATTACTATCCTATAAATGTAAGTTTCATAAATAACGCTAAATATTTATTAATAAAAATAAGATCAGATTAAATAAAACTAATTAAAACAAACACTATGTGGTATTACAACATAGTATAATATAAAGAGTATTTTCCCGAAACTACAGAGATTTAAATTATTATATTATCATTAAAAAGAATTTTTTCAGCTACTTTTAAAGTACACCTATGAGATGATTTATTATGTGTACAACATTATTTAAAATACCAAAATTATGAAATCCTTTTTCGAAAATCATCGGTTAGTGTAAACCAGTGTATTACAAAAGATGAAAGGTAACATTCTCTATTATTCCGAAAATGTCTAGTCATATAAGTCAACATAATAAAAAACATGGAGAATACTTAGGCAATTATGCAAACTAATATTTTTGTAATTTCTATTGCGTGTTTCGTCCAAATTTTAATAGGAGTTTGTAGACAAATGTTTTATTTTATTTTCTTCTCATGGTTACTCTGGGGTTTTAATAATGTCAAGTAGAAAGTTGATTGAAGTCATAGAAAATGCTCACTGGAAGTGTGACATACGAAGAACATTCCTGACATATTTTTCATAGCTTATCTTTCACGTACTTTAAATTCGCTCAAGAATAATTATTCAGCCACAGGAAAAGAACGTCGAACATAACGTCGAAAACGTGGGAATTTAAGACAGCGTTAAATTCATTTAAGACATC
This sequence comes from Megalopta genalis, assembly GCF_051020955.1. Taxonomy (NCBI): domain Eukaryota; kingdom Metazoa; phylum Arthropoda; class Insecta; order Hymenoptera; family Halictidae; genus Megalopta; species Megalopta genalis. The sequence goes on from NC_135022.1 coordinate 2,953,274, forward strand.
CACAACCCACACTCTCGATGAGAGCCAAACGTCCAAATATCCAAATAACCAAATCGACGACCCAAGCATCTTTTGCAAACGCAATTCAATAGATGAAACTGTGATAACAGCGAAGCCAAGATTAGAAGAAACAATGATGCAAACACCACTCATCTACAATCTCCCAGGAGCCTCATCTACGCCATTACATCTACCAATAATCTCACCTGCCAAGATCAGTGAACCAAGTATAACTTAGTCTATACCTGATTGCGAATCTAAATCCCAGGAGAACAGCAGTTCAACTGATGGAGACGAACCAGATATTAGCCCAGTTTTGCCACAACCTACGAACACGAATAACATTGTCACACCAGCAGATGAAATTCGATGAAAATTAATAGGAGAAGCTTGCAGTAGATTAATCGCAGGTCACAAGGGTGTAACGGAAACCTTAAATCAATTAACCCTTTCGGTACTACCGCCGCCTATTGGCGGCATCCACGGAAAGTTATGTGGGCACTTTATGTGGGCACCGTGAACAGCACCAACGGAAAGTTATGTGGGTATGATTACTCTCTATAGTACACATTACTTTACTATTCTGTGTTTAAAATTCCCGGCTGTTCTAATCGTTCCATTATAATATATAATTAGTAACAGTCAACAGCGTGCCTTAATTATATATGTTTTATAATATATAGATAAGCTACGAAAAACAAATTGGAATGTTTGCTTATATCGTTAATTTTTTTAATGTATAACTTACAATTTGAATTTAGTTCCCTTCAGGATGAGTGTAAAACGCTTGAAAGGAGAACAATGAATAAAAGAAATCATTGATTCCAAAAGAGATTCTGATGAAGAAAATCAATATAATTTAGCATTTCGCAAAAGGAGGAACAATCGAGCACGTGTACTTAGCACCTCAGAATCTGAAGAAGCAGAAGAGCCTGAAGTACGAATTGATACTCCTTCTAGCATCAAATGGACATCAAAGAAGCTCAGTCCAAAAATTCATGATGTTACGCCACATCATTCGGGAGTAGTTGGGAACAATTTAAATCGTTTGTCGAGAATTTTGGATTACTTCAGACTACTTTTTTCTGAAGATTTAGTTAAATTTATTGTGGAAAAAACAAACAATTACTGGTGTCGACAGAAGGGTTCAGAAGGGATGGAAGTGGATGAATTATATTGTTTTATTGCTGCGTCGTTATTAATGACGCGAACCAAAAAGCTATCCTTAAATGAATATTGGTCTAAAGATAAGCTTCTCCGAAGCGATATATTCAGTCAAATTATGAGTAGAGATCGCTACTTTTCATTATTGAAAGTGTTGCATTTTACGGACATAGTCGGTCGCACTGCTGATCGTTTATACAAAATAAATGAAGTAGTGGAAATGCTACGAACATCTTTTTATCAATGCATTTCAGCCATACCAGCGGTTATGTATAGACGAAAGTCTACTCCTCTACAAAGGCCGTCTCTCATTTAAACAATATATTCCCCCGAAAAGGAGTAGGTTTGGTATAAAATCATTCCCACTTTGTGACTGCAAGACGGATTATATCCAAGATATAATCATTTATTGTGGGGCTAGTGCTACTGTAGCTACCGAATATCAATATATTGGAAAGCCAGGGAACTTTGTAATGTCGCTTTTGCAACCTTTTCTAAACAAAGGCCATTGGGTTGGCAACTAAGACTATTGTATTTATCTGGATAACTGGTTTTCCAGTCCCATATTGTTCAACCTACCCCACGAAAAAAGTACGAACGCTTGTGGCACTGTGCAAAGAAGACGGAAAGAGATGCTTAAAATAACTGATAAATTGAAAAAAGGAAAGGCAGTGTTCCGCTCATCTGAAAATCTGTTTGCAATGAAATGGTTTGATAGAAAGAAATTTTATATGCTTTTCACTATCCAAACCGCAGAATTTGCAGAAGTACCTAAGAAGTCAAGAAAAAATGAAATTGTTCTAAAGCCCAAAACGCATACTGCCTATATAAGCACACCACAAAAAAACAAATCCCAATGGCGAAATTTCACCTTCAGTTGATTAAGGAAATATTAGAAAAATAACACAAGAATCATGAATATCATCGGCTCACAGGGGGACATTTTCCTTCGATATATCAGTCGGGGAAAAAAGATCGAAAACGAAGATGTGTTGTATGTGCGGCTGGTGGTGTGAGACGTGAATCCAAGTATCAGTGCGAACAATGTAATGTGGGCTTGCGCGTTTCCCCTTGTTTCGAAAACTATCACACCAAGTTACACTATTAGTTTTGTCGTTGATTATATTTCACTATTAGTTTTATTATTTATTATGTTACACTATTAATTTTGTTATTTATTTTAATTTTGTAATATTGGACCATATTATTTATATCAATGCCATTTACTTTAATTAATGTACTGTAAAGAAAAAGATATGATTTTAAAACGTTAAGCGCCATGCCTGTTTTGTCTGTCCTTCCGTCTGATCCGCGAGATAAGATACCGTCGAAATCGGTTTTCTGCCGAGGATTGGTTTAGGTTACGACTAAGCAGTATAAACATTTTAGAAATGTTTTTCAAACACGTTAAATTCCGCGTCAGTCACCGATGTCGCGGTCCGAATGAAAAGTTTAGTGTCAATCACGCTCGAGATTTCTATGAATGCCGCAAAACATGTTTTCGCGGTTTACGCTGTCGGACAGTGCAACCACTCTTGCGAAAAACTTCCTCGTTCCACGAATGTATAACCGCGGCCAGGTCCTCCGTACCGAAAGGGTTAAAAGAAAAATATCACTGCCCCGAAATGAGAAAAGATTCACAAGAATTCATTCGTTCACTTATCAGAACAAAACCCGTCAACCCGTGATTATTACGGACACATCTCTGGAACCTTTTGACGAACTTGCCATCGACACATTTGGACTACTTCCAAAAACAATCAATGGAAATCGCTACATTTTAACTATGCGAGACAATTTAAAAAAGTATTGGTTAGCAGTTGCTTTATCAGATATTAAAGCCATGATAATAGCTGACGCGTCCGCGAGTCATTTCATTGCAATACGTGAGACACCAAAATCCATTTCGATAGATGAAAACACTAGTTTCTTGGGAAACTAATGCTACATGTTGCCGAGATGGATCGTTAAAAAGGAGCCATATATTGTATTAACAGAACATCTAAAACAATACATCGAGTCATATGAAGAATGGGACCTCTACTTACCATTTGCCATGATTTCATATAAATACCTCCGTCCACGAAGCTACGAATTTCACACCCCACGAATTAATCTTCGGGAATTACGATAAGTGAGCTAATCCGACATAACTTATGGTGGAGTAATACGTCCATGTGTAAAAAGAACCTGAAACAAGTAAATTCGATCCATGTTACATCGGGCCATACGAGATAGTAGATGTCGGATATAAATAATGCAATTTTAAAAACAGATGCGACCGGACACCTAATCGCGAAACATCAGGATAAATTAAAACACTCCTTTGTCTTCGATAGTTCGTCCGACACAAATTAAAAATTGGAATCACTTTCAGGATGAAGTAAATCCCGCTGATTATCCAGAGGTGCACGAGGATCTCTTAATATGCCAATGTATAAGGAAAATGCAACTCGTGTTTGAAGCTGAAGAATACAAATTGTGTGAAAAATGTTGGTCTCGAGTGGCAGCAGAAGAAAGAGAATTATTTCCTGAAGGCTGCTGGCATACCATCGCAGGAAACCACAGAAGTGAGGCAGATTGTCATTGTGAAGGATATGGTTCTGTAATCCTGGAAACATCAAACGCTAGTCGATGCCGAGAATGCATCGAAGAATACATATTTCGAAATGTAACTGGAGACATTACAGTAATTAAAAAATGGCAAGGCCATTGATGTGGTTACTCAGTGGTAGCATCATGACCGTTGACAGCAACACACGCACATATATACTGCAAATAATTAATTTATACAAGCAGGAGAGTCATCGGATGAGAGCATTAATACTTTTGAAGAAATACTTCAATGTAGCAAGGAAAAAAATGTAGACCTTATATTTCATTGTGGAGATTTATTTCACGATGCGAAACCAACAACTTCTGATGAATTAAAATGTATGGAATTGTTAAATAAATACTGTATGGGTCCCAGGTTAGCAAGATATGATAATATCAATATAAGATGGTATTTGAAGTACGACAAATATTAATGATTGTTTTTTCATCAGAGCAATTAACATCCAATTTTTGAGCGAGCCAGAATTAACATTCCCACACTGTACTTTTAAAACTGTAAATTTTTAGGATCCAAATTTTAATATTGACATGCTAATATTTTCCATTCACGGGAAAAATGACCATCCAAGTAAGAAATATAATATCAATAGTTTAAGTACAGTGATTTTTCAACATTGATTCAGCCATTAGTAATTATAATCAAAATTATAGGTTGTGGAATAAATGGGCCAAATGGACTTGTTGTCTGTGTCTGGTTTCATAAATTATTTTGGAAAATGGACAGCCACCCCTAAAATGATCATTCCTCCACTGATGATAAAAATGGGTAATACCCATGTTGCAATTTTTGGTTTAAGCTGCATGAACGATGATAAATTAATACGGATGTTGAACGATTTTAAGGTGAACTTATGAGATCCATATATGTATTGAGAGGTCTTTCCATTTTTTTTTATTGCACATGATTTTCATTCATAGGTGAAATGCTTTAATTTGTTTGTTTTACATAAAAAACGTGCACCATGTCTTAAACGTGGATATACTTCGGAAGCCCACCTTCCCTCTTTTGTTGACTTTGTCGTGTGGGGAGGGGAACAGGAATGTTGTATCACACACGTGTTTAACTCTAAAAGACAATACTACATTTCTCAAACAGGTATATTTTTAGATTTATTTATTAATTATGATGCATGAAAAATAAGAAACTACTGCTTAAGAAACGCACTTACAGATTGCGATTTCTTTATGCGAAGGCGAATCAAAGGCCAAACACATTGTCATACTTAGCGTAAACGGTAATAAGTTTAAGTTGAAGAAATTGAAATTAAAAACCGTTAGACCATTTGTGTTTGATACTCTGGTCCTTAATGATACAAATATAAAAAGTAACAATGATAGATTGCTATCAGAATCAGTTTTTAATATCGTCGACCGACGCATAGAAAATGAATTGATTCCTAGTACCGCGGAACAATTGTCAAATCATCCGAAGCAACCGGTCTTGCCGTATATTCGATTGAAAGTAATTTACTTGAAAGATAAAGAACGGTTCGATTCGACCAGGTAAGATTCTATTAGTATATTAACGAATACAAGTAATAAATGGAAATAAATAATATGTGTATTTTAGATTGGCACAGAAATATTGTGATAAAGTTGCTAATTCTCACGAATTAATTGTATTCTGTAAAACAAGAAGTTCCGGTAAGTACTCCAGGATACGACTGACATTATGAGCTATACTGAGGTAAACAAAAATTGCGATATTCTACAAGATGCTCGAAGGTAAAATTTGTGTTTGGTTTTTTAATTAGGAGAATTAAGGTTTTGTGGAAACCACATACAAGCAAAACTAAAAGGACACCAGTTTGGTTGAAAATAAAAACCTATGAACAATACTAACAGTGAATGATCTAAATAAAGCATTAGGTAAATTTGTTAACAAAAATAACACTAACGCTTTTAATAACCTACAGAGGTCAAGCATATACAATGTAATATTTCAAAATATTGATTTGCCATTATAAGCTCGATTGTATTGTTACAATTAATTCTTTACATATAGTCGTGAAATAAAAGAACTTGTGCTATGTTTGGAAACTACTGAAACAACTGCAGATATTGGAAATATCAGGAAAGAAATTAAAAATTATTGTGATAAGAGAAAGGAGGAAGCACAAAAAGAAAAGACAGAAGTATATGTATACTTGCAAACAAACTCATTTAAAAATGATAATATACTATCAGATTTGACAGATTGGATAATCGCATGCTATTTTATAGATGCAAACATTATTTGCTAATAGACCGGTAAAACCCTTCAATAATGACGAGATAATAGTTATTGTCAGTAGTAGTAACGATGAAGAAGAAGCGGAAAAAACAGATAAAGCTAATGGCAGTGGAGCATGTAACAAAAGCAAAGAAACCGATAAAAATAATGAAAATCATAAAAGTTCTGTTGGTATAACATCTGAGAGGTAATTTACTTCAACTCAAAAACAGACAACAGCGCAGGTACATCATCGAACTCTATTAAACGATTCACAGTTTATATGCATAGGTCTTTGATTTACTATTAACCATGACATTTTATCATTTGCTACAGGATGAAGCATTGGGCGGTGATGTAATAAAGAAAATAAATTGAGCGAAGCCTAATAAAATACGGTTCCTACGCAATTTCGATTCCAATTTAGATTAGTTTGTCCATGTCCGAATCCTTGTTTATACACTACATGTAAAACATTATATTAAACAAATACTTTTCATTAAATCTTGAAATATTTGATAATATATAATATATATTATATATAATTCGGACATTCAAGTTGCAACAAAAAAAAATACATACTATAAACAAATCTTAAAATCGTATAAAATAGAGATTTAAAAACGACATCAATCTTAAATAAATACTAATGATAGAACAACTAGTACAAGAACTAGTAAAACACCGTTTATCTGGACTGTGTTTATCCAACATAGTAACCCGTTACCAACAATTGGATGTCAGGAACGATGCTCCTCTTATCCAACTCCAGTCTACGCGACATACCCATTATACAACACACTGTTTTTGTTTCTTAGTTAGAAATTCTAGCATAGTCTTCCTGCATAGAATGTAAGATAAGTAACGATTTAATTCAGTTACTTGTATCTATGTGATTCGTCCAGAAACTATATTCTCATTACGTCTTCACACAAATCAAACGAAAAGAGAAAAAGAGTGGTGCTTTGTATTGAAGAAAAATTTGAAATTAATAGACGCTTCAGAAACAATTAATCTCTTGTCTCGTAAATATAACATTGGTAGATTTACTGTATATATCATAAAAAAATTATAAAGATAACATATTAAAATGCAAAGAAGATGATGCAGCAAACACGAATAGAGGAATAAAAATGAATAACAGCTTCTAAAAGTCGGTGAAAGTAATTTATCTTTGCATGAAAGATCAGATAGCGAACAAACCGTAATCACAAAGTTATATATATAATGTTGCAAGGTGCATTTCACACTGCGTAGAGTGCGATGTAGAAAATGTGATTAAAAATGATGGAAATGATAAAGGATTTCATATTCTTACCGACAATAAAATAATATCTCAAGTTATAGAGGATCAATCTGAAGTGAATGTATAATCAGGTACGCTATACAGTATGTTATACAATACTTACATTAAACAACTTAAGAAACAGTTTCAGATATCTAGAAATAAAGAAATAAATACAAGACATGCCCATAAAGCGACATTTTATTAGAAAATAAGCTTACATATTGCAAAGAAAATATATTAGGAATTGTAGATCTCGATAAGTTACATGCATGCCGAAAATTTCATCGAAATCAGTTAACGCAAGGTCATAGTTACGAGCATTAAACAAATTTTAAAACAGCAACTTTCTCACAATTATTGGACAGAAATATTAAAAATCAGGACAAAACTGCGATTTTTGCGATCTTTAATTGTTTACCGCTTATACCAAAGTCAACCGATTCCGCTGAAATTTTCAACATGCATATAAATTACCGAGATCTATGAAATCCATTTCTTAAATCTTCGTTATATATATTTCGTCATATATTATTTTCTTTAATCATTCTAAGCAATAACAAAATTCAAGTTGTTCAGTCCAGTTCTAAGCAAGTTATGGCGTTTTAAAAGTTGTCCGAATATTAATATAAATAAATATGGCCGCGACGCCATATATCCGCAAGAACCGATTGCCCACGTGGAAGACACGTGCTTCCAGTTTCGCAAGCTTTCTCAAGACGCCATATGCGTAACGCACGTGGCGTGTAATAATTCGCACTGGCGAATAATTAGCCCAGCCGAGAGAAGGTGTCCGAGCCATCGAAATGTAAATGAAGAAATTCGTACTGATAATGAGACTTACCGAAAAACCGATCAGAAATTCCCAGTTACGAATGCGGATCCTGGCCGGTCACTAGTCTTGACATATCTTTGGAACGGTCGCTGCCAGTTGTTGCCAGCACTGTCCTTTATTATTTCGCCTGCTGCCCTATGGTCTTTAGCGGCTATCTTCCTTCATTTCGTATGAATTAATCTCGGCTCGAATTGTCACAGTTATACTTATTTCTTCCAAACACCCAACGCTACGGTCTACGCGACAAAGATCCTCGTTCTCGGCAGATCGCTTCTTCAGCTAGAAACGAGGCATTCCCCACTCCCCAGACTCACGGCTCGGCACGACGCACAAACCCTACGCGCACTCGCCGTTGCTCAGGGCCGGCACCATTCGACTCAGCCCACGCTCCGAGCGTCCTAGATCTCGCGGCTGTGTATTCAGTGACTGTAGAGAATACCGCAACATGTTACAATTTCAAGAAATTTCAGTTTATGCAAATACGATAAGCTCAATAAATGGAAAACCAAGAAAGGAATTGGTGGCCAGAACTTTAAATGACAAACATCTCGAAAGTGAAAACATGTGATATGCAGTGTTTTTTCTTCCAGCCGCAGAATTTCCTTCTTTCCTGATTTTGTTAAAAGACTTACGAATCACTTTGCAAATAAAGATAAAAAAAATACAAAAATCATGCTTTCCACAAAACAAAAAAATAAATTATTATATTCAAAAAACTCTACCAAATTGCAGAAAAACAGTCTAGACTGAGCCCTCTTACAGCAAACTACGTGTTACATTTAAGATTACTTTTTTTGTCCGTGAAATGTGTATACGCTGTACGTGATTGTACTGAACATGTGTAATAAATTATGATACCCAAAGCTCACACAATTTTCGAAGTTTAGTATTTACCTAGCACTCTTTATAGTGATTAGATCAGTGCACAGAGATTGACACATAGTAATTAGATGAGTGTGCAGATGATAACTAGAAAAGGCTCAGTAAATGAGCAATGAGATGTACATTGTTTTCTAAAATTCCTGTTATAATATAGATTCACACATATAATGTAGAATGCATAAATACAGATATAGCTTTCATCTGACGCTGTATAAAATTAATAAGAAAGAATAGCCAAAAAATAATCGTCAGTAATGTTACAGCTTTTATGTGACTGGTGGAGTTAATCAATTTGGCAACTTAAAAAGTAGTAAAGTTAAATTCAGTCTTTAAATTTTTAAGTTTTTTATTACAGAAAAAGTTAGTTATTATATATTTTTATTACAGCTTTTGCATAAAAATGAATGTTCACAGTTCTGTTATATTATATTATTTGTAATTAATTCATCAGCAATATTATAAATAATGTCTTCTTCATCAGCTGGATGTGAGGATTCGTCATTTCGATTTGTTGTCAAGTTTTTATAGTAATCATGTCCAACAGGAGGAATGTATTTTAGCAGGTCCATCATGTCTCTCCATTTTTCCCTTGTCACAGTTCTGCCTTTAGGATATAATAAAGGCTGATATATATTTTTCAAACTTTGCGGTCTACCTGATACAGATTTTCTTAAATTAATGGCTTTAAATTCTGTATCTTCATTATAATCACATTTGAATTGTATGAGATGGGGTTTGGACCTTTCTAATTTTATCCAGCGTATTTTAAGCCAATTTACTGGAAAGCCTGTGACGGTCACTTTTCTGTTAATGATTGATTGTTCTAAAGGTTTTGTTGAAAAAATATCTTGGTGGGTCATTTGGATTAGATGAAATGGAGCTTTCTTTTTACATGTTTTGATTATATTGTACCAATCATCTGGTAAAAAAATGTTTTGATTTTTTTTCGCACGTGACTCAATAATGGCAAAATCTGAGTCATTAGGCAAATAGCTGTGCCCACTTACCAAAAATTTCATTTCAATTGACTCAGCTCTTATTTCCGTACTCTGAACAAGTTTCAATAAACTTAAGACAGTTTTAATATTTCTGTTTTACCCGGTACACGAATCCGAATATGTTATTATTTTTTCAAAGTTTGTAGCGTAAGTCTTTATGTACTTTATTAGACAAGATGAAATTTCTTGAGACCCACGAGATCCTTCAGTTTCTGGCCAAACAAACATGTGGCTTATATTTTTACTGAATTCATGACATCCGAAATTATAAACATATAAATTACGCTTATAATAAGCTACGGATGTGGTCAGCTTGGGAAAGGTCAAAGCTTCTTCCAAGTCGAAAGAAAATAAGAAAACTTTTTCTGATGTTGCCATTCGGTCGGCAGCCATTTGACTGCGAGCCCGTTCAGCCTCTTCTAAGTGAGTTTCCTTTTCAATTTCTGCCATCTTCTTTCCCTCACCGTCTGAGGATTGAATTTTTATTTGCAAAGCATCACAATTTTGACACGTATCCTTTGATGGTTGTTTAAAATGTAAATTAAATTTTGTAGAGAACACATTATAGTAATACTTTTCTTTCACTGGTACTACATTTTCCTTTTCACATTCTGTGACGTATAGTTCATACATCTTCTTAATATTTAAGTCAGGATCTAAATATTGTCGTCTTGGATTATGAGCTCTAGTGTAGTGACTACGGTAGGCTGGAAATAACTTTATATGTTTTATAACACTTGTGTCATCTATTTTATTGCTTGCAACATGGCCTTTGCGCAGATCAAAGATGTAACTTGTTCTTTAGGACAACATTTGTATATCTGCCCATCGCTCACCTGATAAGTGTCTCTAAAATATTTTTTGCAAACGGGAATATCACGTGTGTCTTTTCGAAAGTAATATGTAAAAGAATGTGATCTTCGTTCTTTAGTTTCATTCGTGGGGCGCCTTCTTTTTATTTCGTTGACTTTAATATAACCTCTTAAGAAAATATTTTGGTCAAGCTGACTATGTAATCTATAAAATGCCTTCATGGCAGTCTCTCTCTCATTTGAAAAAATTTTTTGGTTGCACTTTTGGCGGCATCTGCATTTTATATCGACAAATGTTTTTGCAGGTATTAAATTTCCTCCCCTATTCCTATATGCCAAACCTTTTGTTCTGTTATGCTTTTGTAAATTTCGTGTCCATTTATCAGGATTACAACTTCTTTTCCTCCCAATCAACGTGTTTGTTGCGAAATTTGTACTGTTGCAATCAGATGAATCCGAGGAAAACGATAAACGTCTTCTTGAACCACACTTTCTGTTAATAAATCGTATTGAAGAACCATCACTGTTTTCGTCATCCACGTTGTTATTAGTCTCACTCATCTTGGTTATAACGGTATAATATTTATTTCTTTAAAAACAATCTGGGAGTAATGATGAAAAGATCAAGAAAATATATGTAGGCCGTGCAATAATGGTAAAGTAGACAGTAACATTCAGCGTGCGAGATCACTGTTATACTAACTACCGTTTGCGTTGCGCTTTTTTTTAATCTGTTTGTTGATGCGATTTTATTACCAATATTATTGAGAGGGGGGAAAGCATCTTCGGCTGTTTAAAACAAAGCGTTGATGCATGACAATAAAGCAACGATTACATTAGGGTATGGAGTTAATCAAAATGACTTCTGAAATAAATTACTTATTTTTCAATGGCCAAAAAAATGTTGCCGTTTAATGGTGTTAATTTTTATTATTCAGGGAAGTTATTATAAATATAAAAAGTTATGACTATAGCAAGTGCTTTGACACATAAATTTAAGATTTTTCAAAAAGTGGAGTTAATCGATGTATGCACTGAACGGCTCAAATAGCACGCAGTAGTAAACTTTTCATTCTTACAAGGCACAGTAACTCGATCGAAAACTACTATTTATATTTTGTTAAATATTTTATGTTCCTTATATATTTCAATTATAATAAAATTAGTAGTTATGTAAAAGACATCAACATATATGACATCAACAACATAAAAGACATCAACATAGAAAACCATATAATTTATCGAAAACTTCAGACGCCACTTTAATGGGCACAGTAAGTGACATACTAATCCTATCTGGCTATCATACAGAACTGAAAATTAACAGTTATGGACCTATATACATAATATCGATTTTAAATGTCGGCATTCAACTATCACATTTCTCCTTGGTGCTCGAAGACATCGTCGCTACTCGGCAGTTATTTTGTGTGCGTTGAGTTTTTTGTTTCAATTGATGGGTCAAACAGCGCGTTCTAGTCAGCCTGTCGCAGTTACATAAACGGATATAAAGGACATAAAATAGCACGTGTGCATACTTCGAATAAAATATCATTATTTAATTGGATACGCGGTATTGTGCTTTTTGTTTATTTCCATCATTAAACAATGGAAACTGTTTGATGAGAATTTTTGGATTCTCCATAATTCTTTCACGAACTGAAACCGATGTCATAATTGTTTTCAATCTCTGCTTTATGAAGGTATATTCAAGAATGTAAAAGTTTGAATCTTCAAAATTCTGGCAAAAGTTATCCGCAAATCTATTCGTAGCCTTCATATAAAGATAAAGATAAAAGATGAAAATTATATTCAACGCCACGAATAAATACGCTTTGAATAAAAAATGTATGTATTGGAAATGGATGTAAAAAGAAATGTGCACTGATACTTTCTGGTAGAAAAATATCTTTACTTCGCGACATGTGAAGAAGCTCAAAGAAGAAGAAACTCAACGAGCTACAGTGCCGGACGAATAGATAGCACACTTTAAAATTAACGTAATTTAGATTTATTTAAGGTAATAGCCGAGATTCTAATACTATATAGATTTGTAAATTACTGTTATGAACATACACAAATAAAATAAAATTACGTTACGCCAGTTTAAACAATTTTACTTAGAAAAAAAGAATTTTTATGGAAATACGGTGGAAAATAATGATGGCATATTTCACTAAGAATTATGTTGCGACTCCATGTAATTCCAAATAAAAAAAAACATGAAAAAAGTGTAAAATAAAATATTTTTTTGTTTAGGATTTAGTTTTCGAGAAAATCGAGATTGAAAATTTGCTAAGCGCTGTACATCGCTTATAGCCGGAAAAGCGTATGTACAAAGCAAGGTTTAAAACCTGGTTTTCTCAAAAACGAAATCCTAAAAAAAAAGAAGTCACTCTATATCTTTTTCATTTCTTTTTTATGAAGAATAACCCGGTGACCGCTTGTATATAGTTTCAGGAATACCCTGTACATATTTTTCAACAGGGTGATGCCGCGAATTTTTTTCTCGAGGATTAATCAGCAAGATCATATCGTTGAAAATTGTTGCGAAAATCATAACCATGCATTATGCAAATGGCAGATAATTTCAAAAGATTGCCGAATGATAAAAATGTATTTAAGATGATAAGAAACAATTAGAACAAAAAACTAATAAAGAAACTTCGTAGATAATGACGACTGTTAATAAGTGGAAAGATGAAGCCACAAAACATTAGGCATTCAATATTATTGCTTGATTTATTGACATACATAATTTTTAGTTAAGTGTGCTAACATTTTGTCCGACTGTATTTCCATAAAAATTCTCTTTTTTTAAATAAAATTGTTTACACTTGCGAAATGCAATTTTATTTCATTTGTGTATGTTTATAGGGGTATTTTGCAAATTTATATAGAAACAGTATTTTAGTTGTAATGTTACATAAATGAAAATTACATTAGTTTTAAAGTATGCTATCTTTTTGTTAGATACTGTATTATCCCGAAATGAAAACTAGAGAGCATAATCGGAGACTTGAGACCAAGCATCCACATATTCGACACTTTCCTATCTTTATTTGAAAAACGATTCTATGAATATTGATTTGTTTTTGTTCTGGAACAATGTAGTTACGTGTTGATAATTAAGTGGTATTTTTATTTGTCGGACAAATTCTCGACTAATAAAATTATTTATTTCAAACACATCGAATAAAGTTACTTATTTTATTAGGACCCTCCAATATTGCATAAAGATGAAGAAGTATCTTTTGTTCGTAACGTTTCTATAATTTATTATCTAAATAATGTACAACTCTGCTAGGTTGTCATTTGTTTCGCAATTACAAGATGCAAATGAATTTCAGCATAAATTATACTGCAAAAATATCGTATAGTATTTATGATGAAATAGTTGAAAATGTTAAATGCTAGATGTTTTTAATCGAGTAGTACATATATTTAATCGATCCAAAAGTTTCAGTCATATTACTACGAGATCGATTAATATTGTATAAAAAAATAATGCACCGTCAGACATAATAAAATTCGTTTATTAGAAGTAAGTTAAAAAGATTAAATATTTTAATTATGGAAAAAATTATAACTTAAATTACATTGCACACACACACATACAGCTACTGCAGTAACTCGAAATTTTATATTATTTTCACGATTCTCTTAGTTTCGTTAATATCATTTAGTCCAAGTATATAGACTAAAAAATATACGATCAAACCCTACCAGAAAATCTGACAAATTTAAAACACTGATTGCAATAGATTATGTATTGAGGAACAGTCTTTTCTCTATTCCTGCAAAAAAGAAACATATCAATTATTTTTCTTCCTCATTATTTTGAACCACAATTTTCAACAAAGAAGAAGCTGACAAAATTCTTTAATATATTAGGAAAGGTCTATGGTTTATTTAGAAATGGTTTCATAAAAAAGAAACGAAATACGTCGAGATACACCATATGCTGTGCAATGCTTCGAAATTCTCGTTTACGATAAGCATAGTTTCAGGACAGTCCTTCCGTCCTTGACGGCAATTGGACGGCACCTTCAAGTGGCTTTCTCGTTTAGGGTCTCCGACGATAAGAATCAAGCCGTCAGAGGAATGACTTACAGACGACTCGAGACAATAGATACGAACATGTGTACGCTAGAGGCGAGCAGGACAAGGATGGCCTGCAACATCGAGATCCCATCGAATTAGGAAAGGACAAAAGAAATAGTATAGGCTTCTGATAGAATTGTTCGGTACCTATGAATGCATAGAAACATACGCCGCTTAAGTTATATAATCACTTTTAATGAAAAACAGCGATGTATCATTGACTGTAGTTTTCATAACAGTCTAATAAGATGTTGGATAACCCTTGGATTTGAGGACTGCATTGCATCTGTGTGGCATAAATTCAATTAATCGAACACAAAACTCAGTCGTAATTTCTGACCATATTTTCGTGATTGTTTCCATTAACTTTGCTTTATTGTTAAAAGATCCCATTCCCTTGTGATAAATAACCAATTGTCGGATTTCAAAAGACGTATTTCTTCCTTTTCATCTCATTTTCACAAGTAAAGCGTCTGATATCACCAATAATTTCTGTGGTACCGAGTTCTTACAACGAATTTTTATTTATTTATATACAATATGTGTTAGCGGCGTCGTCAATGTAATACAATATTTTACTCTGGCATCTAAGATGTTGTGTCCGAATATTTTTGCGACGTTAAATTTTGTCACAATCTTGTTTATCGCTTATTATACAAAAGAACATGTGCAATAACTAAACAAAATTTATTTTTCTACTTACTTTAAGAAGTGCTTTATTATATGAGAAAACGATTCAATAATACTGCCATAAACAATAAAAGGGAGCAATAATTTTTCTAATAATATCGTGTCCGAATATTAATGGGAGTCACGTGTATCTATTTAATATAAAGAATGTGAAATAAAACTGTAATAAAAAGTATATACATTCGGGTAAACGATGGAATAAAAAATGCTCAAAAATTACTTTTGCCTATATCTTTATCCGAAATATATTTAAAACATTAAGAACTTAATTTTGAAAAAAATCGAGAAAGAGCAATACTTATGAAAAAAATTAGCCTCATCAGCGCTCGCACAACGTTCAAAAGACTCGTATCTCGCTCGCTCCATCAACCAACGACGTTGTAATCATAACGAAGATTTTGTATATCACGCATATCATAGTTTCATATCTTGAATTTCGTGTTCCTAGTTAAGTAATCGTTTCTTTAAATGTAAAACCGTTTAATACTGCATAATATACTTATTAAGTGGACAATATTATACTTAACCAAGTTAAGTATGGAGAAAATGTCGAAAGTTTGGTTTTTATTTTTTATAACATTGTTTCACCCCCACAAAAAATCTGGCAGAGATTGCTGACAACATCAGAGATTGCTGCTTTTGGCAATATCCTCCGATAGAATTAAAATGGCGAAGACAAGATGTGTCATTTCCGAAAAATTTGCAACTTTCCGTTTTGTTTTTACGTTCTCTATTTTTTGTGATCACATTTTACGATCGAAAAATCTGAAAAAATTCTCTAACATGTGGCCTGTTATACAAAATGAATCAAATCTTTTAAAAAATTTTAAAATGCCATTGTTCATCAGTTGGTAAATATGAACAAAACTTTGAAACTGTTTTAAGTAATTATATTTAATTACATATTTTGAGGTTAGCAATCTGTTGTTAAGAAGTTAAAAATTTTTAGGTTAAATCACTGCATACTACGTCGACGTATTTTTCGTTTGCTCTCTAATGCAGCTCGGTTTGCGCCGAATGACGTGTTTATGATTAATCTATTAATTTAATCATTTTCCAGTTATTTTACCTTATTATTAATAAAAATATTAATACAACTTCGACAAACACAAAAGTAGACAGCAAATAAAGGATGGATATCATTATAATGCAATGCGACACTTTTTTATTTCTTATTTTTTCTTAACGGTAATTGTAAGATTTTTCTCACTGTAATTGTGAGGTTTTTGTGATTAAATTAAGATCAAATACAATATAATTTTTGTAAGATTATATCTTATAAAATTACAAATTTTATAAAAAATATAAATATACTTTTCATATTAATACTTACTTGATTATAATTTATGGTAAAAAATTTGTTTGTTCTTATTTTAATCAGAAAAATCTTACAAACACATTTACGCAAATTTTATTTAAAAATAAACAAAAAGAAGGATGTTTCATCTTTGCATTATGTATTTTGTACCTGTTGTTCCATATTCAAGCCCGGATTAGATTACGATCCATGTGACTCGTACGACTTTGAATTTTTTCGGCATGTCAAGGGGAGCCCCCAACCCCGCTCAGTAGTAAGTGAAAAACTACCTAGAACTATACCATGCACTTATGCAAACAAAAATTACGTGTTCTAAGCAAAATGACCTATGCAAACGTAATAAGTGGTACCACTCAAGAAGGAATTGAACGAATTTTCAAGAAACCAATCACATTTCGAGATAGGCGTATACAATCCTGTATGAGTGGAGAGTGTTCACAGTCGCGATAACGTGGGAATGATTGGTCTCTCGAATGTATTTAGAATGTTGATTCAATTACGAATTATTTTAATCACGAGTGTAATTGAAATACAATATAATATATATGTATGTATAATTATTTGTTGTTTGAAAGTTTAAATGAAAGAGAAAACAATTACTTATTAATTATTTGAAATAATAAAATTTGTTTATTAATTACGAATACGATTTCAATTGTTACTTATTAATTATCATTTAATGGTTAAGTATTTATTATTCATGCGGTATACCGTGTCCAATAAATAATAATTACGTCGTAGTTATTAATAATATTTTAATTTATTTATTAAGTACATTGTAATTCGTAATTAATGTAATTGAAATACTTAGTATTTTGTAATTATACTCCTATTGAATTACAAATCACCTTGTATTTTAATTAAATGGCGATCTCAGTATCGAATTACATTGTAATTGAATTACTTTGTAATTATAATTCCTTGAGAAATTCAAATGTTCGCCAGATCCTTATCCTTAACCGATAAGGATTTGATGAATTGTCCGCAAAAGACCGCAATTTCTAAAAAGCATTCCATAAATCGCTCAAGTTCTTTTCCAACTAAGGAAAATCCACTGTAGGTTGGTTCCTCAACTTTCTCAACTCAACTTCCAAAGCTATACAATTACGCGCCACGTCGCTGAGCGGGACTCTCCTCACTCCTTGCGTAGCCTTTTTCGTGAACAGGTTGGTCGTAACATATAAATTCCTTACAAACAACAAATACATATATAGGAGTGTGGTGACATGAAACAAACGTCTGACTTGCAGAATGTCTTGTCGAGCACTGTCGTTCGAGTATGTTCAAGTAGACGCAAGTGTAGCGCGAGGCTACGTCTACTAACAATGCTGCATGCTCGATAATTTCAATCCCCGATTTACATGGATGGATCACTCGATAGGAGTCATATAGTATTACATAAAAGTCATTGACGTACCATATCAGCCGCAAGTTTCGAATCGTTATCCCATTAAAAATAGTATGTCATTCCCATTCCTAATTAACCCGCACTTTTTTGCTAATTTTCCTTTCATATGTCAAAATTCAAGTGTTTACCCATTATTTCGTCTATAAACACTAATTCTCCGACTCAGAGAGAGATTTGCTTCGCAAATTCCACTCTCTTTGTTTTATTCACTTCACTGATGTACGGTTGCTTCCTCACAATTTTGCTTTTAAATCCTGCCCAATGTAATCTGAATCGTTCTTGTATGCATTTGATTTTTATTTCGTTCCTGGACTTTTGATACAATCTCAGACGCACTTATATCTGGCTTCTTTTTAATAATCCTAAGAATTTCATGTTTTTGTACTGTTAATTTTTTTGGTCTGCCACTCGGTGCAATATTCTTTCTTTTCTATATTTATTTACTAGGGTAAGTGGGTTATTTACTGTGTTTGTTCCGGCCGAATCGCGGACCGCGGGTCAACGCACGTTCGACATTCAATGTACGCCGTCTCGCCGTTTTTCTCGAATAAACGGCGAGGCGGCAAGACAATAACACGATCGACGTGCGTTGGCCCGACCGTCAAACGCTCGCCTCGGCCGTTGTAAACACGCGGCGTTTTGCCTTAGGAGGCAATGACCCGGCCTTCGACGCCTGACGATACTTCTCCTTGAACATCGGCCAGGTGTCTATATATACTGCCGCAAATTCGATAACGGATGGAATTGTCAACAATTTCAGTGCAGATACCATTACAAGTTTTATTCAGCGCCCTTGCGCCCGTACGAAGCCGTGCTTCATTTTTATGGTCTGTGCGAAGTCGTGCTTCATTTCATACTAAGTTCGGAGCCGTGCTCTAAACATTGTAAACGAGGACTGCGGAGTCCAACAAATAAATCGTTGTCGTCTCCTCACGACTTCCGGCGGTTATTTTTGTGCCGTGCGCAACAATGTTCTTTGCTTTGTTCCGCGTTGTTGCTTAAAAAAGTATTACGATGTTTTACGTTGTTATACATTGTTTTTACGTTGTTTTATATTGTTTTATATTGCTTTACGTTGTGTTACATTGCTTTACTTTTTTCGGATTGATGATTTTCGGTGTTTTACGATGCTTTACGTTCTTTGCTTTGTTCCGCGTTGTTGTTTAAAAAAGTATTACGTTGTTTTAGTTTGATGTACATTGTTTTTACGTTGCTTTATATTGTTTTACATTGCTTTACGCTGTGTTACGTTGTTTTCCTATTTTTCGCATTGATCGTTTACGTTGTTTTACGATGCTTTACGTCCTTTGTATTGTTCCGCGTAGTTGTTTAAAACAGTATTACGTTGTTTTAAGTTGTTATACATGGTTTTTACGTTGTTTTATATTCTTTTACATTGCTTTACGTTGTGTAACGTTGTTTTCCTACTTTTCGCTTTGATGATTTACATCGTTTTACGATGCTTTACGTTCTTTTCATTGTTTCGCGTTGTTGTTTAAAACAGTATTACGTTGTTCTACTTTGTTATACATTGTTTTTACGTCGATTTATATTGTTTTACATTGCTTTGCGTTCTGTTACCCTGTTTTTCTTTGTTTCGCATTGATGATTTACGTTGTTTTACGTTGATCTACTTTGTTTCACGTGGTTTTTTAAAATAGTATTACGTTGTTTTACGTTGTTATACATTGTTGTTACCTTGTTTTATATTGTTTTACATTGCCTTACGTTGTGTTACGTTCTTTTACTTTCTTTCGCGCGCATTGATGATTTACATTGTTTTACGATGCTTTACGTGCTTTGCTTTGTCCAGCGTTGTTGTTTGAAACATTATGACGTTGTTTCACGTTATTATTCATTGTTTTTACGTTGCTTTATATTGTTTTACATTGCTTTACGTTGTGTTACGTTGTTTTCCTTTGTTTCGCATTGATGAATTACATTGTTTTACGATGCGTTATGCCCTTTCCTTTGTTTCGCGTTGTTGCTTAAAACAGTATTACGTTATTCTACGTTGTTATACATTGTTTTTACGTCGATTTATATTGTTTTACATTGCTTTGCGTTCTGTTACCCTGTTTTTCTTTGTTTCGCATTGATGATTTACGTTGTTTTACTAAGCTTTACGTCCTTTACTAAACCTTCTACTTCGCATTGATTTGAAGCTAAATCATGTGTTTCGCATGGATTTGAAGGGAACTCGATTGTTTCGCATGCACATGAATCTAAAACATTTATATCGCAAGTATTTGAAGCTAAATCATGTGTTTCGCATGGACTTTAAGCTAAACCTTCTACTTCGCATTGATTTGAAGCAAAATCATGTGTTTCGTATGGACTTGAAGCTAACTCGTTTGTTTCGCATGCATTTGAAGCTATATCATTTGTATCGCAAATGTTTGAAGCTAAATCATGTGTTTCGCATGGATTTGAAGCTGACTCATTTGTTTCGTATGAAGTTGAAGCTTTATCATATATATCGCAAGTATTTGATGTTAAATCATTTTTTTCGCAAGTATCTGAAGCTAAATCATGTGTTTCGCATGGATTTGAAGCTGACTCGTTTGTTTCGCATGCAGTTGAAACTATATCATTTATATCGCAAGTATTTGAAGCTAAATCATATGCTTCGCATGGACTTGAAACTAAACCTTCTACTTCGTATTGATTTGAAGCTGAATCATGTGTATCGCATGGATTTGAAGCTAACTCGTTTGTTTCGCTTGCATTTGAAGCTATATCATTTATATCGCAAGTATTTGAAACTAAATCATGTGTTTCGCATGGATTTTAAGCTAAACCTTCTACTCCGCATTTATTCAAAACTAAATGATGTGTTTCGCATGGATGTGAAGCTGATTCGTTTGATTCGCATGCAGTTGAAGCTATATCATATACATCGCAAGTATTTGAAGCTGAATCATTTCTTTCGCAAGTATTTAAATCTAAATCATGTGTTTCGCATGGATTTGGAGCTAAACCTTCGACTTTGCATTGGTTTGAAGCTAAATCATGTATTTCGCATAGATTTGAAGCTAACTCCTTTGTTTCGCATGCATTTGAAGCTAAATAATATATATCGTAATTATTTGAAGCTAAATTATTTGTTTCGCCTGGATTTGAAACTAAACCTTCTACTTCGCCTGAATTTGAAGCTAAATCATGTGTTTCGCGTTAATTTAAACCTAATTCATGTGTTTCGTATGAATTTGGAGCTTAATCATGTGTTTCGCAATAATTTAGACCTAAATCATGTGTGTCGTATGAATTTGTAGCTAAATCATGTGTTCCGCATGAATTTAAAGTTGCATTATGTGTTTCGCATGGATTTGAAGCTAATCCATGTGTTTCGCATGAATTTGAAGCTAAACCTTCTACTCCGCATGAATTTGAATATAAATCATGTTTTTCGCACGGATTAGAAGCTAAGTCATTTGTTTCGCATGCATTTGTAGCTAAATTATTTATATCGTATTTATTTGAATCTAAATCATTTGTTTCGGCTGACCTTGAAGCTACATCGTAAGTATCGGCTGAATCTGAAACTAAAACAGCTTTATCTGCAAAATTTGAAGCATAATCGTATGCTTCGGCAGAATTTGAAGACAATTCGTACGTTGTGTCTTAAATTGAAGTTAACTCATATGTTTCGGATGACCCTGATGCTATATGATAAGTATCGGCTGAATCTGAAGCTAAATCAGCTGCATCTGCTAAGTTTGAATCTTAATCGAATATTTCAGCAGATATTGAAACCAAATCGTACGTTTAGTCTTAAATTGAAGCTAACTCATATGTTTCGGATGACCTCGAAGCTATATCTTGAGCATCGGCTGAAGACAACGTAACACAATGTAAATCACTGCAAAACAATATTAAACAACGTAAAATCAATGTATATCAACGTAAAACAACGTAATACTGTTTTAAACAACAACGCGGGACAATGCAAAGGACGTAAAGCATCGTAAAACAACGTAACATATCAATGCGAGAAAAAGTAAAACAACGTAACACAACGTAAAGCAATTTAGAACAATATAAAACAACGTAAAACCAATGTATAACAACGTAAAACAACGTAATACTATTTTAAGCAACAAAGCGGAACAATGCAAGGAACGTAAACCATCGTAAAACAACGTAAATCATCAATGCGGCAACAAAGTAAGACAACGTAACACAACGTAAAGCAATTTAAAACAATATAAAACAACGTAAAAACAATGTATAACAACGGAAAGCCACGTGATACTATTTTAAACAACAAAGCGGAACAATGCAAAGAACGTAAATCACCGTAAAACAACGTAAATCATCAATGCGAGTCAAAGTAAAACTACGTAACACAGCGTAGAGCAAGTAAAGCAATGCAAAGCAATATAAAATACGTAAAAGCAATGTATAACAACGGAAAACAACGTAATACTATTTTAAAAAACCACGTGAAACAAAGTACATCGCCTAAAACAGCGTAATACAACGTAGAACAATATAAAACAATGTATAACAGCGTAAAACGACATTATACTGTTATAAACAACAACGCCAAACAAAGTAAAACAACGAAAATCGTCAATGCGAAGCAAAGATTAACAACGTAAGACAACGTAAAACAATCTAAAAACAAAAGAAAACAACGTTAAAAGACGTAAATCATCAATGCGATTCAAATAATACACAACGTAATGTGAACGTAATGTAAAACAATATAAAAAAACGTAAAAACTATGTGCAATAACGTAAAACAACGTAAAACTGTTCTAAACAAAAATGCGGAACAATGCAATGAACGCAAAGCATCGTAAAACAGCTTAATGGTGATGGCGCATTGATGATTTACGTTGTTTTACGATGCTTCATGGTCTTTGCATTGTTCCGCATTGTTGTTTAGGACAGTATTACGTTGTTTTACGTTGCTATACATTGTTTTTACGCAGGTTTATATTGTTTTACGATGCTTTACGTTGTGTTACGTTGATTGCTTTGCTTCGCATTGAAGATTTACGTTGTTTTACGTTGCTGTACTTTGTTTCACGTGGTTTTTTAAAATAGTATTCCGTTGTTTTACGTTACTATACTTTGTTTTTACGTTTTTGCAATATTGTTCTACATTACGTTCACATTACGTTGTGGGTTTTTTGGTTCGCATTGGTGATTTACTTTATTTAACGTTGTTTTACTTTGTTTTTACTTTGTTTTACTTGTTTTTACGGTGTTCTTCTTTGTTTCGCGTTGATGATTTCCGTTGTTTTGCTTTGTTTCACGTTGTACTTCAATACAGTATTACGTTCTTTACGTTGTTATACATTGTTTTTACGTTGTTTTATATTGTTTTACATTCGTTTACGTTGTGTTACGTTGTTTTTCTTTGTGTCGCATTGATGATTTACGTTGTTTTACGATGCATTACTTTGGTTGCTTCGTTTCGCGTTGTTGTTTATAACAGTATTATGTCGTTTTACGTTATTATACATTGTTTTTACGTTTTTAATATTGTTTTACATTACGATCACATTACGTTGTGTGTTTTTTGGGTCGCAATGATGATTTACGATGTTTTAAGATGCATTACGTTGGTTGCTTTGTTCCGGGTTTTTGTTTAAAACAGTTTTAGCTTCAGATTAAGACTATACGTACTGTGGCGGCGACAAGCCGGCGCCACGTCTCCGCCATGTGTTTAGTTTTAAGGCGAAAGAATGTTTGGACGAATGGACCGGGCTGCATGCTGTGCGTCAGCGTCGAGCGAATGTCTAGATGATTGGTTTGAGTGTCGCGTAGAATGAATGCGTCTAGCCAGGATAGAGTGAAAGCGAACCGTGAGAATGAGAAAGAATGATCTGGATGGGATGCATCGGTGAGCGAATGATTAGTTCAGTAAGAACCCTCGTCGGGAACGGTACGCGAGCATCGCGAGTTTTGTTCCGACGCCAATTGTAAATAAAGATAGTCTAATTGTAACCGGGTTCGAGTCTCTCTTCCCGTCGCCGATCCCACCTCCTCAGTACGATTTGTCTTCAAATTCTGCCGAAACATACGATTAAGCTTCAAATTTAGAAGATACATTTGATTTAGCCTCAGCCTCAGCTGAAACTCATGATATAGCTTGAAGATCATCCGACACATATGAGTTAGCTTCAATTTAAGACTAAATTTACGAGTAGTCCTCACATTCTGCCGAAACATACGGTTATGCTTCGAATTTTGCAGATATAGTTGTTTTAGCTTCAGATTCAGCCGATACTCATGATATTGCTTCAAGGTCGACCGAAACATATGAGTTAGCTTTAATTTGAGACTAAACGAACGATTTGTCCTCAAATTCTGCCGAGACATACAATTAAGATTCAAATTTAGCACATGCTGCTGATTTAGATTCAGATTCAGCCGATACTTATGATAGTGCTTCAAATTCAGCAGAAACATACGATTTAGCTTCTAATTCATACTATACGTGCGATTTGTTTTCAGATTGAGCCTAAACATAAGATTAAGCTTCAAATTTAGAAGATACAGCTGATTTAGCTCTAGATTCAGCCGATACTGATAATATAGCTACAAGCTCAGCCGAAACAAATGAGTTAGCTTCAATTTTAGACAAAGCGTACGATTTAGTTTCAATTTCAGTCGATACATAAGACAAAGCGTCAAATTTAGCAGCTACAGCGGATTTAGCCTAAGTCTCAGCACTTCCCTGCTCTTCTCTGCTCTTCTCTGCTCTTCTCTGCTATTCACTACTCTTCTGTGCTCTTCTCTGCTCCTCTGTGCTCTTCTCTACTCTTCTCTGCTCTTCTCTGCTCTTCTCTGCTCTTCTCTGCTCTTCACTGCTCTTCTCTGCTGCTCTCTGCTCTTCTCTGCTCTTCTCTTCTCTGTTCTGCTCGGCCCTTCTCTGCTCTGCTCTGCTCTTTTCTGCTCTGCTCTTCTCTGCTCTGCTCGGCCCTTCTCTGCTCTGCTCTGCTCTTTTCTGCTCTGCTCTTCTCTGCTCTTCTCTGCTCTGTTCTGCACTGCTCTGCCCTGCTCTGCTCTGCTCTCCTCTGCTCTTCTCTGCTCTGCTCTACTCTGCTCTGCTCTGCTCTCCTCTGCTCTTCTCTGCTCTGCTCTACTCTGCTCTGCTCGGATCTGCTCTGTTCTTCTCTGGTCTTCTCTACTCTGCACTGCTCTTCTTTGCTCTGCTCTGCTCTTCTCCGCTATGCTCTGCACTTTTCTGCTCTTCTCTGCTCTGCTCTGCTCTGCTCTTCTCTGCTCTTCTCTGCTCTTCTTTGCTCTTCTCTGCTCTTCTCTGCTCTTCTCTGCTCTTCTCTGCTCATCTCCGCTCTGCTCTTCTCTGCTCTGCTCTTCCCTGCTCTGCTCTGCTCTTCACTGTTCTGCTCTGCTCTCCTCTGCTCTTCTCTGCTCTGGTCTGCTCTACACTGCTCTTCACTCCTCTGATCTGCTCTTCTCTGCTCTTCTCTGCTCTACTCTGATCTGCTCTGCTCTTCTTCGTTATTCTCTGCTCTGCACTCCTCTGCTCTGCTCTTCTCTGCTCTTCTCTGCTCTGCCATTCTCTGGTCTGCTCTTCTCTTATCTGCTCTGCTCTGCTCTGTTCTGCTCTTCTCTGCTCATTTCTGCTCTTCTCTGTTCTGCTCTGCTCTTCCTTGCATTGCTCTGCTCTTCCCTGCTCTTCACTTCTCTGCTCTGCTCTCCTTTGCTCTTCTCTGATCTGGTCTGCCCTTCTCTGCTCTTCACTGCTCTGCTCTGCTCTTCTCTGCTCTTCTCTGCCCTTCTCTGGTCTGCTCTTCTCTTATCTGCCCTGCTGTGCTCTGCTCTGGTCTTCTCTGCTCTGCTCTGCTCTGCTCTGCCCTTTTCTGCTCTGCTCGGCCCTTCTCTGCTCTGCTCAGCTCTGACCTGCTCTGCTCTGCACTTCTCTGCTCTGTTCTGCTTTTCTCTGCTCTTCTCTGCTCTGCTCTGCTCTGTTCTGCACTACTCTGCTCTGCTCTGATCTGTTTGCTCTTCTCTGCTCATCCCTGCTCTGCTTTGCTCTGCTCTTTTCTGCTCTTTTCTGCTCTTCTCTGCTCTTGTATGCTCTTATGTGAAAAAATGGGAACTATGAACATTACCTATTTAACCAGACCCTAAATGCACGTATACACGTATAGTTAATAAATCCGTGTGTTAACCCATGTACTTCTTAATGCACAGGGTCACGAGAGCACTGGTCCGAGATACATGGGTACAAGCTTAATTAATGTATCCATGTTTTAATTCGTTCAGAAAATATAACAATAAGAGTTTCTTAATTTCGCGCAGATACATAAGAGAAATGCAGGTTGTGGCAAAAAGGTAGAAATGTATAGGTGAGTAATTTAGTAGGAATTTAAAAATTAATAGAAAAATTGTATATAAGGACAGGATTCTGAGCTTCTTTGTTCGATCCTGGGTTAGAGTGAGATAGGTATTCTTGTATCTTTGTCCAAACAAATGATGTAGTTATATGACCGGCAATAGCTGCCTCCAGCACGAAGCTCTGTACCTGTAATATTTAGATTTACTATTTTGTCACATTTTTCTTCTTCAGCTATAGTAATTTCAGTATCCAGGTAAGGTTTGCTGCTGTGGATGGAAACTCTCATAACGAGAGTTTCGTAATAACGGCAATATCTTTCCCTTCTTTTATCTTTTTGTCAGCTAAAAAGGCTTTTCTTTATCTTTACGTGTTAATCCACCATATGTCAACTTGTTAATTATATCCTTTTTATTAGCATTTCTCAATGTTTTCATATAATGTTTCTCCTATGATAGTTGTACAATGAAAATTTGCAATCTTGTAAAATCTATGAAAATTTGTAAGAGTATAAAAATTCTTCTAATTTGACTGGATTCAGGAACTCGCGATACAATTCCGAAATAAACAGTGAGACTATTTGTTGGTTTACGAAAATATCTACAATTGTTGCAGTAAACGTTGCTGAGCGATATACTTGTTTATGTATAGGTTCCGCATATAAGTTTTTGAGTCTTTTCGTATAGCTTCTAGGTTCGACCTTTCAATTTGCCTCTAAGCACAAGAACTCCTTAGAAATCAAACTTTCGAAGTGTATATTATTTTTCTAATATTGACGTAGGCTTTAGATTCTGCAATCTCGGTCTTGCAACCTGCTCTTCTGTCCAACCTTTTGTCCCAACACAAATCATCATATTTGGAAATCTTTTTGATTAATTTCTTAAGCTTATTATGCAAAAACTTCATTGTTACAGCAATCAGGTTCGTTTCGTTCTTCTCTTTGAGCATTTGGTAGACTTTCAGATCCAAATCTATTTCAAAGAGATTAAAAAGAATTTCAAAGAAATTTCTCAGTACTCTTTCTCCCTCGCCGTTGGAATAATCTTTATCGTCTCCTTTAGTATGTAGTTCTGCTTCAGGTAATATTTGTCTCTGGCAAGCTCCTCTAATCATCGAAAGAGAGAGAGAGAGAGAGAGAGCAACGGAGGCAGAATAATACAAATAGTTAAAACCTTTCTAAATCTTGATCTAGAAACAGTTCTTACGGTAGTTGTTTTGATTTAAACAAAAGTAACCATATTCTTAATTTAATGATAAAATATATGAAAGTATATACTAATTAAAGTGAAATATATATATATATATATATATATATCAATGGAGTCACTCCAGGCCCAATCCGACTCTGAACTCTCAGTATATCTGCAATTTGATTTTCTGTGGGAATGAAATTCAATATTATTACTTTTTCTTCAATTTGTTCTCGTGAAAAATGATACTTAATATCTATATGTTTCGATCGCTTATGACTTGTAGGATTATTCGCAATGCACATACAACCAGTATTATCCTCGTAAATCACAATTGGATCCGATATAATTATATTAATACTTGTTGCTAATGACTTTAACCAAAGTGCTTCTTTTACACCCTCATACAGAGCCATATATTCGGCTGCTGCTGTGGAACTAGCTACCGATGATTGTTACTTTGTGTTCCAACAGATCGTACATTTTTCATACAACTTAAATACATAACCTGTAGTACTTCTTCGATTTGTACCACTACCACCTCCCCAATCGGAGTCAACGTATCCACTCAAAAAGTCTTTATAATCATTTTTAACATATGTCAATTTAATATCAGATGACCCTTTCAGATACCGAAGTATCATTTTCAAATTTTCCCAAAGTTCTTTGTTATTTTTGTTTGCATAACGACTCAAAATATTTACCGCTGCACTTAAATCCGGTCTAGTGCATAACATGATATACATAAACATCCTATTAAACTTCTACAAGGTGCATCACATTTTTCATCAGAATTTAAAAGTTCATAGTTTAATTTAATTGGAAGTGGTGCACTGATTTGCTTACAATCACTCATATTAAACTTATCAAGTACAGTCTTTATGTATGCGCTTTGATCTAATGTCAATTTTCCATTATTTCTAGTAACTCTAATTGCTAAGAATAATCTAATTTCATCTAAATCTGTCATTCGAAATTTGTTCATCAAATAATCTTTAAAACTACGCATTATTTGAATATCTGCAGTTGCAACTACAAGATCATCGACATATAAAACTACATAAAAATTTTTCCAAATACTTCCTCTATCTAAAATATAAATACAACGATCGCCTGCAGAATTTTTAAATCCTAAGTCTAATAAAGTCTTTTCAAATGTCTCAAACCAACGTCTAGCCGCCTGTTTCAAACCGTATAGGGTTTTGTTTAATTTGCAAACCTGATTACCATTACTATTTACACCCTCTGGGACCCTCATGTAAATTTCTTCTTTTAGTGTACCATTTAGGAATGCCGTTTTGACATCCATATGGTGAATTAATAAATCATGTTGATTTGCAAAAGCTACAATAAATCGAAAACTTGAAATTCTAGCAACAGGCGCAAATGTTTCATCGTAATCAACCATATACTGTTGACTGAAACCTCGAGCAACTAGACGTGCTTTATATTTTTGTGGATTTCCAAATTCATTGGTTTTAGTCGTGAATACCCATTTACAGTCAACAATATTTTTATCTTTTGGCATTGGTACTAGTGTCCACGTGTTATTTGTAATTAAAGAATTTAGTTCGTCTTGAATCGCTTGCTCCCATTGAGCTCTGTCATCACGAGTTTTTATTTCTTCAAACGAAGTGGGTATTTTATAAACAACTGACTGAGCGCACATGAGTTCGTAATACGATGTAGGACTGCGTTGTTTTATTCTCTCACTTCTTCTAATTTTCTTATCCTTTTTAACTGTATTTTCTCGACTTCGACCATTTCCATCTGCTTTATCTACAGATTTACTACCGCTAATACCATCTGATTTAATTTTTAAAACCTCAGTTAATTCATCATCATCAGATTGCAAATCATTTAAACTATTTGGTTTATCATTACCAAATTTCTTTAACCTATCTGATTTACCATTATCAGATTTCAAATCATTTAAACCATCTGGTTTATCATTACCAGATTTCCTCATCTTAAATTCAGCTGATTCTAATACTGTATCTTTGTTTATAGAGGTTCCTTTTTCATTACCCTCTTTCAAAACTGGTCGAGATTTTAAATAATTTATTTCGTCAACTATGACATCTCTTACTGTCATAAATTTTTCATTTTCAACATCCCAAACTTTATATCCGTTGGGTTCAAATCCAACTAAAATCGCTTTCGAGGATTTTTCATCAAATTTACGCTTTCTAGTCTTATTATGTACGTACACTGTCGATCCGAACATTTTTAAATATTTTAATTTAGGCTTTTTACTATGCCACATCTCAAATGGAGTCTTATCAATTTTCAAAGCCTTTGTTGGAGTCAAATTAATTAAATACGTAGCAGTTAATACAGCTTCTCCCCAAAATTCTTTTTCTAAACCTGCACAGTTTACCATCGCACGCGCCCTTTCTGTTATTGTTCTATTCATTCGCTCTGCAACGCCATTTAACTGAGGAGTGTATGGTACAGTCAAGTGATAACTGATACCTCTCTTAACGCAATATTCTTTCATCTCTTTTGATAAATATTCTCTACCGTTATCACAATATAAATTTACGATTTTTAAATTAAAATGAGCTTCACTCTTTGCGACATAGTCTTTGAAAACACCGAAAACTTCAGATTTATGTGTAATTAAATAAGTTACTGTATAATGCGTAAATTCATCTATAAATGATACATAATAATTTTTATTGTTAATTGTCGTGGGAGTGATTGGACCGCATACGTCTGTGTGAACTATGAACAAGGGCTTTGTTACATGAATTTTGTTCTTTGATTTTTCAAATGGTAACCGTGCTTGTTTACCGTTTATACAAGCCTCAC
The DNA here is from genome assembly GCF_051020955.1 of Megalopta genalis. Classification (NCBI taxonomy): domain Eukaryota; kingdom Metazoa; phylum Arthropoda; class Insecta; order Hymenoptera; family Halictidae; genus Megalopta; species Megalopta genalis. The sequence goes on from NC_135022.1 coordinate 2,983,922, forward strand.
ATAAATCGTCGCTTGGTATTACTTTTTCGAGATGACTCATATCTTTAACCATGTGTTTATTTTTCAACTCTAAGAATTTTGTTTTACTCATATGACCTAATCGCTTATGCCACAAATCATAATTATTTCGATTACTATTATATACTTGAGAATTACTAACATTGACACCTTTTGCTAATTCAAATTCAATTACAGTGAAATTATTTGTGGATTTACCCTTCATTAGAATTTTACCATCTTCACTTATCTGTACTCCTTTTGCGTCGAAGGTGATAGTCATTCCTGCCTTCTGCATTTTTGTCACTGAGAGTAAATTGCATGGTATATCTGGACAGTACAGGACATCTTTGAGTACAATTGGAAAACCCGTATCGCTCGTCAAGTGGATGGTCCCGCTCTTGGTTGCGGTGTTGTAAACTCCATTCTTAGCTACCATAATTTTTATTGGTGGATATAAGTCAATTACACTTGTGAATACATTGTCTCGATTAATCACATGATCAGAGGCTCCAGAATCCAAAAGAAACATTAATTTATCACTTTCATAGTTCTGATATTCTCCAGTCATAAAGGCGAAACCTGATCTGTTGACATCGCGTTGCGTTTGTACCGCCTGGGCTGTGTGAGGCCCGTTGTTCTTCTCTCCCTCGTATCTTTGATTTCTTTTGAAATGGTAACAGTCCAACTTTTTATGACCATTTCGTCTACAATGATAACATTTTCCATGAGTCGAATTTCTGAAATTTCTGTGTGGATGAAAGCCGGTACGAAAATGTGAACCTCTGCCTCTTCGATTTCCACCTCTGTAATTTCCACCTCTGCCTCGGTAACTTCGCGAATAATTTCTGTTATTTTCTCGAGGAGATTCTGTTTCAATATGCAACACTTTCGCACTTGTATTTTCATTGGCATTCTGCACTTTTGTTTCATGATCTAAAAGTTTTGTCTTCACAAAATCCAAAGTAATTTCATCTTCGGTCATTGTCTCAATCACTGTTGCCACAGTTTCATACATTTTAGGAAGACTGCCGAGAAAATACGAAATCTTTTGACTTTCTGATACTGACACACCAACCGCTGCGAGCTCAGTTATCAATTCATAAAAATTTTCAAAATGTTCTTTCAATTTTGCATCACTTTTCATTTTTAATCTGCTCAATCGATTACGAATCGACACTTCAGTGGCAGCACTTTTTCTCTCATAAATGTCATCGAAACTTTCCAAAATTGTCTTAGCAGTACTACCAGGTGTATCATACCTTAGATAAGTGTCAGATAAATACTCCACTACAACACATTTGGCAATTCGCTCAGCTCTTGTCCACTTACTGGTCACTGGAACCGAAGGTAGTTCGTCAATCACTTTTAGCAAATTTAGTGTCGACCCGATGTAGCGTTCAGTGATGGTTCGTGAAAGAAATTATTCGTAATGAGACTTAATTCTGTTTGTACTATACACAGTATTGTACTATAAGGAAATTATACATATATCTGTTTGAACCGTTCAAACGAAGACGGTAACTCCTACTAACGTATAGTTTAAAGCTCACGAGAAAACTTTTGCGACCAACGTGTCCGCACTGTTTATAGTCATCTCCTCGTCAAATCTGAATAGTGCATAGAGCGGCTTGAGTACGAATCATGCATAATTAAAGTGTGGATAGTAAAGTATTATTATACTACTTTCATGCTTACTATAGCGAAGACAACCTGCAAAATTGACATCACTTTTTTCATCACTTTTTTAAATCGTGGGTTTAAACATCAATGTAGAGCATTATCAAAATCTGAATCATAATAATGTTCTATGTGAAATATATAATAGAATGAACCATCTACATCTTACAGTTGTATGTATTTACGTAATCGGAGTATGAAGTTTTGGAAATATGTAGTACTCAGGAAGGCTCATAAAGTGCAAAAATAAGTTAAATGTTCGACAATTTTCAAAATTACTAGTTCGTTATTCTTATAAGAGTTTATGTTGCAAATATATCTTTTCGTTGGGAACTCTAGTAGTGTTGAAACGATGAATTGGATAGTGGACTTTATAGTAAAGAACGCTAGTGTAATAACACTAAATATATTTTAACCAATAAGATTTGTACAGAGCAGCATAATATACAATAGAATGATAAAATCTATTGATGTATCATGAAGGTCACGAATTTATACGATCAAGCGATCAATTTATGATTACAAAGCTGTAGCGAAATTTGCAAGTGCAATTGATTATAGCGAAGCTAGGCTGCAAGCACAAAAGTATACAGACACTGGACTGCAAGAGCAGAGAACTTAGAGTTATATATACTAGCGCAACTATATGTATCTACGTAACAGTAGTTGATAACTAATGCCACGTTCGCGGTGTGAGGGCCTATTTATTTCGTTGTGAATATTGAAAACTAAGCAGCACTGAAAGTTCGTTACAGTGCACGAAGGCAATGACCTAACGAAGAGCGCTGCATGGGAAACAACGAAAAATAGGTAACGGATTTGATATTGGGATTATTGGAAGGTGATAAATACATTGCGACGCTGCAAAAAAAGACTGTTTGAAGTGTTTACTACGGGTTGTCTACCTGGACGGGCGTCGAACTCGAACAGCTGAGCTCGACTTAATGTAAAAAAACTAACGTCGCGCTAGAGTTCTTATGCATCGATCCAAGTGATACCAGTAAAGAGGAGGTAATGGACTGGCGATCTAAAATTGATCGATTTGATTTTGGAGATACGGGGCCATTTTCTTCAGTCTTCTTGCATTAAATGGGACATTCAGATTGAGAATACTCCATTTTTTATTACTGCAGAGCTATGCATTCTTGGTAGTTTGCAGAACATTTCTTGTACTCTACGCGCCCGAAATAACTAAATGTTTTCCTAAAATGGTTATAATATGGAGGAAGAAAAGCAGTGTAACAGTAGTCGTTCGTTTCATTAGTCGAAGGCAACTATGGCTGGATACGACAACGATACTTACCTAAGTATTAATTACAGGCAAATATAGCCATTTTCAAAGAATGATAAGTTAACTTCACAACTATCGACTTCAATTTCCAAAGTATTTCAGAATAATTGCTGATTAATTCAGGGTTACAAAATTTCAAATAGTGTACATAACTAGAAAAGTAACGCGCAGTGGATACATTCTTGGTATACTGGCAACAAATATTAATCACATAATGAAAAATAGCAAGAATGCACGATTCCTAGTAAATATTGAAGTGGAAATACAGAAAGCAGGAATTTGCTTGCTTGATGATTTACAATTTTTGCCGTCAACAAAAACCGATTGGGTCAACATGGAAGTTGAGTGATGCAGTTTTCATGTCAAGATTCACGTCAGTGTTCAGCAGATATCCAGATGACTATTGCGGAAGTAACCAACAAGAAAAGTAAGACTACATTGATCTGAATTTCGACGTACTTTTGAAGCAAGGCTTTGCGAATTGCTTTTGGATCTTCCATACCAAACGTTCCTGAATTTGGTTAACAGTCTGAAATATTTACTTCTCGGGGTGAACAGGACCGGAAGTGTTTCTGCGAAGCCGTGTATATTATCTATGAATCAAATTGTGCAGTAATGGTACCAAGAGTCATTGAAATCTGGATCGGTAATTTTTATTTACTCGTCATTATATGCTGTTGCCTTCCATTAATTAAAAACTTGCATCCATATTTGGATAACAAGCAATACAGCTTCAGAGGATTGATTTCTACATTGAAATCCTACTGCCACTAGAGATATTGCTTTCTTGAGTTCGTTGATCAATTTACTGGCTGCTACCTATTCTGACACGATTAAATCAAATACTCTAGATTTATAAAAATCCATGTTTAAAATGATCAAGTTGGAACATTCATTCGATGAAATTGATAATGCAGATTGTCTAGTTGTAGCAACTTTTGCGAGGACAAAACCTTGTTGTTGTCTATTAAGTAAGCTGCAAAGTTAAAAAGTAGGTGCGTCGAATCTTTTCGAGCAAACTCAAGCATTTATAGCATTGCAGAGTTAATGCAATTAATAAACTTCTTTCTGAGGTTTTTCATAGTAGCGTTATTGGTTTAAATAGGTCTATGATTTATATTGGACAGTATTTATCGCAGTTCTTCTTGTGAAATGGAATCGCATTGTATATTATGTGCTTGAGTACAAACGCTGTGTATTTCGAACCTACACTGATTGTGATACACTGCATTGGTTTTGGTTGAAGTACAGAAAAGACTCGGTCAGGAAAGAAATTTTTCATTCTTATTGGAGGTTTTGTAAACGTTTTTAAAAAAGACAGAAATGGTAAATGTTTATATTGTTTATATAACAGTACAATACATTCCTCGCAATATTTTGGGTCGTAACATTCCAATTTCAAAAAATCCTTCTCGGTAACATTGTTTTTATGTGAAATGAAGTCATTTGCATAATTTGGGCTTGATCGAGTTTCGGAGATGCGTTCGAGACTAGTTTCGGAATGACAATATCTTTTTCAGTAAACTTGACAATTTCGAATTTGACGAACGTCATCAATTATTAAAAACATATTTTATTTGGGACAGTAATTTAAATTGTTAGAATATTCAAAAATCTTATTTCTCTATAATCAGAAATAAATTATTTTTGATGATATAATTAAATAAGTCAATGCGGGTGAACTCCTGGGGCGAATTTTACTTCTGTATTCTATCGTATTCTGTAGAGGCTATTTTTATCGCTGCTATACAGGGTTTCTCAAAATAATGTTACTTGAATTGACCTCAGGAACCCTCCATTTCCGCAAGTAACATAATTTTGGTACACCCTCTATATGGTGTCAGAATGTTCACTTTACTGTACACTAGAGGTAAGCAGGGATCTGAGATTTCAGGTTAGAGTCGGGTCGAAAATTTTCTTTGAGTTTGGGTCAGAACCCGAAACTTTGGGTCCCGAAATGTTCAGAAATATAGTGTATATTACATATTACATGTTACTTGTGAACTCGCCACGAAATCTATATAGCGGGGCAGTGTCATTTGGGAGCCAATTTTGCAAGTAGCACCTTGCTTCTAGGCTCCTGGTGAAACGCTGACGAGTGGTTTTTTTTTGTTTATGCTGTGATGTTGGATCCGTTGCTGCCTGTAATCCAGACTTATCAAGTGAATTACGTGATTGTGGTTACCTGCAGGATGTAAAAAATTCATTTTAATGAGTGACTGAAGGAGAAAAATTTGCAAAAAAACTCGGGCTTGAGAGGATGCCGTTTAATAATATGGTAAATAATATGATTATATTGTTACGGTGACTTGTCCAAATCAAGTCGCTGTAATGTGAAACTGCCCTGTTGTGAACAACTCCTTAAAAAATAATAGAAGATAGGGGTTGCCACGGAAGAGTGTTACCAACGGACAATCGGAGAGTCTATATTCTTTATTGTAAATATATAAAATGCCGCGACGCGAGAGAAACGGAGTGATTCGCAACAATATGATAAGTAGAGGATAGGTGTGGAGAGGAAAGGAAGGTAGGGTGAGTCAGCGATGAGGAAGTGCGGGTGTTGGATTGAGTGAGTAGTGGTGTATTACCATTTATTGTTTTGGGTGTAATGGGGTCAAGTCAAGTTGAATTAAGATTGTACGTGGAAAAGTGCTGAGAGTTGGAGTTAACTATTTGTTAAGGCTCGAGAATTAGTAGGTTTCAAGATTATTGGAGTTGGGAGGAAGGGAGGGAAAGAGGAGTTCGTTGTTATGATTGTTGTACTTTGTTGAGCTTGTAGCTCCTGTAGTGGTTGTTGCTCTAGATGACGTGGAGAACTTCAACGTTGAGTGTTCTGTTGAGCAGAGGGAGTGTACAAGATCTGTGTGTATGGGCTATAATTGCCGCAGTTTGTTGGTTAAAGTTGCTTGAGATGCGTCAGGGACGGAGGTAAATGAAATGTAATTATTGGACGTGCGAATTGTAAAAAGAGATAATAGGAGTGCAATGCATGCAACCGCGCAGGAACATTTGCTATGTTACGAGCCGAGGGTCAGGCAGCTTTGCGTGGTCAGAGGTTCGATGCGATTGGGATTTTTCATAAGGGAGATTGCGTGGACCAGCCGATGCTTCTTTCAGCACAGATGGCTACCTAGTAATCAGGATAGGATTTGGATAAATTGGATAGGATGAATAGAATAGATGATAGAATAGAATAGAATAGAATAGGATGCCTCGTAACTTTTGCAAGAAAAATTGAAGATACACCTCGAGTAGTTGTTTATTGGTTAAATATTTGTATATTATTAAATAATTAATAATATATCATAAGTTAATTAAATTTAAGAATAATGTTAAGATGTAAAGATTTATAAATTTAGATTACTTCTTTTGAAGTAGAATTGTTAATTAATCTATGAATATATAAAGATATTTATTAAATATTAATTATTTGTTTAATGGATCCATTTCAATATATCTATGAGGACAGATGATATTTCTAAATTTATAGTTGATCTATTAAAAATATATTGAGGGCTCAGAAAAACTAAACTGAAAAGTATCGACTGACTCCTTGACGCTCTCGGGTCTCTTATTTATATTACGTCCCCCAAAACAGGCCAAACAGGCGTGGCCTGTTTTGGGGGACTCGCTGTCTTCTTTTACCCCCGTTTAGTTTGGCGGGGGAGACAGCCATCGATGAACCCTCGCTGTAGGGGCGCGCTGGCCGTTCGGCCAGGTAGCGGTACGCGGCCAGCGGCTTTCTCCGCGACCAGGCATGCAGTACATCTGGCAGTGATAAAAAATAAAGAGACAAAGGAATTTCCGGTTCTTGCAAACGTCAAGGACGTTTTCTCTCCGTCGACCCCTTGACATCTGCAAGCGGACAGTTTTATGGTTATTACGGTCGCCGACCGTGTGCCGCTACAATATATTAATAAATTTAATAATCCTGTGATTTATATTTTATAAATTAATAATATATATTATATAATTCTCTAATTATAGTTAATTAATAAAATATTTGAATAAAATATAGATAATAATATGTATTATAATAAAACGTAAATATATATTTAAATATGTATTTATTATACAGGGTGTCCCAAAAATGTCTCGTAATACGGAAATGTGGGGTAGCTGAGATCATTCTAAGTAACTTTTTCCTTCGCGAAAATGCAATCTGCAGCTTTGTTTACGAGTTATTAACGAAAAACACTGACCAATGGGAGGTGACGGCGCGAAGTTCGAGAGCCCGCAGCACGAGACTTTGACAGAAGGTCCGGACGGACTCGAGCCGCGTTCGAAGTATTGAACAAGTCTCGAAGCGAGAACTTTCCGGATTTTTTTTACTACATAATAGTGATATTTTAAAAAAGAACGCTGTTCACCTTTACTTTAGAACGTCTGAATAATATTTACTAATTTTTCAGACCCGAAATAATATGTAGTTTAACCGTGACAGCCGTTTTAATTTTCTAGTGTGCATGACACCTCATGTGTACCATATGGAATTTGTATGCAAGGTGTACAGTGAAGATTAACAAAGTTCGTAAATGATATTTTAATTTAAATAATTCCGTGTCCGAACAGAATTCAACGAATGATTTGCAAAGCTGATTTAATAATAAATAATCGCATTAAGAGACGTAAAGGATTTGTTTATTAGATCGATTTATTATCGATTTATTATTGATTATCGTGAGAATGTATCGATGTCCTCTATTGTCTTTAGCATATCGTTGAACCTCGACGATGTCGGCTTGTCAGAGATTGTTACGTAAAACAATACCAAGAAGTATAAAAAAAGAAGGAGTTGAGCCGTTTCCCAACTCTCTAACTCTTTATTACAAATAATACAAGTTTTATACGATTTACAATAGTTTATACCGAGTACAATAGTTCCGTAGCTGGTGGAGGATTCGTCAAGGCTGAGGTTTGGGGCGTTGGAGACTGGTATTTATATTGGTCTTTGTCAGGGGTTGATGCTTCCAGAACATTCGGCGACGGGGCCATGTGCAGGATCTTGAGTGGGTTATCTTCCGGATGACGTAGTGTCTGTGTGTAACATGAGAATGTATTGAGGCCCTTACAAGATCGTCGAGTCCTCGCACGATCACTCGCCTGCGCGGGAAGAAACGCCTCGCAAGAGCATGCAGTTCGTTCACCAACTTTACTTTCTCATCGCTCATGATTACCGCTGACACCTCTCTCTCTCTCTCTCTCTTGCTTTATCGGGTTCGCGGTCGCTTCAAAACGAAAGATGAACGAATTCTTCGTTTAACTTTATGCTACCGAGGTTTCTTCGGTTGCTGACGCTGCCACTACCGCAACATTTTTCTCATTTCTCGGTTCAATCATTATCTTCTTCATCTATGTTTCGAGCAGCTCTTGTTGTTGTTGTTGTTGTTTAATCTGATGTATTTGTTGACAAACGTGGTCGAGTCTCAACTCAATATTTGTAAATCTATCGTTCCAATTTTCGTCCACAGATATCGTTTGATTGGTTTCGCAGCAATTCCAACGAATGCTCGTTCTATCGAACCACCTGTTAAATTTATCAACAGACATTTCATTCATTACTGCAGTAACGAGTATCGAACGATTTAATTTATAATCAATCCGACTTCTTCGAAGTTCTTCGATTGCGGATATTATTTCGTTGTCGTGACCAGTGGGCCCGGCATTTTTCGATGCCATCAGCAATATCAAACGATACCCCAGCTCGTTCGGATCGTCCCAATGCACGTAATCGATTGGATTGTTGGTTACGCGCATCATCGTTGGAATTTGTTTACCTTTTCCGCGCAACGTCGAAAACATCGGTCCTGTGATAGTTTTGTACTTGTAACCCTTATTCCCCATTATTTGGTTACCTCGCTGATGCGCGCGCGTAGCGATGAGAATGTTTCTGTAAATATCCTTATCGACCTCGATGTACAGGTTCTCGTCGGGTATTCTTTTGAATATCAATTCGTAGAGACCTGATAACGATATCGTCGTTGCTTTCAACATCAAACGTGGTGTTTCCAAGTATCAGTTTGTCATTATAAAAATACACTCCGTACACGTTGTCCAAATTTTTCGGTGGTCCGCTAAAGGAATTGCGCAAGTATTTGCTGGCTAAAGGTCCAAGATTGTTGAACAAATGTTCGTATTCGTCGCGGTGCGATTCAGGACTTTTCAAAATGTTTCGCACCGATGATTCCAACGATGCTGTGGCCGTTGGAGACGATTCGAAAGCTTTCTCTTGTTGCTCCGAAAGTATCGTAAGTATCGTTTCGTGCGCCTTATTGCCACCCGCCTCGTTAAAGTCACTGTTGCCACTGTCGTCGTCGTCATCGTCGTCGTCGTACAACACATAGCCGATGTCATCGTTGGTAAGGACAGGGGAATATATTTTCTTTTTCTTCTTCAAATGCATCCTTGGCGTTAAAGCTGCTTCGTCATGCTTCCTCTTCTTCTTCTTGTTCCATTTTCTCTCTACTTTCTTCATAGAGAATAGCGACTGCGTTTACGGATCCAACGGCCGATCCGCTATCGGCATATTATCGTTCGCTTCCGTAGCTGTATTTTGAACCAGCTATTTCAACGGCTCCTCGATCGGGCGTAAATTCGTCTCAATGTTCGACTCCGTAATCATTTTCCCAACCTTCAGAGCTAAACTATTTTTACGTATGACATCACTGGTCTTGGCTATTTCTTTGGCGATCGCGGCTCGCCGGTTTTCCTTAGACCGACGCATATCGGGCGGTACGATGCGACTTCAACGACTCTTGCAGTCCAAATGAGCCCCGATCACAGCACGACAAATTCGTTAAACCGCGCCTGTAACGACCACGATTCGCAGGGCTGTCTTTGTCGATTACAAGGAATCCGTACTTGTTTCGCCAATACCTCGTACAAAGTGCGTTGAACGTTTCGAACGACATATCTGTATTCATATGATTCGTGACATCTTGATTGAATAGAATCACTAGATTTGCATTGTCGCGAATCAAATGTTTGGGTATTCTCGCGTACGATTGCGACAGATAGAAACAACCGATGTGCGAATGTCTGCCTATCGCGAAATATTCTCTCATGACATCCTGTTCGTCGCAAGCAACGTCGTCAAAGATAAATATCGAATTCGGCCGAGCATCTGCCTGAGGAATCACGTCCGCGTTGTCCGAGTAGGCAAAATAACCTACATCCCCCACGGACGAGAACAAGTTGCTCAAGTATTGATACTGTGGTTGACGCAGCGATTTCGAATACACGTACAAGTTTGCGAATCGCAGCCAATTCGGACTCTCCAACAGACTAATCATAACATTCGTTTTACCCGCTTTGGGAGCTTTGGAAGCGTTGACAGATGGCGCTGCTGGGGTGATCAAAACAATAAACGATGCGAAAGCTGCGAAGAAACAATTGCAAGAAGCGCGACGACACAATCGCGCTATGGAGGGCCGCGGAGTGTATCTCGCGCCGTACAAACGTGGAAAAGGAATGAAGAAGAAGAAGAAGTCAAAAGAAAGGAAAAAAGATAACTCGACGACGGACGTGGAATTGAAAATCGTCTGTAAAAAATTACCGCATTTTCGCGGAGTTTTCATGCGCGATGAATTGCCGAAACAAATATGGGTAAACGAACGAGGAATAGTGAATCTGGATAGCGGTCATGGTTCAGGAACGCACTGGGTCGCGTATATAAAACATGATTCGCGAGTCAGTTACTTCGATAGTTTTGGAGATTTTCGACCACCGATCGAATTGATTCGTTATTTCCGACCATCACGTACAATCACAAGATTTATCAAAGTTACGACGAAAGCGTGTGCGGACAATTGTGTGTGAAATTTCTGCGAGGAACCCTGATATAGTTCGTCGCAAGGATGTCATACGCGTTCACGTTATCGGGAAGAAGTAGCGTGTTAGCATCCAAGTACTTCCCGCCTATAGATCTCAACAATGCCGATTACGAACTGGGCCTGCTCGATTTGCAAACTTATTACACGATACCAAACATCAGTTCAAATATCGGTATTGGGATTTTGGCTTGGATTATTTCACAAATAAATATGATATTAATTCCATTTCTTAAACAGCTTTATTTTTACTTTCATTTGAGAGAAGGTATATGTACGAACTGACGCCTGCTTATATACCTTTTTTTGTGTGGTCTTCTCCACCAATCAGAGGCGGTCATTCATCGCGTGTTACATTGTATTCTCGGTACTGGGATCACTAACGGTCAGAGCACGATGTGTTCTAACGACACCGGCGATGGTATATGGCGGCATCTTTTGATATACAGTTTACATCACCGTCGGCGCGTGTTAACGGAACCGGCGGAAACGTAATCTGATATTTTCGAATCTCAGTCCTAAGTAAACTATAAATTAATTTTTGTCCGAGGCTAAAGTTTCTTTTTCGACAATCGGAGACAATAAATTCTATTTCGGCGACGAGGGTGAGGAGATAAACATCCCGGACGGCTCGTACGAACTGGGGGCGATCAACGCTTACTTGAGGCGTGGGATAAACGCGCGGTATCCTTCTCCAGCCAAAGATAACAACGATGTAGAATATCCGCTGATCCTACGAGCGATCAACAATACTATGAAAAGCGCAATTAAAAGCGAATATAAGATAGATTTTACGAAACCCGACACCGTGGGTCCAATCCTAGGATTTTCTAGGAATCGCATTCTATCACCGAACACGTGGCATGTATCGCACACTTCCGTGAATATCATTAACACGAATATTATTCGAATAGAATGCAACGTAACCACCGGTTCGTACGATAACGGGAAACTGATTCACACGATACACGAATTCACGCCTAACATGTCGCCGGAGAATAAAATATCGGAAACACCGGCACGAGTCATTTACCTCCTGATCGTTACACGATCAATGGAAGATTTAACGATTCGCATCGTGGACCAGTCTGCACGTTTGATTGATTTTCGAAACGAAGAAATCACGGTTCGGCTGCACGTTTGTCGAATCGTCTCATAACCTTGACATAGCCGTTATGTTAATTCATAATAATAATAATAGGATATCGAATACGTCGAACATAAAAAACGGCGCGCCATTTCGACAATAAGGAGAAGAAGAAGACGAGGAAACTAACCGAAACGTGGAATATCTGCGATCTTTGGGATTCATCGTTACCAAGTAATCGAACTCGCTTCACCGCCATGTCCGACGACATTCTGAACATCTCTGAGGCACCAATCTTCGACAATCGAATAACTACGATCGACATGCACACCTACAATACGTACGCCAACACAACGTTTGGAAACAGTGATGAGATAAGAATACCCATTCAACATCAAGACTTGTACACTCTTCCGTGTAAAAGCTTCCTATACGTGGAGAGAAGACTCAGCCTACCGGGAGGATCGACCAACGACACGGTGGCTCTAGAGAACAATGCGGTAGCGTTTATGTTCGACGAGATACGTTATGAACTGAACGGAGTGGAAATCGATCGGTCCAGAAATCCCGGTACAACGACGATCTTGAAGAATTACATCAGTCTGAACATTACGAAGAGCAACGCGCTTGTGATGTAAATTTTCACACTTAGATATACAGGGTGTCCCACAATTATTTTAACAGCCGAAAATGAGGGGTAGCTGAGGTCATTTGAAGTAACTTTTTCCTTTGCGAAAATGCAATCCGCGGCTTTGTTTACGAGTTATTAACGAAAAACACTGGCCAATGAGAGGTGACGGTGCGAGAGAGAGAGTCCGCGAGAGAGTCCGCAGTACGAGGCTTTGACAGATGGTCGGGACGGACTCGAGCCACGTTCGAAGTATTGAACAAATTACGAAGCGAGAACTTTCGGGATTTTTGTTTACTACGTAACAGTGATATTTTTAAGAAAAACGCTGTTCACCTTTACTTTAGAACGTCTGAAGAATATTTACTCATTTTTCGGACCCGAAATAATAAATAATTTAACCGTGACGGCCGTTTTAATTTTCTAGTGTGCATGACACCTCGTGTGTAACATGTGAAATTTTTAAGCAAGGTGTACAGTGAAGGTTAACAAAGTACGTAAATGATATTTTACGTAAATGATATTTTAATTTAAATAATTCCGTGTCCGAACACAGTTCGACGAATGATTCGCAAAGCTAATTTAATAAATAATAATCGTGTTAAAGGACGTAAGGAATATGTTTGTTAGAGAAATATGAAGAATATTATCAACAAGAAACTCACCCATTTAGTTGTAAAATCCACTTCATGCACGGAAATGTGTGCAGGAGGATAGTGCATTGACCTCGTACAATGTATGATGAACTGCACAGCTGATCTGTATCCGACGGCGACGAACAGAAGGATATCTCCAGGCAGGCAATTTCAACGTTTACTTTCACTGCATTATCACTAAACACTGATCACTTATCAATAATATTTATGGACCAACTTTCCTGGGTTAATATGTATGGCCCTGAAAAGAGCCGATTGTTTTATGCGACGCGTTCGAAGTTCATATCGTTAAGAACACATACCGCGTTGACGGGATAAACTGCGGAAGACTAGCACGATGGCTGACAATGTTCGCGTTCGATGGAAAACAGTTGAAATTCGCTCGTAGGAGAACGAAACACAGTCGGCCATCGTGCCAGTCTTCTGCAGTTCATCTCGACAACGCGGTACATACGTGTCGTTAACAGTGAGAACTTCGAACGCGTCGCATAAAAAAATCGGCTCTTTTCAGAGCTATACATATTAACCCAGGAAAGTTGGTCCATAAATATTATTGATAAGTGATCAGTGTTTAGTAATAATGCAGTGAAAGTAAACGTTGAAATTGCCTGCCCGGAGACATCCTTCTGTTCGTCGCCGTCGGATACAGATCAGCTGTGCAGTTCATCATACATTGTACGAGGTCAATGCACTATCCTCCTGCACACATTTCCGTGCATGAAGTGGATTTTACAACTAAATGGGTGAGTTTCTTATTGATAATATTCTTCATATTTCTCTAACAAACATATCCCTTACGTCCTTTAACACGATTATTATTTATTAAATTAGCTTTGCGAATCATTCGTTGAACTATGTTCGGACACGGAATTATTTAAATAAAATACCATTAACGTAAAATATCATTTACGTACTTTGTTAATCTTCACTGTACACCTTGCTTAAAAATTTCATGTTACACACGAGGTGTCATGCACACTAGAAAATTAAAACGGCCGTCACGGTTAAATTACTTATTATTTCGGGTCCGAAAAATTAGTAAATATTCTTCAGACATTCTAAAGTAAAGGTGAACAGCGTTTTTCTTCAAAATATCACTGTCACGTAGTAAAAAAAAAATCCGGAAAGTTCTCGCTTCGTGATTTGTTCAATACTTCGAACGTGGCTCGAGTCCGTCCCGACCATCTGTCAAAGCCTCGTGCTGCGTACTCTCTCGCGGACTCTCTCTCTCGCACCGTCACCTCTGATTGGCCAGTGTTTTTCGTTAATAACTCGTAAACAAAGCCGCGGATTGCATTTTCGCAAAGGAAAAAGTTACTTCAAATGACCTCAGCTACCCCTCATTTTCGGCTGTTAAAATAATTGTGGGACACCCTGTATAAAAAACTTTATTTCATTCAAGCGGGTTACGCCTGAATGTACAATACAATAAATTAACACAGTACAAATTTTAATAGTAACGACGGACAGCAATTTGATGTGTATGGGTCAAAACCCTGATTCCAACTCAATGGTCTGTCTTTGATGTGCGGTGATTTTATACAGGCTCTTATCTCGTTCCACGTGGAGCAGGCTCTTATCTCGCTCCACGTGGATCGTAGTCGGCTGGACCTTAACCGGATGTTGTTATGATGGTGTAACGGGGCGTGTAGGCTGTCACACGCTGTCCAACGGGGGCTGGATATACAGAAACGGAGGGAAAATCTCACCGTAACGCTTAAGAATTTGCTACATTTCAACTTTTGCGTGCATATGAACACATTGCTAGACTTCTGCGAAGATTACAAACGCGTTGTAATAAATGCTCGGCACGGATTGATTTTGATTCGCGCGCGCAACGACGCTAACGCTTTACGAAGCTGGTCCGACAATGCGAAACCTGTCCTGGATTTGTATCAAATTCAATGGAGAATGTTGCACGTCGTTTTGGATGAAATACACAAGTTGTCGATGCTGCGTATTCTTGAGAGCGAAAGAACGATCAGCATGAGTTTCCGTTCGTGGTAACTGTACAAATATCCGATGCTGCAAACAACCACGAAGCACACGTGGGCGATAAAAACAGCTCCGCAAATGAAAAAACCGCGGTACGTGACAATCGCGTTACAAACCGAAAGGAAAAACGATTTAAAGAGAAACCCTACCCAATTCGATTCGTGCTTATTATCCAATATTCGACTTTTTCTGAACTCGGAAATGTATCCTTATTTTCGATTGATGCATATGCTTTTACACAGCAAATTTACAAATTAAAAAATATTTTAAACTTTGTATTACATTTTTTTTATTCATCGTTGACGCCACCACCCTCGTTGTCGTCGTCATCGTTGATGGACAAAACGGACATTGCGCGCTAAACATATACATAACGTTGTTCAAGGATCGTACGGACAATTCCTGGACCAAAAGCGATGCTCCAACATGGGTTTGTCCCCGGCTTCCCACCAATAAAGTCCTATGCCGCACGCGAAGCATTCATCCTCCAGGAAATCATCCTCCCTCAGATAATAAAATCCAGCGATCGCGAGCTCCTCCGGCTTAATAAACGGGATCGGCCAATTTTCAAAGCTGCTAAGCCTGTCCTCTTCGCACCGATAATCCATACGTTCCTACGTTCTCTCTCTCTCTCTCTCTCTCTCTCTCTCTCTCTCTCTCTCTCTCTACAAAAAGGCGCCATAGAAATAAAAAATAATTCTAACTAAAAAAAAATGAAAAAAAAATGTGTTACCTTTCGATTTCATTAGCCACATCTAAAATACACGAACTTCGCTCAAACAACAATGATATTGAATCTTTTCTTTCGAAGTTCGCGTCCAGCAATGAAGCCTGCATGGTACGTGGTATTCTTGATACATCGGTTCCGCGATCAATGAATTGAATTTCGGACAGCCGAGATATTCCAAATTGAAACTGCCAACTCCTATTTTATTTAAAATATCCTTTTCAATATGCCCCCCTTTGTACGCGACGACGGGATCTTTGTAGTCTCGAACGAAATTTTTTATAATAATGCCAATGTCCTCTTGTTGATAATTCTTTTTCCCCTGGAAATTTTTAAATGAAATCCCGTGCACGAAATTCGAGATATGCCATGCAGACTTCTGATCGCTTCTGGATAAATCCATGTAGCGAACGCGCAATTCGAATTCAAATAATTCATATTCAGCGGTATGAGCATTTACGATGGCTAATTCTTTACAATTAAATTTGTTGGCTACGAAGAAACCGTCCATATCGACAATAAAATCTATTGCGGGCATCTTAAACGTAAACTTACTTTTTGCAAAATATATGTCTATAGCAACACGCACCTTTCCACTGTACGACAACGATTTAATTTGCTCCGCGTTATGCTTCATCTATTTATTAACATGCACGCACGCGCACTTCACTCTCCACAACGTCGTAAAAATGCAAGCGCAGCCTCTCTAATCTACCCCTCTCTCTCTCGCTCTCACACTCCAAAACATTTCCTACAATGTAAAAATGCAAGCGCGATAAAAAAACGCCACATGATTAAATTCAATAAGACAAAAAGACCGCTTAGAAATCGTCTCCAGACTCGTTACAAATGCGACGCATTCGTCGTGCGCAACGGTAACCGTTGCGACGCATCTATCCTCCATCTCTCACTCACTCCTAAAAACCGCGCAACGTATATTATTTTTCTAACGTTGACGTAGGCTTTAGATTCTGCAATCTCGGTCTTGCAATCTGCTCTTCTGTCCAACCTTTTGTCCCAACACAAATCATCATATTTGGAAATCTTTTTGATTAATTTCTTAAGCTTATTATGCAAAAACTTCATTGTTACAGCAATCAGGTTCGTTTCGTTCTTCTCTTTGAGCATTTGGTAGACTTTCAGATCCAAATCTACTTCAAAGAGATTAAAAAGAATTTCAAAGAAATTTCTCAGTACTCTTTCTCCCTCGCCGTTGGAATAATCTTTATCGTCTCCTTTAGTATGTAGTTCTGCTTCAGATAATATTTGTCTCTGGCAAGCTCCTCTAATCATCGAAAGAGAGAGAGAGAGAGAGAGAGAGCAACGGAGGCAGAATAATACAAATAGTTAAAACCTTTCTAAATCTTGATCTAGAAACAGTTCTTACGGTAGTTGTTTTGATTTAAACAAAAGTAACCATATTCTTAATTTAATGATAAAATATATGAAAGTATATACTAATTAAAGTGATATTATCCGACATAAAATAATGTCTTTAATTATAATCTTTAATCATTTTTGCTGCTGGTTAATATAGTAGATTTGATATGTTTGGATTAAGAAACTCAAAAATTGATAAAATGCAGATATTCCTTCTCTGCCAACTACACTTCTGGCAAATTTGATTTCTTCATCAATATTTTCTACAATTTCCTGATAACTAGACCTATTATATTTTATATCTCCCAAAAACTTTTCCATTATTCTCTTAGTAATAGGGCCAAATTCATGAGATTCTAACCAACGTAACGCTATTTCATGTAATTCTTCGCAATTATATGGAACATTACCCTCATCTATCCCATTTCTAATAACACTGTTCAATGCTTCCTTGTCACACTGATTAACTGCAAATATTAGTCTATCTAAAAATTTCTCTTTTATTTCTTTTTCACTCTCGCCAGAAAGTCTTCCTTCTGCTGAGAACTGTTTCTCTCTCTCTCTTTCGATGATTAGAGGAGCTTGCCAGAGACAAATATTACCTGAAGCAGAACTACATACTAAAGGAGACGATAAAGATTATTCCAACGGCGAGGGAGAAAGAGTACTGAGAAATTTCTTTGAAATTCTTTTTAATCTCTTTGAAATAGATTTGGATCTGAAAGTCTACCAAATGCTCAAAGAGAAGAACGAAACGAACCTGATTGCTGTAACAATGAAGTTTTTGCATAATAAGCTTAAGAAATTAATCAAAAAGATTTCCAAATATGATGATTTGTGTTGGGACAAAAGGTTGGACAGAAGAGCAGGTTGCAAGACCGAGATTGCAGAATCTAAAGCCTACGTCAATATTAGAAAAATAATATACACTTCGAAAGTTTGATTTCTAAGGAGTTCTTGTGCTTAGAGGCAAATTGAAAGGTCGAACCTAGAAGCTATACGAAAAGACTCAAAAACTTATATGCGGAACCTATACATAAACAAGTATATCGCTCAGCAACGTTTACTGCAACAATTGTAGATATTTTCGTAAACCAACAAATAGTCTCACTGTTTATTTCGGAATTGTATCGCGAGTTCCTGAATCCAGTCAAATTAGAAGAATTTTTATACTCTTACAAATTTTCATAGATTTTACAAGATTGCAAATTTTCATTGTACAACTATCATAGGAGAAACATTATATGAAAACATTGAGAAATGCTAATAAAAAGGATATAATTAACAAGTTGACATATGGTGGATTAACACGTAAAGATAAAGAAAAGCCTTTTTAGCTGACAAAAAGATAAAAGAAGGGAAAGATATTGCCGTTATTACGAAACTCTCGTTATGAGAGTTTCCATCCACAGCAGCAAACCTTACCTGGATACTGAAATTACTATAGCTGAAGAAGAAAAATGTGACAAAATAGTAAATCTAAATATTACAGGTACAGAGCT
The DNA here is from genome assembly GCF_051020955.1 of Megalopta genalis. Taxonomy (NCBI): domain Eukaryota; kingdom Metazoa; phylum Arthropoda; class Insecta; order Hymenoptera; family Halictidae; genus Megalopta; species Megalopta genalis. The sequence continues at coordinate 3,002,694 of NC_135022.1, forward strand.
TCGTGCTGGAGGCAGCTATTGCCGGTCATATAACTACATCATTTGTTTGGACAAAGATACAAGAATACCTATCTCACTCTAACCCAGGATCGAACAAAGAAGCTCAGAATCCTGTCCTTATATACAATTTTTCTATTAATTTTTAAATTCCTACTAAATTACTCACCTATACATTTCTACCTTTTTGCCACAACCTGCATTTCTCTTATGTATCTGCGCGAAATTAAGAAACTCTTATTGTTATATTTTCTGAACGAATTAAAACATGGATACATTAATTAAGCTTGTACCCATGTATCTCGGACCAGTGCTCTCGTGACCCTGTGCATTAAGAAGTACATGGGTTAACACACGGATATATTAACTATACGTGTATACGTGCATTTAGGGTCTGGTTAAATAGGTAATGTTCATAGTTCCCATTTTTTCACATAAGAGCATACAAGAGCAGAGAAGAGCAGAAAAGAGCAGAGAAGAGCAGAGCAAAGCAGAGCAGGGATGAGCAGAGAAGAGCAAACAGATCAGAGCAGAGCAGAGTAGTGCAGAACAGAGCAGAGCAGAGCAGAGAAGAGCAGAGAAAAGCAGAACAGAGCAGAGAAGTGCAGAGCAGAGCAGAGCAGAGCAGGTCAGAGCTGAGCAGAGCAGAGAAGGGCCGAGCAGAGCAGAAAAGGGCAGAGCAGAGCAGAGCAGAGCAGAGAAGACCAGAGCAGAGCACAGCAGGGCAGATAAGAGAAGAGCAGACCAGAGAAGGGCAGAGAAGAGCAGAGAAGAGCAGAGCAGAGGAGAGCAGAGCAGAAAAGAACTGAGAAGAGCAGAGCAGAGCAGAGAAGAGCAGAGCAGAGCAGTGAAGAGCAGAGAAGGGCAGACCAGATCAGAGAAGAGCAAAGGAGAGCAGAGCAGAGAAGTGAAGAGCAGGGAAGAGCAGAGCAATGCAAGGAAGAGCAGAGCAGAACAGAGAAGAGCAGAAATGAGCAGAGAAGAGCAGAACAGAGCAGAGCAGAGCAGATAAGAGAAGAGCAGACCAGAGAATGGCAGAGCAGAGAAGAGCAGAGAAGAGCAGAGCAGAGGAGTGCAGAGCAGAGAATAACGAAGAAGAGCAGAGCAGATCAGAGTAGAGCAGAGCAGAGCAGAGCAGAGAGGAGCAGAGGAGTGCAGAGCAGAGCGAGAAGAGCAGAGCAGAGAAGAGGAGAGCAGAGAAGAGCAGAGCAGGGAAGAGCCGATCAGAGCAGAGAAGAACAGAGATGAGCAGATCAGAGCAGAGCAGAGAAGAACAGAGATGAGCAGATCAGAGCAGAGCAGAGAAGAGCAGAGGAGAGCAGAGTAGAGCAGAGTAGAGCAGAGCAGAGCAGAGAAGAGAAGAGCGGAGCAGAGAAGAGCAGAGAAGAGAAGAGCGGAGCAGAGAAGAGCAGAGAAGAGCAGAGAAGAGCAGAGCAGAGCAGAGAAGAGCAGAGAAGAGCAAAGAAGAGCAGAGAAGAGCAGAGAAGAGCAGAGCAGAGCAGAGAAGAGCAGAAAAGTGCAGAGCATAGCGGAGAAGAGCAGATCAGAGCAAAGAAGAGCAGTGCAGAGTAGAGAAGACCAGAGAAGAACAGAGCAGATCCGAGCAGAGCAGAGTAGAGCAGAGCAGAGAAGAGCAGAGGAGAGCAGAGCAGAGCAGAGTAGAGCAGAGCAGAGAAGAGCAGAGGAGAGCAGAGCAGAGCAGGGCAGAGCAGTGCAGAACAGAGCAGAGAAGAGCAGAGAAGAGCAGAGCAGAAAAGAGCAGAGCAGAGCAGAGAAGGGCCGAGCAGAGCAGAGAAGAGCAGAGCAGAAAAGAGCAGAGCAGAGCAGAGAAGGGCCGAGCAGAGCAGAGAAGAGAAGAGCAGAGAAGAGCAGAGAGCAGCAGAGAAGAGCAGTGAAGAGCAGAGAAGAGCAGAGAAGAGCAGAGAAGAGCAGAGAAGAGTAGAGAAGAGCACAGAGGAGCAGAGAAGAGCACAGAAGAGTAGTGAATAGCAGAGAAGAGCAGAGAAGAGCAGAGAAGAGCAGGGAAGTGCTGAGACTTAGGCTAAATCCGCTGTAGCTGCTAAATTTGACGCTTTGTCTTATGTATCGACTGAAATTGAAACTAAATCGTACGCTTTGTCTAAAATTGAAGCTAACTCATTTGTTTCGGCTGAGCTTGTAGCTATATTATCAGTATCGGCTGAATCTAGAGCTAAATCAGCTGTATCTTCTAAATTTGAAGCTTAATCTTATGTTTAGGCTCAATCTGAAAACAAATCGCACGTATAGTATGAATTAGAAGCTAAATCGTATGTTTCTGCTGAATTTGAAGCACTATCATAAGTATCGGCTGAATCTGAATCTAAATCAGCAGCATGTGCTAAATTTGAATCTTAATTGTATGTCTCGGCAGAATTTGAGGACAAATCGTTCGTTTAGTCTCAAATTAAAGCTAACTCATATGTTTCGGTCGACCTTGAAGCAATATCATGAGTATCGGCTGAATCTGAAGCTAAAACAACTATATCTGCAAAATTCGAAGCATAACCGTATGTTTCGGCAGAATGTGAGGACTACTCGTAAATTTAGTCTTAAATTGAAGCTAACTCATATGTGTCGGATGATCTTCAAGCTATATCATGAGTTTCAGCTGAGGCTGAGGCTAAATCAAATGTATCTTCTAAATTTGAAGCTTAATCGTATGTTTCGGCAGAATTTGAAGACAAATCGTACTGAGGAGGTGGGATCGGCGACGGGAAGAGAGACTCGAACCCGGTTACAATTAGACTATCTTTATTTACAATTGGCGTCGGAACAAAACTCGCGATGCTCGCGTACCGTTCCCGACGAGGGTTCTTACTGAACTAATCATTCGCTCACCGATGCATCCCATCCAGATCATTCTTTCTCATTCTCACGGTTCGCTTTCACTCTATCCTGGCTAGACGCATTCATTCTACGCGACACTCAAACCAATCATCTAGACATTCGCTCGACGCTGACGCACAGCATGCAGCCCGGTCCATTCGTCCAAACATTCTTTCGCCTTAAAACTAAACACATGGCGGAGACGTGGCGCCGGCTTGTCGCCGCCACAGTACGTATAGTCTTAATCTGAAGCTAAAACTGTTTTAAACAAAAACCCGGAACAAAGCAACCAACGTAATGCATCTTAAAACATCGTAAATCATCATTGCGACCCAAAAAACACACAACGTAATGTGATCGTAATGTAAAACAATATTAAAAACGTAAAAACAATGTATAATAACGTAAAACGACATAATACTGTTATAAACAACAACGCGAAACGAAGCAACCAAAGTAATGCATCGTAAAACAACGTAAATCATCAATGCGACACAAAGAAAAACAACGTAACACAACGTAAACGAATGTAAAACAATATAAAACAACGTAAAAACAATGTATAACAACGTAAAGAACGTAATACTGTATTGAAGTACAACGTGAAACAAAGCAAAACAACGGAAATCATCAACGCGAAACAAAGAAGAACACCGTAAAAACAAGTAAAACAAAGTAAAAACAAAGTAAAACAACGTTAAATAAAGTAAATCACCAATGCGAACCAAAAAACCCACAACGTAATGTGAACGTAATGTAGAACAATATTGCAAAAACGTAAAAACAAAGTATAGTAACGTAAAACAACGGAATACTATTTTAAAAAACCACGTGAAACAAAGTACAGCAACGTAAAACAACGTAAATCTTCAATGCGAAGCAAAGCAATCAACGTAACACAACGTAAAGCATCGTAAAACAATATAAACCTGCGTAAAAACAATGTATAGCAACGTAAAACAACGTAATACTGTCCTAAACAACAATGCGGAACAATGCAAAGACCATGAAGCATCGTAAAACAACGTAAATCATCAATGCGCCATCACCATTAAGCTGTTTTACGATGCTTTGCGTTCATTGCATTGTTCCGCATTTTTGTTTAGAACAGTTTTACGTTGTTTTACGTTATTGCACATAGTTTTTACGTTTTTTTATATTGTTTTACATTACGTTCACATTACGTTGTGTATTATTTGAATCGCATTGATGATTTACGTCTTTTAACGTTGTTTTCTTTTGTTTTTAGATTGTTTTACGTTGTCTTACGTTGTTAATCTTTGCTTCGCATTGACGATTTTCGTTGTTTTACTTTGTTTGGCGTTGTTGTTTATAACAGTATAATGTCGTTTTACGCTGTTATACATTGTTTTATATTGTTCTACGTTGTATTACGCTGTTTTAGGCGATGTACTTTGTTTCACGTGGTTTTTTAAAATAGTATTACGTTGTTTTCCGTTGTTATACATTGCTTTTACGTATTTTATATTGCTTTGCATTGCTTTACTTGCTCTACGCTGTGTTACGTAGTTTTACTTTGACTCGCATTGATGATTTACGTTGTTTTACGGTGATTTACGTTCTTTGCATTGTTCCGCTTTGTTGTTTAAAATAGTATCACGTGGCTTTCCGTTGTTATACATTGTTTTTACGTTGTTTTATATTGTTTTAAATTGCTTTACGTTGTGTTACGTTGTCTTACTTTGTTGCCGCATTGATGATTTACGTTGTTTTACGATGGTTTACGTTCCTTGCATTGTTCCGCTTTGTTGCTTAAAATAGTATTACGTTGTTTTACGTTGTTATACATTGGTTTTACGTTGTTTTATATTGTTCTAAATTGCTTTACGTTGTGTTACGTTGTTTTACTTTTTCTCGCATTGATATGTTACGTTGTTTTACGATGCTTTACGTCCTTTGCATTGTCCCGCGTTGTTGTTTAAAACAGTATTACGTTGTTTTACGTTGATATACATTGATTTTACGTTGTTTAATATTGTTTTGCAGTGATTTACATTGTGTTACGTTGTCTTCAGCCGATGCTCAAGATATAGCTTCGAGGTCATCCGAAACATATGAGTTAGCTTCAATTTAAGACTAAACGTACGATTTGGTTTCAATATCTGCTGAAATATTCGATTAAGATTCAAACTTAGCAGATGCAGCTGATTTAGCTTCAGATTCAGCCGATACTTATCATATAGCATCAGGGTCATCCGAAACATATGAGTTAACTTCAATTTAAGACACAACGTACGAATTGTCTTCAAATTCTGCCGAAGCATACGATTATGCTTCAAATTTTGCAGATAAAGCTGTTTTAGTTTCAGATTCAGCCGATACTTACGATGTAGCTTCAAGGTCAGCCGAAACAAATGATTTAGATTCAAATAAATACGATATAAATAATTTAGCTACAAATGCATGCGAAACAAATGACTTAGCTTCTAATCCGTGCGAAAAACATGATTTATATTCAAATTCATGCGGAGTAGAAGGTTTAGCTTCAAATTCATGCGAAACACATGGATTAGCTTCAAATCCATGCGAAACACATAATGCAACTTTAAATTCATGCGGAACACATGATTTAGCTACAAATTCATACGACACACATGATTTAGGTCTAAATTATTGCGAAACACATGATTAAGCTCCAAATTCATACGAAACACATGAATTAGGTTTAAATTAACGCGAAACACATGATTTAGCTTCAAATTCAGGCGAAGTAGAAGGTTTAGTTTCAAATCCAGGCGAAACAAATAATTTAGCTTCAAATAATTACGATATATATTATTTAGCTTCAAATGCATGCGAAACAAAGGAGTTAGCTTCAAATCTATGCGAAATACATGATTTAGCTTCAAACCAATGCAAAGTCGAAGGTTTAGCTCCAAATCCATGCGAAACACATGATTTAGATTTAAATACTTGCGAAAGAAATGATTCAGCTTCAAATACTTGCGATGTATATGATATAGCTTCAACTGCATGCGAATCAAACGAATCAGCTTCACATCCATGCGAAACACATCATTTAGTTTTGAATAAATGCGGAGTAGAAGGTTTAGCTTAAAATCCATGCGAAACACATGATTTAGTTTCAAATACTTGCGATATAAATGATATAGCTTCAAATGCAAGCGAAACAAACGAGTTAGCTTCAAATCCATGCGATACACATGATTCAGCTTCAAATCAATACGAAGTAGAAGGTTTAGTTTCAAGTCCATGCGAAGCATATGATTTAGCTTCAAATACTTGCGATATAAATGATATAGTTTCAACTGCATGCGAAACAAACGAGTCAGCTTCAAATCCATGCGAAACACATGATTTAGCTTCAGATACTTGCGAAAAAAATGATTTAACATCAAATACTTGCGATATATATGATAAAGCTTCAACTTCATACGAAACAAATGAGTCAGCTTCAAATCCATGCGAAACACATGATTTAGCTTCAAACATTTGCGATACAAATGATATAGCTTCAAATGCATGCGAAACAAACGAGTTAGCTTCAAGTCCATACGAAACACATGATTTTGCTTCAAATCAATGCGAAGTAGAAGGTTTAGCTTAAAGTCCATGCGAAACACATGATTTAGCTTCAAATACTTGCGATATAAATGTTTTAGATTCATGTGCATGCGAAACAATCGAGTTCCCTTCAAATCCATGCGAAACACATGATTTAGCTTCAAATCAATGCGAAGTAGAAGGTTTAGTAAAGGACGTAAAGCTTAGTAAAACAACGTAAATCATCAATGCGAAACAAAGAAAAACAGGGTAACAGAACGCAAAGCAATGTAAAACAATATAAATCGACGTAAAAACAATGTATAACAACGTAGAATAACGTAATACTGTTTTAAGCAACAACGCGAAACAAAGGAAAGGGCATAACGCATCGTAAAACAATGTAATTCATCAATGCGAAACAAAGGAAAACAACGTAACACAACGTAAAGCAATGTAAAACAATATAAAGCAACGTAAAAACAATGAATAATAACGTGAAACAACGTCATAATGTTTCAAACAACAACGCTGGACAAAGCAAAGCACGTAAAGCATCGTAAAACAATGTAAATCATCAATGCGCGCGAAAGAAAGTAAAAGAACGTAACACAACGTAAGGCAATGTAAAACAATATAAAACAAGGTAACAACAATGTATAACAACGTAAAACAACGTAATACTATTTTAAAAAACCACGTGAAACAAAGTAGATCAACGTAAAACAACGTAAATCATCAATGCGAAACAAAGAAAAACAGGGTAACAGAACGCAAAGCAATGTAAAACAATATAAATCGACGTAAAAACAATGTATAACAAAGTAGAACAACGTAATACTGTTTTAAACAACAACGCGAAACAATGAAAAGAACGTAAAGCATCGTAAAACGATGTAAATCATCAAAGCGAAAAGTAGGAAAACAACGTTACACAACGTAAAGCAATGTAAAAGAATATAAAACAACGTAAAAACCATGTATAACAACTTAAAACAACGTAATACTGTTTTAAACAACTACGCGGAACAATACAAAGGACGTAAAGCATCGTAAAACAACGTAAACGATCAATGCGAAAAATAGGAAAACAACGTAACACAGCGTAAAGCAATGTAAAACAATATAAAGCAACGTAAAAACAATGTACATCAAACTAAAACAACGTAATACTTTTTTAAACAACAACGCGGAACAAAGCAAAGAACGTAAAGCATCGTAAAACACCGAAAATCATCAATCCGAAAAAAGTAAAGCAATGTAACACAACGTAAAGCAATATAAAACAATATAAAACAACGTAAAAACAATGTATAACAACGTAAAACATCGTAATACTTTTTTAAGCAACAACGCGGAACAAAGCAAAGAACATTGTTGCGCACGGCACAAAAATAACCGCCGGAAGTCGTGAGGAGACGACAACGATTTATTTGTTGGACTCCGCAGTCCTCGTTTACAATGTTTAGAGCACGGCTCCGAACTTAGTATGAAATGAAGCACGACTTCGCACAGACCATAAAAATGAAGCACGGCTTCGTACGGGCGCAAGGGCGCTGAATAAAACTTGTAATGGTATCTGCACTGAAATTGTTGACAATTCCATCCGTTATCGAATTTGCGGCAGTATATATAGACACCTGGCCGATGTTCAAGGAGAAGTATCGTCAGGCGTCGAAGGCCGGGTCATTGCCTCCTAAGGCAAAACGCCGCGTGTTTACAACGGCCGAGGCGAGCGTTTGACGGTCGGGCCAACGCACGTCGATCGTGTTATTGTCTTGCCGCCTCGCCGTTTATTCGAGAAAAACGGCGAGACGGCGTACATTGAATGTCGAACGTGCGTTGACCCGCGGTCCGCGATTCGGCCGGAACAAACACAGTAAATAACCCACTTACCCTAGTAAATAAATATAGAAAAGAAAGAATATTGCACCGAGTGGCAGACCAAAAAAATTAACAGTACAAAAACATGAAATTCTTAGGATTATTAAAAAGAAGCCAGATATAAGTGCGTCTGAGATTGTATCAAAAGTCCAGGAACGAAATAAAAATCAAATGCATACAAGAACGATTCAGATTACATTGGGCAGGATTTAAAAGCAAAATTGTGAGGAAGCAACCGTACATCAGTGAAGTGAATAAAACAAAGAGAGTGGAATTTGCGAAGCAAATCTCTCTCTGAGTCGGAGAATTAGTGTTTATAGACGAAATAATGGGTAAACACTTGAATTTTGACATATGAAAGGAAAATTAGCAAAAAAGTGCGGGTTAATTAGGAATGGGAATGACATACTATTTTTAATGGGATAACGATTCGAAACTTGCGGCTGATATGGTACGTCAATGACTTTTATGTAATACTATATGACTCCTATCGAGTGATCCATCCATGTAAATCGGGGATTGAAATTATCGAGCATGCAGCATTGTTAGTAGACGTAGCCTCGCGCTACACTTGCGTCTACTTGAACATACTCGAACGACAGTGCTCGACAAGACATTCTGCAAGTCAGACGTTTGTTTCATGTCACCACACTCCTATATATGTATTTGTTGTTTGTAAGGAATTTATATGTTACGACCAACCTGTTCACGAAAAAGGCTACGCAAGGAGTGAGGAGAGTCCCGCTCAGCGACGTGGCGCGTAATTGTATAGCTTTGGAAGTTGAGTTGAGAAAGTTGAGGAACCAACCTACAGTGGATTTTCCTTAGTTGGAAAAGAACTTGAGCGATTTATGGAATGCTTTTTAGAAATTGCGGTCTTTTGCGGACAATTCATCAAATCCTTATCGGTTAAGGATAAGGATCTGGCGAACATTTGAATTTCTCAAGGAATTATAATTACAAAGTAATTCAATTACAATGTAATTCGATACTGAGATCGCCATTTAATTAAAATACAAGGTGATTTGTAATTCAATAGGAGTATAATTACAAAATACTAAGTATTTCAATTACATTAATTACGAATTACAATGTACTTAATAAATAAATTAAAATATTATTAATAACTACGACGTAATTATTATTTATTGGACACGGTATACCGCATGAATAATAAATACTTAACCATTAAATGATAATTAATAAGTAACAATTGAAATCGTATTCGTAATTAATAAACAAATTTTATTATTTCAAATAATTAATAAGTAATTGTTTTCTCTTTCATTTAAACTTTCAAACAACAAATAATTATACATACATATATATTATATTGTATTTCAATTACACTCGTGATTAAAATAATTCGTAATTGAATCAACATTCTAAATACATTCGAGAGACCAATCATTCCCACGTTATCGCGACTGTGAACACTCTCCACTCATACAGGATTGTATACGCCTATCTCGAAATGTGATTGGTTTCTTGAAAATTCGTTCAATTCCTTCTTGAGTGGTACCACTTATTACGTTTGCATAGGTCATTTTGCTTAGAACACGTAATTTTTGTTTGCATAAGTGCATGGTATAGTTCTAGGTAGTTTTTCACTTACTACTGAGCGGGGTTGGGGGCTCCCCTTGACATGCCGAAAAAATTCAAAGTCGTACGAGTCACATGGATCGTAATCTAATCCGGGCTTGAATATGGAACAACAGGTACAAAATACATAATGCAAAGATGAAACATCCTTCTTTTTGTTTATTTTTAAATAAAATTTGCGTAAATGTGTTTGTAAGATTTTTCTGATTAAAATAAGAACAAACAAATTTTTTACCATAAATTATAATCAAGTAAGTATTAATATGAAAAGTATATTTATATTTTTTATAAAATTTGTAATTTTATAAGATATAATCTTACAAAAATTATATTGTATTTGATCTTAATTTAATCACAAAAACCTCACAATTACAGTGAGAAAAATCTTACAATTACCGTTAAGAAAAAATAAGAAATAAAAAAGTGTCGCATTGCATTATAATGATATCCATCCTTTATTTGCTGTCTACTTTTGTGTTTGTCGAAGTTGTATTAATATTTTTATTAATAATAAGGTAAAATAACTGGAAAATGATTAAATTAATAGATTAATCATAAACACGTCATTCGGCGCAAACCGAGCTGCATTAGAGAGCAAACGAAAAATACGTCGACGTAGTATGCAGTGATTTAACCTAAAAATTTTTAACTTCTTAACAACAGATTGCTAACCTCAAAATATGTAATTAAATATAATTACTTAAAACAGTTTCAAAGTTTTGTTCATATTTACCAACTGATGAACAATGGCATTTTAAAATTTTTTAAAAGATTTGATTCATTTTGTATAACAGGCCACATGTTAGAGAATTTTTTCAGATTTTTCGATCGTAAAATGTGATCACAAAAAATAGAGAACGTAAAAACAAAACGGAAAGTTGCAAATTTTTCGGAAATGACACATCTTGTCTTCGCCATTTTAATTCTATCGGAGGATATTGCCAAAAGCAGCAATCTCTGATGTTGTCAGCAATCTCTGCCAGATTTTTTGTGGGGGTGAAACAATGTTATAAAAAATAAAAACCAAACTTTCGACATTTTCTCCATACTTAACTTGGTTAAGTATAATATTGTCCACTTAATAAGTATATTATGCAGTATTAAACGGTTTTACATTTAAAGAAACGATTACTTAACTAGGAACACGAAATTCAAGATATGAAACTATGATATGCGTGATATACAAAATCTTCGTTATGATTACAACGTCGTTGGTTGATGGAGCGAGCGAGATACGAGTCTTTTGAACGTTGTGCGAGCGCTGATGAGGCTAATTTTTTTCATAAGTATTGCTCTTTCTCGATTTTTTTCAAAATTAAGTTCTTAATGTTTTAAATATATTTCGGATAAAGATATAGGCAAAAGTAATTTTTGAGCATTTTTTATTCCATCGTTTACCCGAATGTATATACTTTTTATTACAGTTTTATTTCACATTCTTTATATTAAATAGATACACGTGACTCCCATTAATATTCGGACACGATATTATTAGAAAAATTATTGCTCCCTTTTATTGTTTATGGCAGTATTATTGAATCGTTTTCTCATATAATAAAGCACTTCTTAAAGTAAGTAGAAAAATAAATTTTGTTTAGTTATTGCACATGTTCTTTTGTATAATAAGCGATAAACAAGATTGTGACAAAATTTAACGTCGCAAAAATATTCGGACACAACATCTTAGATGCCAGAGTAAAATATTGTATTACATTGACGACGCCGCTAACACATATTGTATATAAATAAATAAAAATTCGTTGTAAGAACTCGGTACCACAGAAATTATTGGTGATATCAGACGCTTTACTTGTGAAAATGAGATGAAAAGGAAGAAATACGTCTTTTGAAATCCGACAATTGGTTATTTATCACAAGGGAATGGGATCTTTTAACAATAAAGCAAAGTTAATGGAAACAATCACGAAAATATGGTCAGAAATTACGACTGAGTTTTGTGTTCGATTAATTGAATTTATGCCACACAGATGCAATGCAGTCCTCAAATCCAAGGGTTATCCAACATCTTATTAGACTGTTATGAAAACTACAGTCAATGATACATCGCTGTTTTTCATTAAAAGTGATTATATAACTTAAGCGGCGTATGTTTCTATGCATTCATAGGTACCGAACAATTCTATCAGAAGCCTATACTATTTCTTTTGTCCTTTCCTAATTCGATGGGATCTCGATGTTGCAGGCCATCCTTGTCCTGCTCGCCTCTAGCGTACACATGTTCGTATCTATTGTCTCGAGTCGTCTGTAAGTCATTCCTCTGACGGCTTGATTCTTATCGTCGGAGACCCTAAACGAGAAAGCCACTTGAAGGTGCCGTCCAATTGCCGTCAAGGACGGAAGGACTGTCCTGAAACTATGCTTATCGTAAACGAGAATTTCGAAGCATTGCACAGCATATGGTGTATCTCGACGTATTTCGTTTCTTTTTTATGAAACCATTTCTAAATAAACCATAGACCTTTCCTAATATATTAAAGAATTTTGTCAGCTTCTTCTTTGTTGAAAATTGTGGTTCAAAATAATGAGGAAGAAAAATAATTGATATGTTTCTTTTTTGCAGGAATAGAGAAAAGACTGTTCCTCAATACATAATCTATTGCAATCAGTGTTTTAAATTTGTCAGATTTTCTGGTAGGGTTTGATCGTATATTTTTTAGTCTATATACTTGGACTAAATGATATTAACGAAACTAAGAGAATCGTGAAAATAATATAAAATTTCGAGTTACTGCAGTAGCTGTATGTGTGTGTGTGCAATGTAATTTAAGTTATAATTTTTTCCATAATTAAAATATTTAATCTTTTTAACTTACTTCTAATAAACGAATTTTATTATGTCTGACGGTGCATTATTTTTTTATACAATATTAATCGATCTCGTAGTAATATGACTGAAACTTTTGGATCGATTAAATATATGTACTACTCGATTAAAAACATCTAGCATTTAACATTTTCAACTATTTCATCATAAATACTATACGATATTTTTGCAGTATAATTTATGCTGAAATTCATTTGCATCTTGTAATTGCGAAACAAATGACAACCTAGCAGAGTTGTACATTATTTAGATAATAAATTATAGAAACGTTACGAACAAAAGATACTTCTTCATCTTTATGCAATATTGGAGGGTCCTAATAAAATAAGTAACTTTATTCGATGTGTTTGAAATAAATAATTTTATTAGTCGAGAATTTGTCCGACAAATAAAAATACCACTTAATTATCAACACGTAACTACATTGTTCCAGAACAAAAACAAATCAATATTCATAGAATCGTTTTTCAAATAAAGATAGGAAAGTGTCGAATATGTGGATGCTTGGTCTCAAGTCTCCGATTATGCTCTCTAGTTTTCATTTCGGGATAATACAGTATCTAACAAAAAGATAGCATACTTTAAAACTAATGTAATTTTCATTTATGTAACATTACAACTAAAATACTGTTTCTATATAAATTTGCAAAATACCCCTATAAACATACACAAATGAAATAAAATTGCATTTCGCAAGTGTAAACAATTTTATTTAAAAAAAGAGAATTTTTATGGAAATACAGTCGGACAAAATGTTAGCACACTTAACTAAAAATTATGTATGTCAATAAATCAAGCAATAATATTGAATGCCTAATGTTTTGTGGCTTCATCTTTCCACTTATTAACAGTCGTCATTATCTACGAAGTTTCTTTATTAGTTTTTTGTTCTAATTGTTTCTTATCATCTTAAATACATTTTTATCATTCGGCAATCTTTTGAAATTATCTGCCATTTGCATAATGCATGGTTATGATTTTCGCAACAATTTTCAACGATATGATCTTGCTGATTAATCCTCGAGAAAAAAATTCGCGGCATCACCCTGTTGAAAAATATGTACAGGGTATTCCTGAAACTATATACAAGCGGTCACCGGGTTATTCTTCATAAAAAAGAAATGAAAAAGATATAGAGTGACTTCTTTTTTTTTAGGATTTCGTTTTTGAGAAAACCAGGTTTTAAACCTTGCTTTGTACATACGCTTTTCCGGCTATAAGCGATGTACAGCGCTTAGCAAATTTTCAATCTCGATTTTCTCGAAAACTAAATCCTAAACAAAAAAATATTTTATTTTACACTTTTTTCATGTTTTTTTTTATTTGGAATTACATGGAGTCGCAACATAATTCTTAGTGAAATATGCCATCATTATTTTCCACCGTATTTCCATAAAAATTCTTTTTTTCTAAGTAAAATTGTTTAAACTGGCGTAACGTAATTTTATTTTATTTGTGTATGTTCATAACAGTAATTTACAAATCTATATAGTATTAGAATCTCGGCTATTACCTTAAATAAATCTAAATTACGTTAATTTTAAAGTGTGCTATCTATTCGTCCGGCACTGTAGCTCGTTGAGTTTCTTCTTCTTTGAGCTTCTTCACATGTCGCGAAGTAAAGATATTTTTCTACCAGAAAGTATCAGTGCACATTTCTTTTTACATCCATTTCCAATACATACATTTTTTATTCAAAGCGTATTTATTCGTGGCGTTGAATATAATTTTCATCTTTTATCTTTATCTTTATATGAAGGCTACGAATAGATTTGCGGATAACTTTTGCCAGAATTTTGAAGATTCAAACTTTTACATTCTTGAATATACCTTCATAAAGCAGAGATTGAAAACAATTATGACATCGGTTTCAGTTCGTGAAAGAATTATGGAGAATCCAAAAATTCTCATCAAACAGTTTCCATTGTTTAATGATGGAAATAAACAAAAAGCACAATACCGCGTATCCAATTAAATAATGATATTTTATTCGAAGTATGCACACGTGCTATTTTATGTCCTTTATATCCGTTTATGTAACTGCGACAGGCTGACTAGAACGCGCTGTTTGACCCATCAATTGAAACAAAAAACTCAACGCACACAAAATAACTGCCGAGTAGCGACGATGTCTTCGAGCACCAAGGAGAAATGTGATAGTTGAATGCCGACATTTAAAATCGATATTATGTATATAGGTCCATAACTGTTAATTTTCAGTTCTGTATGATAGCCAGATAGGATTAGTATGTCACTTACTGTGCCCATTAAAGTGGCGTCTGAAGTTTTCGATAAATTATATGGTTTTCTATGTTGATGTCTTTTATGTTGTTGATGTCATATATGTTGATGTCTTTTACATAACTACTAATTTTATTATAATTGAAATATATAAGGAACATAAAATATTTAACAAAATATAAATAGTAGTTTTCGATCGAGTTACTGTGCCTTGTAAGAATGAAAAGTTTACTACTGCGTGCTATTTGAGCCGTTCAGTGCATACATCGATTAACTCCACTTTTTGAAAAATCTTAAATTTATGTGTCAAAGCACTTGCTATAGTCATAACTTTTTATATTTATAATAACTTCCCTGAATAATAAAAATTAACACCATTAAACGGCAACATTTTTTTGGCCATTGAAAAATAAGTAATTTATTTCAGAAGTCATTTTGATTAACTCCATACCCTAATGTAATCGTTGCTTTATTGTCATGCATCAACGCTTTGTTTTAAACAGCCGAAGATGCTTTCCCCCCTCTCAATAATATTGGTAATAAAATCGCATCAACAAACAGATTAAAAAAAAGCGCAACGCAAACGGTAGTTAGTATAACAGTGATCTCGCACGCTGAATGTTACTGTCTACTTTACCATTATTGCACGGCCTACATATATTTTCTTGATCTTTTCATCATTACTCCCAGATTGTTTTTAAAGAAATAAATATTATACCGTTATAACCAAGATGAGTGAGACTAATAACAACGTGGATGACGAAAACAGTGATGGTTCTTCAATACGATTTATTAACAGAAAGTGTGGTTCAAGAAGACGTTTATCGTTTTCCTCGGATTCATCTGATTGCAACAGTACAAATTTCGCAACAAACACGTTGATTGGGAGGAAAAGAAGTTGTAATCCTGATAAATGGACACGAAATTTACAAAAGCATAACAGAACAAAAGGTTTGGCATATAGGAATAGGGGAGGAAATTTAATACCTGCAAAAACATTTGTCGATATAAAATGCAGATGCCGCCAAAAGTGCAACCAAAAAATTTTTTCAAATGAGAGAGAGACTGCCATGAAGGCATTTTATAGATTACATAGTCAGCTTGACCAAAATATTTTCTTAAGAGGTTATATTAAAGTCAACGAAATAAAAAGAAGGCGCCCCACGAATGAAACTAAAGAACGAAGATCACATTCTTTTACATATTACTTTCGAAAAGACACACGTGATATTCCCGTTTGCAAAAAATATTTTAGAGACACTTATCAGGTGAGCGATGGGCAGATATACAAATGTTGTCCTAAAGAACAAGTTACATCTTTGATCTGCGCAAAGGCCATGTTGCAAGCAATAAAATAGATGACACAAGTGTTATAAAACATATAAAGTTATTTCCAGCCTACCGTAGTCACTACACTAGAGCTCATAATCCAAGACGACAATATTTAGATCCTGACTTAAATATTAAGAAGATGTATGAACTATACGTCACAGAATGTGAAAAGGAAAATGTAGTACCAGTGAAAGAAAAGTATTACTATAATGTGTTCTCTACAAAATTTAATTTACATTTTAAACAACCATCAAAGGATACGTGTCAAAATTGTGATGCTTTGCAAATAAAAATTCAATCCTCAGACGGTGAGGGAAAGAAGATGGCAGAAATTGAAAAGGAAACTCACTTAGAAGAGGCTGAACGGGCTCGCAGTCAAATGGCTGCCGACCGAATGGCAACATCAGAAAAAGTTTTCTTATTTTCTTTCGACTTGGAAGAAGCTTTGACCTTTCCCAAGCTGACCACATCCGTAGCTTATTATAAGCGTAATTTATATGTTTATAATTTCGGATGTCATGAATTCAGTAAAAATATAAGCCACATGTTTGTTTGGCCAGAAACTGAAGGATCTCGTGGGTCTCAAGAAATTTCATCTTGTCTAATAAAGTACATAAAGACTTACGCTACAAACTTTGAAAAAATAATAACATATTCGGATTCGTGTACCGGGTAAAACAGAAATATTAAAACTGTCTTAAGTTTATTGAAACTTGTTCAGAGTACGGAAATAAGAGCTGAGTCAATTGAAATGAAATTTTTGGTAAGTGGGCACAGCTATTTGCCTAATGACTCAGATTTTGCCATTATTGAGTCACGTGCGAAAAAAAATCAAAACATTTTTTTACCAGATGATTGGTACAATATAATCAAAACATGTAAAAAGAAAGCTCCATTTCATCTAATCCAAATGACCCACCAAGATATTTTTTCAACAAAACCTTTAGAACAATCAATCATTAACAGAAAAGTGACCGTCACAGGCTTTCCAGTAAATTGGCTTAAAATACGCTGGATAAAATTAGAAAGGTCCAAACCCCATCTCATACAATTCAAATGTGATTATAATGAAGATACAGAATTTAAAGCCATTAATTTAAGAAAATCTGTATCAGGTAGACCGCAAAGTTTGAAAAATATATATCAGCCTTTATTATATCCTAAAGGCAGAACTGTGACAAGGGAAAAATGGAGAGACATGATGGACCTGCTAAAATACATTCCTCCTGTTGGACATGATTACTATAAAAACTTGACAACAAATCGAAATGACGAATCCTCACATCCAGCTGATGAAGAAGACATTATTTATAATATTGCTGATGAATTAATTACAAATAATATAATATAACAGAACTGTGAACATTCATTTTTATGCAAAAGCTGTAATAAAAATATATAATAACTAACTTTTTCTGTAATAAAAAACTTAAAAATTTAAAGACTGAATTTAACTTTACTACTTTTTAAGTTGCCAAATTGATTAACTCCACCAGTCACATAAAAGCTGTAACATTACTGACGATTATTTTTTGGCTATTCTTTCTTATTAATTTTATACAGCGTCAGATGAAAGCTATATCTGTATTTATGCATTCTACATTATATGTGTGAATCTATATTATAACAGGAATTTTAGAAAACAATGTACATCTCATTGCTCATTTACTGAGCCTTTTCTAGTTATCATCTGCACACTCATCTAATTACTATGTGTCAATCTCTGTGCACTGATCTAATCACTATAAAGAGTGCTAGGTAAATACTAAACTTCGAAAATTGTGTGAGCTTTGGGTATCATAATTTATTACACATGTTCAGTACAATCACGTACAGCGTATACACATTTCACGGACAAAAAAAGTAATCTTAAATGTAACACGTAGTTTGCTGTAAGAGGGCTCAGTCTAGACTGTTTTTCTGCAATTTGGTAGAGTTTTTTGAATATAATAATTTATTTTTTTGTTTTGTGGAAAGCATGATTTTTGTATTTTTTTTATCTTTATTTGCAAAGTGATTCGTAAGTCTTTTAACAAAATCAGGAAAGAAGGAAATTCTGCGGCTGGAAGAAAAAACACTGCATATCACATGTTTTCACTTTCGAGATGTTTGTCATTTAAAGTTCTGGCCACCAATTCCTTTCTTGGTTTTCCATTTATTGAGCTTATCGTATTTGCATAAACTGAAATTTCTTGAAATTGTAACATGTTGCGGTATTCTCTACAGTCACTGAATACACAGCCGCGAGATCTAGGACGCTCGGAGCGTGGGCTGAGTCGAATGGTGCCGGCCCTGAGCAACGGCGAGTGCGCGTAGGGTTTGTGCGTCGTGCCGAGCCGTGAGTCTGGGGAGTGGGGAATGCCTCGTTTCTAGCTGAAGAAGCGATCTGCCGAGAACGAGGATCTTTGTCGCGTAGACCGTAGCGTTGGGTGTTTGGAAGAAATAAGTATAACTGTGACAATTCGAGCCGAGATTAATTCATACGAAATGAAGGAAGATAGCCGCTAAAGACCATAGGGCAGCAGGCGAAATAATAAAGGACAGTGCTGGCAACAACTGGCAGCGACCGTTCCAAAGATATGTCAAGACTAGTGACCGGCCAGGATCCGCATTCGTAACTGGGAATTTCTGATCGGTTTTTCGGTAAGTCTCATTATCAGTACGAATTTCTTCATTTACATTTCGATGGCTCGGACACCTTCTCTCGGCTGGGCTAATTATTCGCCAGTGCGAATTATTACACGCCACGTGCGTTACGCATATGGCGTCTTGAGAAAGCTTGCGAAACTGGAAGCACGTGTCTTCCACGTGGGCAATCGGTTCTTGCGGATATATGGCGTCGCGGCCATATTTATTTATATTAATATTCGGACAACTTTTAAAACGCCATAACTTGCTTAGAACTGGACTGAACAACTTGAATTTTGTTATTGCTTAGAATGATTAAAGAAAATAATATATGACGAAATATATATAACGAAGATTTAAGAAATGGATTTCATAGATCTCGGTAATTTATATGCATGTTGAAAATTTCAGCGGAATCGGTTGACTTTGGTATAAGCGGTAAACAATTAAAGATCGCAAAAATCGCAGTTTTGTCCTGATTTTTAATATTTCTGTCCAATAATTGTGAGAAAGTTGCTGTTTTAAAATTTGTTTAATGCTCGTAACTATGACCTTGCGTTAACTGATTTCGATGAAATTTTCGGCATGCATGTAACTTATCGAGATCTACAATTCCTAATATATTTTCTTTGCAATATGTAAGCTTATTTTCTAATAAAATGTCGCTTTATGGGCATGTCTTGTATTTATTTCTTTATTTCTAGATATCTGAAACTGTTTCTTAAGTTGTTTAATGTAAGTATTGTATAACATACTGTATAGCGTACCTGATTATACATTCACTTCAGATTGATCCTCTATAACTTGAGATATTATTTTATTGTCGGTAAGAATATGAAATCCTTTATCATTTCCATCATTTTTAATCACATTTTCTACATCGCACTCTACGCAGTGTGAAATGCACCTTGCAACATTATATATATAACTTTGTGATTACGGTTTGTTCGCTATCTGATCTTTCATGCAAAGATGAATTACTTTCACCGACTTTTAGAAGCTGTTATTCATTTTTATTCCTCTATTCGTGTTTGCTGCATCATCTTCTTTGCATTTTAATATGTTATCTTTATAATTTTTTTATGATATATACAGTAAATCTACCAATGTTATATTTACGAGACAAGAGATTAATTGTTTCTGAAGCGTCTATTAATTTCAAATTTTTCTTCAATACAAAGCACCACTCTTTTTCTCTTTTCGTTTAATTTGTGTGAAGACGTAATGAGAATATAGTTTCTGGACGAATCACATAGATACAAGTAACTGAATTAAATCGTTACTTATCTTACATTCTATGCAGGAAGACTATGCTAGAATTTCTAACTAAGAAACAAAAACAGTGTGTTGTATAATGGGTATGTCGCGTAGACTGGAGTTGGATAAGAGGAGCATCGTTCCTGACATCCAATTGTTGGTAACGGGTTACTATGTTGGATAAACACAGTCCAGATAAACGGTGTTTTACTAGTTCTTGTACTAGTTGTTCTATCATTAGTATTTATTTAAGATTGATGTCGTTTTTAAATCTCTATTTTATACGATTTTAAGATTTGTTTATAGTATGTATTTTTTTTTGTTGCAACTTGAATGTCCGAATTATATATAATATATATTATATATTATCAAATATTTCAAGATTTAATGAAAAGTATTTGTTTAATATAATGTTTTACAAGTAGTGTATAAACAAGGATTCGGACCTGGACAAACTAATCTAAATTGGAATCGAAATTGCGTAGGAACCGTATTTTATTAGGCTTCCCTCAATTTATTTTCTTTATTACATCACCGCCCAATGCTTCATCCTGTAGCAAATGATAAAATGTCATGGTTAATAGTAAATCAAAGACCTATGCATATAAACTGTGAATCGTTTAATAGAGTTCGATGATGTACCTGCGCTGTTGTCTGTTTTTGAGTTGAAGTAAATTACCTCTCAGATGTTATACCAACAGAACTTTTATGATTTTCATTATTTTTATCGGTTTCTTTGCTTTTGTTACATGCTCCACTGCCATTAGCTTTATCTGTTTTTTCCGCTTCTTCTTCATCGTTACTACTACTGACAATAACTATTATCTCGTCATTATTGAAGGGTTTTACCGGTCTATTAGCAAATAATGTTTGCATCTATAAAATAGCATGCGATTATCCAATCTGTCAAATCTGATAGTATATTATCATTTTTAAATGAGTTTGTTTGCAAGTATACATATACTTCTGTCTTTTCTTTTTGTGCTTCCTCCTTTCTCTTATCACAATAATTTTTAATTTCTTTCCTGATATTTCCAATATCTGCAGTTGTTTCAGTAGTTTCCAAACATAGCACAAGTTCTTTTATTTCACGACTATATGTAAAGAATTAATTGTAACAATACAATCGAGCTTATAATGGCAAATCAATATTTTGAAATATTACATTGTATATGCTTGACCTCTGTAGGTTATTAAAAGCGTTAGTGTTATTTTTGTTAACAAATTTACCTAATGCTTTATTTAGATCATTCACTGTTAGTATTGTTCATAGGTTTTTATTTTCAACCAAACTGGTGTCCTTTTAGTTTTGCTTGTATGTGGTTTCCACAAAACCTTAATTCTCCTAATTAAAAAACCAAACACAAATTTTACCTTCGAGCATCTTGTAGAATATCGCAATTTTTGTTTACCTCAGTATAGCTCATAATGTCAGTCGTATCCTGGAGTACTTACCGGAACTTCTTGTTTTACAGAATACAATTAATTCGTGAGAATTAGCAACTTTATCACAATATTTCTGTGCCAATCTAAAATACACATATTATTTATTTCCATTTATTACTTGTATTCGTTAATATACTAATAGAATCTTACCTGGTCGAATCGAACCGTTCTTTATCTTTCAAGTAAATTACTTTCAATCGAATATACGGCAAGACCGGTTGCTTCGGATGATTTGACAATTGTTCCGCGGTACTAGGAATCAATTCATTTTCTATGCGTCGGTCGACGATATTAAAAACTGATTCTGATAGCAATCTATCATTGTTACTTTTTATATTTGTATCATTAAGGACCAGAGTATCAAACACAAATGGTCTAACGGTTTTTAATTTCAATTTCTTCAACTTAAACTTATTACCGTTTACGCTAAGTATGACAATGTGTTTGGCCTTTGATTCGCCTTCGCATAAAGAAATCGCAATCTGTAAGTGCGTTTCTTAAGCAGTAGTTTCTTATTTTTCATGCATCATAATTAATAAATAAATCTAAAAATATACCTGTTTGAGAAATGTAGTATTGTCTTTTAGAGTTAAACACGTGTGTGATACAACATTCCTGTTCCCCTCCCCACACGACAAAGTCAACAAAAGAGGGAAGGTGGGCTTCCGAAGTATATCCACGTTTAAGACATGGTGCACGTTTTTTATGTAAAACAAACAAATTAAAGCATTTCACCTATGAATGAAAATCATGTGCAATAAAAAAAAATGGAAAGACCTCTCAATACATATATGGATCTCATAAGTTCACCTTAAAATCGTTCAACATCCGTATTAATTTATCATCGTTCATGCAGCTTAAACCAAAAATTGCAACATGGGTATTACCCATTTTTATCATCAGTGGAGGAATGATCATTTTAGGGGTGGCTGTCCATTTTCCAAAATAATTTATGAAACCAGACACAGACAACAAGTCCATTTGGCCCATTTATTCCACAACCTATAATTTTGATTATAATTACTAATGGCTGAATCAATGTTGAAAAATCACTGTACTTAAACTATTGATATTATATTTCTTACTTGGATGGTCATTTTTCCCGTGAATGGAAAATATTAGCATGTCAATATTAAAATTTGGATCCTAAAAATTTACAGTTTTAAAAGTACAGTGTGGGAATGTTAATTCTGGCTCGCTCAAAAATTGGATGTTAATTGCTCTGATGAAAAAACAATCATTAATATTTGTCGTACTTCAAATACCATCTTATATTGATATTATCATATCTTGCTAACCTGGGACCCATACAGTATTTATTTAACAATTCCATACATTTTAATTCATCAGAAGTTGTTGGTTTCGCATCGTGAAATAAATCTCCACAATGAAATATAAGGTCTACATTTTTTTCCTTGCTACATTGAAGTATTTCTTCAAAAGTATTAATGCTCTCATCCGATGACTCTCCTGCTTGTATAAATTAATTATTTGCAGTATATATGTGCGTGTGTTGCTGTCAACGGTCATGATGCTACCACTGAGTAACCACATCAATGGCCTTGCCATTTTTTAATTACTGTAATGTCTCCAGTTACATTTCGAAATATGTATTCTTCGATGCATTCTCGGCATCGACTAGCGTTTGATGTTTCCAGGATTACAGAACCATATCCTTCACAATGACAATCTGCCTCACTTCTGTGGTTTCCTGCGATGGTATGCCAGCAGCCTTCAGGAAATAATTCTCTTTCTTCTGCTGCCACTCGAGACCAACATTTTTCACACAATTTGTATTCTTCAGCTTCAAACACGAGTTGCATTTTCCTTATACATTGGCATATTAAGAGATCCTCGTGCACCTCTGGATAATCAGCGGGATTTACTTCATCCTGAAAGTGATTCCAATTTTTAATTTGTGTCGGACGAACTATCGAAGACAAAGGAGTGTTTTAATTTATCCTGATGTTTCGCGATTAGGTGTCCGGTCGCATCTGTTTTTAAAATTGCATTATTTATATCCGACATCTACTATCTCGTATGGCCCGATGTAACATGGATCGAATTTACTTGTTTCAGGTTCTTTTTACACATGGACGTATTACTCCACCATAAGTTATGTCGGATTAGCTCACTTATCGTAATTCCCGAAGATTAATTCGTGGGGTGTGAAATTCGTAGCTTCGTGGACGGAGGTATTTATATGAAATCATGGCAAATGGTAAGTAGAGGTCCCATTCTTCATATGACTCGATGTATTGTTTTAGATGTTCTGTTAATACAATATATGGCTCCTTTTTAACGATCCATCTCGGCAACATGTAGCATTAGTTTCCCAAGAAACTAGTGTTTTCATCTATCGAAATGGATTTTGGTGTCTCACGTATTGCAATGAAATGACTCGCGGACGCGTCAGCTATTATCATGGCTTTAATATCTGATAAAGCAACTGCTAACCAATACTTTTTTAAATTGTCTCGCATAGTTAAAATGTAGCGATTTCCATTGATTGTTTTTGGAAGTAGTCCAAATGTGTCGATGGCAAGTTCGTCAAAAGGTTCCAGAGATGTGTCCGTAATAATCACGGGTTGACGGGTTTTGTTCTGATAAGTGAACGAATGAATTCTTGTGAATCTTTTCTCATTTCGGGGCAGTGATATTTTTCTTTTAACCCTTTCGGTACGGAGGACCTGGCCGCGGTTATACATTCGTGGAACGAGGAAGTTTTTCGCAAGAGTGGTTGCACTGTCCGACAGCGTAAACCGCGAAAACATGTTTTGCGGCATTCATAGAAATCTCGAGCGTGATTGACACTAAACTTTTCATTCGGACCGCGACATCGGTGACTGACGCGGAATTTAACGTGTTTGAAAAACATTTCTAAAATGTTTATACTGCTTAGTCGTAACCTAAACCAATCCTCGGCAGAAAACCGATTTCGACGGTATCTTATCTCGCGGATCAGACGGAAGGACAGACAAAACAGGCATGGCGCTTAACGTTTTAAAATCATATCTTTTTCTTTACAGTACATTAATTAAAGTAAATGGCATTGATATAAATAATATGGTCCAATATTACAAAATTAAAATAAATAACAAAATTAATAGTGTAACATAATAAATAATAAAACTAATAGTGAAATATAATCAACGACAAAACTAATAGTGTAACTTGGTGTGATAGTTTTCGAAACAAGGGGAAACGCGCAAGCCCACATTACATTGTTCGCACTGATACTTGGATTCACGTCTCACACCACCAGCCGCACATACAACACATCTTCGTTTTCGATCTTTTTTCCCCGACTGATATATCGAAGGAAAATGTCCCCCTGTGAGCCGATGATATTCATGATTCTTGTGTTATTTTTCTAATATTTCCTTAATCAACTGAAGGTGAAATTTCGCCATTGGGATTTGTTTTTTTGTGGTGTGCTTATATAGGCAGTATGCGTTTTGGGCTTTAGAACAATTTCATTTTTTCTTGACTTCTTAGGTACTTCTGCAAATTCTGCGGTTTGGATAGTGAAAAGCATATAAAATTTCTTTCTATCAAACCATTTCATTGCAAACAGATTTTCAGATGAGCGGAACACTGCCTTTCCTTTTTTCAATTTATCAGTTATTTTAAGCATCTCTTTCCGTCTTCTTTGCACAGTGCCACAAGCGTTCGTACTTTTTTCGTGGGGTAGGTTGAACAATATGGGACTGGAAAACCAGTTATCCAGATAAATACAATAGTCTTAGTTGCCAACCCAATGGCCTTTGTTTAGAAAAGGTTGCAAAAGCGACATTACAAAGTTCCCTGGCTTTCCAATATATTGATATTCGGTAGCTACAGTAGCACTAGCCCCACAATAAATGATTATATCTTGGATATAATCCGTCTTGCAGTCACAAAGTGGGAATGATTTTATACCAAACCTACTCCTTTTCGGGGGAATATATTGTTTAAATGAGAGACGGCCTTTGTAGAGGAGTAGACTTTCGTCTATACATAACCGCTGGTATGGCTGAAATGCATTGATAAAAAGATGTTCGTAGCATTTCCACTACTTCATTTATTTTGTATAAACGATCAGCAGTGCGACCGACTATGTCCGTAAAATGCAACACTTTCAATAATGAAAAGTAGCGATCTCTACTCATAATTTGACTGAATATATCGCTTCGGAGAAGCTTATCTTTAGACCAATATTCATTTAAGGATAGCTTTTTGGTTCGCGTCATTAATAACGACGCAGCAATAAAACAATATAATTCATCCACTTCCATCCCTTCTGAACCCTTCTGTCGACACCAGTAATTGTTTGTTTTTTCCACAATAAATTTAACTAAATCTTCAGAAAAAAGTAGTCTGAAGTAATCCAAAATTCTCGACGAACGATTTAAATTGTTCCCAACTACTCCCGAATGATGTGGCGTAACATCATGAATTTTTGGACTGAGCTTCTTTGATGTCCATTTGATGCTAGAAGGAGTATCAATTCGTACTTCAGGCTCTTCTGCTTCTTCAGATTCTGAGGTGCTAAGTACACGTGCTCGATTGTTCCTCCTTTTGCGAAATGCTAAATTATATTGATTTTCTTCATCAGAATCTCTTTTGGAATCAATGATTTCTTTTATTCATTGTTCTCCTTTCAAGCGTTTTACACTCATCCTGAAGGGAACTAAATTCAAATTGTAAGTTATACATTAAAAAAATTAACGATATAAGCAAACATTCCAATTTGTTTTTCGTAGCTTATCTATATATTATAAAACATATATAATTAAGGCACGCTGTTGACTGTTACTAATTATATATTATAATGGAACGATTAGAACAGCCGGGAATTTTAAACACAGAATAGTAAAGTAATGTGTACTATAGAGAGTAATCATACCCACATAACTTTCCGTTGGTGCTGTTCACGGTGCCCACATAAAGTGCCCACATAACTTTCCGTGGATGCCGCCAATAGGCGGCGGTAGTACCGAAAGGGTTAATTGATTTAAGGTTTCCGTTACACCCTTGTGACCTGCGATTAATCTACTGCAAGCTTCTCCTATTAATTTTCATCGAATTTCATCTGCTGGTGTGACAATGTTATTCGTGTTCGTAGGTTGTGGCAAAACTGGGCTAATATCTGGTTCGTCTCCATCAGTTGAACTGCTGTTCTCCTGGGATTTAGATTCGCAATCAGGTATAGACTAAGTTATACTTGGTTCACTGATCTTGGCAGGTGAGATTATTGGTAGATGTAATGGCGTAGATGAGGCTCCTGGGAGATTGTAGATGAGTGGTGTTTGCATCATTGTTTCTTCTAATCTTGGCTTCGCTGTTATCACAGTTTCATCTATTGAATTGCGTTTGCAAAAGATGCTTGGGTCGTCGATTTGGTTATTTGGATATTTGGACGCTTGGCTCTCATCGAGAGTGTGGGTTGTGGATGTCTTAAATGAATTTAACGCTGTCTTAAATTCCCACGTTTTCGACGTTATGTTCGACGTTCTTTTCCTGTGGCTGAATAATTATTCTTGAGCGAATTTAAAGTACGTGAAAGATAAGCTATGAAAAATATGTCAGGAATGTTCTTCGTATGTCACACTTCCAGTGAGCATTTTCTATGACTTCAATCAACTTTCTACTTGACATTATTAAAACCCCAGAGTAACCATGAGAAGAAAATAAAATAAAACATTTGTCTACAAACTCCTATTAAAATTTGGACGAAACACGCAATAGAAATTACAAAAATATTAGTTTGCATAATTGCCTAAGTATTCTCCATGTTTTTTATTATGTTGACTTATATGACTAGACATTTTCGGAATAATAGAGAATGTTACCTTTCATCTTTTGTAATACACTGGTTTACACTAACCGATGATTTTCGAAAAAGGATTTCATAATTTTGGTATTTTAAATAATGTTGTACACATAATAAATCATCTCATAGGTGTACTTTAAAAGTAGCTGAAAAAATTCTTTTTAATGATAATATAATAATTTAAATCTCTGTAGTTTCGGGAAAATACTCTTTATATTATACTATGTTGTAATACCACATAGTGTTTGTTTTAATTAGTTTTATTTAATCTGATCTTATTTTTATTAATAAATATTTAGCGTTATTTATGAAACTTACATTTATAGGATAGTAATGCATAAATGCCAGCTGAAAACGTGATCATTTTCTTATATCATTATACTCGAGGTAGGAAAGTTAATTCTTAATTCTATCAATTCAAACGAATTCTGCAGTATTTATGGAGTATTTTTTGTTTCCAATAGATCATTTTGGACATATGTTACACAATGTAGTCATCGAGACGAGTTTTTATATTTTTTCGATCGGATGTACAATTTACACATTTTTGTCCCGATGTCGCGTTCAGTTATGGTTCGTGAAAGAAATTATTCGTAATAAGACTTAATTCTGTTTGTACTATGCACAGTATTGAACTATAAGAATTATACATATATCTGTTTGAACTGTTCAAACGAACACGGTAACATACAGTGTATTTGTATGTATGATAATAAGTTTGCTCGAAAAAATTTGAACGCAAATTGTTATATTAATTTTAATGTACAATTCATAACTCCTACTATCGTATAGTTTAAAGCTAACGAGAAGACTTTTGCGACGAACATGCCCGCACTGTTTATAGTCATCTCCTCGTCAAATCTGAATAGTGCATATAGCGGCTTGAGTACGAATCATGCATAATTAAAGTGTGGATAGTAAAGTATTATTATACTACTTTCATGCTTACTATAGCGAAGACAACCTGCAAAATTGACATCACTTTTTTCATCACTTTTTTAAATCGTGGGTTTAAACATCAATGTAGAGTATTATCAGAATCTGAATCATAATGTTTTATGTGAAATATTATATAATAGAATGAACCATCTACATCTCACAGTTGTATGTATTTACGTAACCGGAGGATGAAGTTTTGGAAATATGTAGTACCCGGGAAGGCTCATAAAGTGCAGAAATAAGTTAAATGTTCGACAATTTCCAAAATTACTAGTTTATTATTCTTCTCAAATTTCCAAATATGTTGCAAATGTATCTTTTCGTTGGGAAGGATGAATTGGAGGAAGGATTGGAAGGATGAATTGGATAGTGGACTGTATGGTAAAAAACGCTGGTGTAATAACGCTAAATATGTTTTAACCAATAAGATTCGTACAGAGGAGGTTATAGATGATATACAATAGAATGATGAAATGTGACGATGTGTCGTGAAGGTCATGAATGATACGATTAAGCGATCAATTTATGGCTACAAAGCTGTATCGAAATTTGCAAGCGCAATCGGTTGTAGCGAAGCTAGGCTGCAAGCGCAAAAGTATTACAAGCGTAACGTGAATCGCGTGCACAATAGCAGAGAAGAATTACAAGCGTAACTATATGTATCTACGTAACAGTAGCTGCTAACTCATGACAAATGAAAACTAACCACGGTCGCGGTGTGAGGGCCTATTTATTTCGTTGTGAATATTGAAAACTAAGCAGAACTGAATGTTCGTTACAGTGTACGATGGCAATGCCCTAACGAACAACGTTGCATGGGAAACGACGGAAAATAAATAATGGTCGCGCTAGAATTCTTATGCATCGATCCAAGTGATACCAGTAAAGAGGAGGTAATCGACTGGCGATTTAAAATTGATCGATTTGATTTTAGACACACGAGACTATTTTCTTCAGCGTACTGGATCTGTATTGGAAACTTTATAGTTGGGTCGGGTTGTCGCTTGACAAATTTCCAATATTCGGAATCAGCAACGGAATCGCCAACATCTAATTTCACCACAAATGAAGAGTTGCATTAAATGGAACATTCAGATTGAGAATACTCCATTTTTTATTACTGCAGAGCTGTGCATTCTTGGTAGTTTGCAGGTCATTTCTTGTACTCTACGCGCCCGAAATAACTAAATGTGTTTCTGTAATGGTTATAATATAATATCTTATGTTATTCATCGAAACCAAATTATTCGAAATGCATTAATGATACTACTGCAGCTTGGTTTCAGTAGTCGAAGACAACTATGGCTGGGCTATTAATTATCTCATATCTTTCGATATTAATTATAGGTAAATATAGCCATTTTCACAAAGCATGGACACAACTATCAACCTCAATTTCCAAAGTATTTCGAAATTTGGTTCCAAAATTTCAAATAGTGTGATATACATAACCAGAAATGTAACCTGCAGTGGATACATTCTCAATAAACCGGCAACAAATATTAATCACATAATGAAAAATACCAAGATTGCACGATTCCTACTAAACATTCAAGTGGAAATATAGAAAGCAGGAATTTGTTTGCTTGAAGATTTACGGCTTTAATCGTCAGCAAAAACCGATTGGATCAATATGGAGATTGAGTGATGCAGTTTTCATGCCAAGATTCACGGCAGTGTTCAGCAGATATCTCGAAGACTGGTTCTTCTGCTTGAGACTTTGTATGGCGCGATTGCGGAAGTAATCAACAAGAAAAGGAAGACTACATTGATCTGAATTTCGATGTACTTTTGGAGCAAGGATTTCAGATTTGATATACCGAACTTTCCTGGATTTGGTTAACAGTCTGAAACATTTACTTCTCGGGGTGAACAGGATCGGAAGTGATTGTGCGAAGTCGTGTATATTATCTATGAATCAAATTGTGCAGTAATGGCACTTAAAGTCATGTAGAAGCAAACTTGAAATCTGAATCGGTAATTTTTATTTACACGTCATTATTTGCTGTTGCTTTCCATTAGTTAAAAACTTGCAACCATATTTGGATAACAAGCAATACAGCTTCAGAGGATTGATTGCCTTGCTACTTATTTCTACATTCAAATCCTACTGCCACTAGAGATATTGCTTTCTTGAGTACGTTGATCAATTTACTGTCTGCTTCCGATTCTGACACGATTAAATCAAATACTCTAGATTTATAAAAATCCATGTTTATATGATCAATTTGGAACATTCATTCGATGAAATTGATAATGCAGATTTTCTAGTTGTAGCAAATTTTGCGAGGATATAACCTTGTTGTTGTCTATTAAGTAAGCTGCAAAGTTAAAAAGTAGGTATGTCGAATCTTTTCGAGCAAACTCAAGCATTTATAGTATTACAGAGTTAATGCAATTAATAAACTTATTTCTGAGGTTTTTCATAGTAGTGTTATT
Organism: Megalopta genalis; assembly: GCF_051020955.1. Classification (NCBI taxonomy): domain Eukaryota; kingdom Metazoa; phylum Arthropoda; class Insecta; order Hymenoptera; family Halictidae; genus Megalopta; species Megalopta genalis. The sequence goes on from NC_135022.1 coordinate 3,033,491, forward strand.
GGTTTAAACAGGTCTGTGATTTATATCGGACAGTATTTATCGCAGTTATTCTTGTGAAATGAAATCGCGTTGTATATTATGTGCTTGAATACGAACGCTGTGTATTTCGAACCTGCAATTTGGTACTATCACTGATTGTGAGACACTGCATTGGTTTAGGTTGAAGTATGGAAAAGACTCGGTCAGGAAAGTAATTTTTCATTCTTATTGGAGGTTTTGTAAACGTTTTTAAAAAAGACAGAAATGGTACATGTTTATTGTTTACATAACAGTGCAATAGATTTCTCGCAATATTTTGGGTTGTAACATTCCAATTTCAAAAAATCCTTCTCGCTAACATTGTTTCTATGTGAAATGAAGTTATTTGCATAATTTGGGCTTGATCGAGTTTCGGAAATGCGTTCGAGACTAGTTTCGGAATGACAATATTTTTTAAGTAATTTTGACATTTTCGAATTTTGTGAACCTCATAGATTATTTAAAACATTATATTTTATTTAGGACAGTAATTTAAATAGTTAGAATATTCAAAAATCTTATTTCTCTATAATCAAAAATAATAAATTATCTTTGATATAATTAATCAAGTTAATGCGAATGAACTCCTGGGGCGAATTTTACTTCTCTATTATATCGTATTCTATAGATGCTATTTTTATCGTTGCTATATAGGATGCTCTTTTCTACTGGTACGTTTCGAAATGTGGTTCTGATGTTTTCATGACACTCAACAACTATCTGCTACCATCACGGAAGTTGTCGAGTCGTCTCATCGGATACAGATAACGGCTTTGATTGTGGTAGGCTTCAGCGAGGTTCGTCGTGATTTGGTAGAATGACATCATCCATTGGTTCGTTGAATTCCAAGAAATTTCTGAGAATTTACCTTGTCTTGGTACTGGAATTTTAAAGTCTAATGAACATTCGTTGATACGTAATACATATGTGGCATTATTGTTAATTGTACCGTTATTTGTTAATTAAATTTAGATCTTACATGTGCAATTTTCAATTTGTTAGTGTGTACTTATACGTAGATTACCTCCAATTAGTATTTCTATTCGGCAAGATTTCTACAACTTTGTGTGGACTACTATATTGGTTACAAAATTTTCCTATTTTAGACTCTTTCATAAGTTAAATTAAATCTAATGGTTCATAAACTTCTTTAATTTGCAAATTTGAATTTTGTCGTCGTTTTCTATTTAACATTTCATCATGATTTTTAGGACTAGAATTTATTATATCGTTCGTCGATAATTGTTCGACAGGGATTTCAGGTTGTGACGGTGCTTCTTGAGCTTCGGGAGTTGGGATGCGTAGATTATCTTCTCTTTGAAGATAATCAATATTATCGTTTTGATAATCTTGAGAAGACAGATCGACATCGAAAGTTAATGGTTCGCTATTGTGTTCGTCGCGGCCTAAATCATTTTGCGGGATATTTTCGGAGGGAACGTTCTTTACGGCAGACTTTTGAATGTCGTTCGCGCTGAAATTTTCGAGGAACTTTACATCGCGCGCGATTTCTACCCGTTTTGCATCCTTATTTCATATTCGATATCCCTTCGAACATTCGGAATACCCGACGAAAGTCCCCTTTCGCGAACGTGGTTCAAACTTCCCTTTATTCGGATCGTTATTTAGAAAATAGACGTCGCATCCGAAATCGCGAAAGTGTTTAACGACGGGCAGCTTCCCGTAAAGCCTCTCAAAAGGAGATTTTCTGGCTGTAGCTCTTGACGGACATCGATTACGAATATGATTCGCCGTCGATACGGCTTGTGCCCAATAAGATCGCGGTAGACCGGATTGCGCGATTAGACATCTCGCCGTTTCTACTATCGTCCGATTCTTCCACTCGGCTACCCCGTTTTGCTGTGGATTGTATGCGACCGATAACCTACGTTTAATCACGTTATCGCTTAAGAATTTATCAAACCGCGAATTTATATACTCCTTCCCATTATCCGATTGTAGGAATTTCATCTTGCGACCGGTCTGATTTTATATATAGTTCTTGAATTCTCGGAACGCATCAAATACTTGGTCCTTTGACCTTATAAACCGAACTTCGCACCACCTAGAATAATCGTCAATGAACGTGACGAAATATCTGTTACCTGCGTGTGAGTGCGTTCGCATGGGGCCGCAGACATCGCTGTGAATTATTTCTAAGACTTCCGTCGCACGCTTCGATTGTTCCGGAAACGGCGTTTGCTAATTAAAACGGCTAATTAAAACATAAATAAATAAGGCAGTAGGTGTGGGGTGAGGAGTTGGGATGGGTGGGTTAGGGTTCGGAGGATCTATTTACAAGGGAACTTAAAACTAATGTTGCTGTTAAGCATTTTGCGCTATTTAAGGATTGTATACAGGTCTTAAGACAATCACTGATAATAACTAATGACCTTTGTTTTTCCGGAACTTAGTCTATTTTTTCACTTTTTACGGGTTCTTCTGCGGAGTTCGTCAATGTGCCTGGCGTCGTTAGCTAGCCAGGAGTAATCTTTGTTTAGTCTATCCCTGTCCATTTTGTCCTTGATAGAGAGTGCTGTTGAGTAGTTGGATTGTTCTCGTATGTATTTGTTGTCGTCTGGATTGATTTTCTTATTAGCGGAGTGTCTATTCCTATGGTAGATTATGGGTAAGTTATGTTGATCTTGGATTATTCCATTATGGTCACAGAAGAGGAACAGCTCTGGGGGTATGTAACCTGAGCTTAACTTGTTGGGGGTCGTCTCTTCTTCCGTTTTCATTGTGTCTATTATTATTTGATTTTTGGTGTGGCCAATCCTGCTGAAGTAATTTCGGGTGAGTTTTAAGTTGAAGCAGTCTATTCTTGGTATATCAGCTTTTGTGTATATTTTAATGTTACTGATTCTTTTGGTGTAATTTGATTCAGCTGTTCTATATCGGCCGAGGCATGTTCTTAAGCATGATCTTTCAAATCTTCTTATTTTTTCTATAATTGTTGGCCCGGTGTTCCAGAATATGGGTGCGGCATACGTTAATATGGGTCTAACTAATAGCTGGTAGCAAATAAGTTTGGCTTTGGTGGAAAGATTTTTGTTGTAGAAAAGTCTAGAGTTAGCTTTGAAGGTTCTTCTGGCTTTGTCCAGTTGCGTAATGTGGTGTTTGTTCAGTCTTAGTAGATGATCCAGTTGTACTCCTAGATATTTTACTAGCTTTTTGGGGGGGATTTCAACAGTTTCGTTAGTGTGAATGTTTTTAGCTGTGATTGTTGCTTTTTCTATCTTTACTACGTTTGAGTATTTGATTTGTTTTACCGGTCTGCGGAAGAATATTAGCTCACTTTTGGTGGGATTAATTTTCAAGTTCCAGTTTTTATAGTAGTCAGTGATGTGGTTTAATGTCATTTGTAGTGAGTTTTTGATTTGTCCTACGTCCGTGTCAGCTTTGTAGATTATTAAGTCGTCCGCGTAGGCAATCGAGTGTAGTCTGTCTACGGTGTTGAGTCCGAATTCGTTTATAACTTCGCTATTATAAATGTTGAAGAGTATTGGTGATGTTACTGTTCCTTGTTGCAGGCCTTCTGAGATTTTGAATGTGGTGGTAGACATTTTCGTTCCGTCCCATATGCGGAACGTTTTTCCATTAGTCATATTTGCTATTAGTAGGATTAGTCCTGCTGGAAATTGGTATTTGTCTAGTTTATGAATTAGCCCATTATGCCAAACTGAATCGAATGCTTTTTCAAGGTCTAGCAATATTGCCCCCACTGTCAGTCCGTTGTGTAGGTAATTGTTGAGGTCAGAAGTTAATTTGTGAATTGCGTGTGTGGTAGAAAGTTTATTCTTAAATCCGAATTGGTTATCTGGTATAATATTGTGTTCAAATGTTCGTAGTGAGACTAATGGGTCTGTAGCTTTGTGGCTCTTCTGGGTTTTTACCTTTTTTTAGTATCGGTAGGATTTTAGCTTGTTTCCATCTGTTTGGGTAATAGGCGTGGTTAATTGCATTATTAAAGAGTATCGTGTATTCTATTATGATGGTTGTCGGTAGATTTTTGATGGCTATTGATGGGATGTTGTCCAGCCCTGACGAAGTCTTATTATTTAGCTTTTTGATAATTTCGCTTACTTCACTGCAAGAAATGAAATGATTGGTTTCTTTATCCAGGTGTACTGGCCTGTATGCTGGGTTAGCGTCTGTGAATGTTGTAAAAGTTGCCTTTGTATCTGTCATTCTTTTTGCTATTTTGCTATATTTGTCTGTTGTTTCGTCTGCCAGTCTTTTGGTGGTTGTATTGGTGTTAGTGTATCTTGGTGAATTTATTCTTTCCAGATACTTTCCTATTATCTCGAGTTTAGTAATCGGATCTGTAATGTAAAGTTCGTTGTTGTCGGTCCTGTCTGGTAAACTTTTCGCTACTTCTTTGTTAAATTCGTTTTTGTTAATATCAAGTCTGAGGTTTTCGATGCTAATGTGTTTTTGTGGTCTCAATATCCTGTTAATGGTCGGGAAAAATTCATTGGCGTTCTTGAAGTTATATTTTTAATGATGGAGGCCCAGTATGCGGTTGCAGCTTTAGAGATTTCAATGTGGAGTTTTTTATTGAGTATTTTTATTGTCCGTTTAATTCTGTTCGTCTCTTGTCTGCTGTGCTTGCTCGAGCTTTGGTACCTGATGAAATACAACCTTGATATTAGGCATGATTTTGCCGCGTGTAGTTTTTTAGTGTTATTGCTAATGTATTTTTGATAATAATTTTTATTGCTAGGTTTATTTGTTGGGACTATTCCTTTAATTGTTTTTGTGATAAGCAGTTCGAGGTAGCTGATACCTTCGTCTATTTCATTTATCGCGAGAATCCTATTACCCGGTAGTTTATTTTTTAGGTGCTTATCGGCCCGTTTGGCGAATTTTCGCCAATTAGTTTTTTTATAGTTGAATGAGTGGGGTTTAGGAGGAGTTGGTGTTATTCCTTGGAACAGTGTGGTTGGTTCTATTGCGAATGTTAGTGCATTATGATCGCTATCGTATGGGTTTGTCCTTATTTTGTTGTGGTTGAGGTTCAGTATTTCTAATCTGCTGTCTGTTATGCAGTAATCCAGGAAAGAGTTTGCTTTGGTGTACGTAGGGTTGGCAGCTGCGTAGATTGTTGTTTTATGTGATATACTGTTGTCGACCTCCCATTGTAGTAATCGTCTGCCCCTGTCATTCGTGTTTGAATCACCCCATTGTGTATTTCTGGCGTTTATGTCGCCGGCTATGATGAAGAAACTGTTTTCGTTGTCCAGATGAAAGTCTTTATAAAGTTGTTCGAACTCGATTATGAATGTGTTTTTTGTGGATTGTGGGGCGTATATGCTGAAGATGAGTAATGTTTTTTTTTAGTTTACTATTATTTTTATCACTGTGTATTCTATGATTCTATTTTTCTTTGAGTTTGGGTATGGGACCATGGTGTAATTGATGTTGTTTTTTATAACTATTGCAGTACCTCCGCCTCTCGAGTTTGGAGCTCTGTCTGTCCTAATTATGTCGTAGTTGTTTAATTTCAGTTTGTGTTTGTTGTTAAGTTTCGCTTCTGAGATCAGTATAATGTCGTGTTTGTAAGCTTCAATATATTTTTGTAAGTTTAGTCTTTTTTTAATTGTGCACAGTGAATTTACATTTATCGCTGATATTTTGATTGGGTTGCTGGTGGTTGTGTGAGCCATTACTCGATTGACCATTGTGCTAAATAATCGATTCTCAGTGTATTTTGGGTGATTTTATTATTGAAATCGACTAGTTGCTCTTTGATTTCGTCTAAGCTACTTCTGAATATATCAAGTATTTGGCTTATATTTATGTTGTTGTCCGTTACTTGAAATTGTGTTCTTTCGTTGCTGTTGGTCAGCATTCTTGGGGGTAGGGGGGGTGGGGGCGGGGGTGGGGGGGTGAGCCTTTCGTTTCTGGTGTGTGTTTCGGGTTGTGCCATATGTTGTGTGTATGGAATTCTATTGTTTTTTGTGATGTTTGCGTATGAAATACTCGGGTCAATTTGTCTGTGAATTTTTTGTGTTTTTTCGAAAGCTTTTCTGTTTTTGTTTTCGTGTTCTTGCTTCTTCATGTTCATTATAGACATATATGGGCAGCCCAGGTAAGAGGCCGGGTGCCCATTTTCCCCGCAGTTAGCACATTTTAGCACGTTTTTATTACCTGATTTCTCGATGTTGCATTTTCCCGGTTTATGGCTTTGTGCGCATTTGACGCACCTGTACTCCATATTGCAGTTAGAGCTGGCGTGACCTACTCTTTGGCAGTTTTTGCATTGGAAAATTTTAGGCTTTCTAAGCCTTTCCCATCTTATTGATTGGCTTAGCAGTTTTTTGATTTTGAGTAGCTCCGGATGATTGCTATTTTTGTCTATTTGCACTATAAAATGGTATTTATTGCTATTTGTGCGGTCAAATTGTAGTTTGTTAATTTTGGTTATGCTTATGTTATTGATTTTGAGTTCTTCTAATGCAGCCATTACCTCAGCTTCATTGAAGCCCCCTCGAATGCCCTTAAGGACGAATGATTTGTTTTTAAGATGGCTTGGGGTGAAGGAGTGGAATTGGAGGTTATTTTCCTTCAGGATTTCCATGCTTTTAACCACTTGCGGTGCAAAGAAATTCTCGGTTGCGCGTGCCAGAACAATCGAGCGGGAATCACTTCGCGGCGCGTTCAGCGGGTGAGTTCCAGAAGAGAATATAAAGAGGCAGAAGGATAAAATTACATCTGTATCAATACTAAATTTATTTATTAATAATCTTGTAGGGTGTGATACTTTTCAAAACAACTTGGAATGTGTAACGCTACAAGACATGTTTTACGCTCCCATGTAGTTCCACTCCGTTTTTTATGTTTAGCGCATACTACGCACCTCCGTTGTGGATTTTTTTTGGCGTTTGTAGGTGGTATATTTCTTGGGAAATGTCCCCATTGCTTCGCTTGTAAGCGACTCGGAGCATTTCCAGCAGACATCCTTCCACGTCTTTGGTAATCAGGAAGACATACTGTTTCTAAAATCTGTTCGGCTACATCGATTCGAAACTTCGAAAAAGAATACTTTTTACATTTTGGTATTTCCATTTTTTTGCAATATAAAATATATGAATTGAGCAGTGCCATATCTGCTATGTAAAAAAATATTTTTTTATAAGTTTTAACGTATTTTCTCATTAATTTAAAAGATGATAAATAACTATCTTGCAGATCCACTCCACCCATACCCTCATTGTATTCCAAAACGATGTTAGGCTTTGTTGTAAGGCTATCATTATTTTTCCACCTCTTTTTTTCCACTTCGACCATCTCAATTTTTGTATGTTTCGTGGACATTACATATATGTCTTTTTTGTCTTTCCATTTTGCAACCAAAATTCCATTACAGGAGCGCGATATCACGTCAGAACGTTTTAGTTTTGCACCTGCGAGTTCTTTAGGCATATTCTTCCTATTGCATCTCACTGTTCCTATGGCATTAATTTTTCTAGACTGTAACTTTTGAAATAGGCTTGGCGAAGAATACCAATTGTCCAAAAATAGAGTATGCCCGTAACCAGTTAGTACTGTGGACATAAGCATTGTGACGCTTTCAGAGACACCTACATTCGCATTTCTGTCTAAATCTTGACCAGTGTAGATTTTGAATTTAATGCAATAACCCGACTTGGATTCACATAACTTATAAAATTTCACTCCAAAACGTGCTCTTTTGGACGGATTATACTGTTTGTACAAGATCCGACCCGTGTACTTCATTAGCGACTCATCTAACGAAATGTATTCCGCGGGAGTGCAAATATTTTGAAATTTCTCATTAAAATAATCGATTACACTCCGCACTTTACATAAACGATCGTCATTATCGTTTACAACTTCGTTATCAGTAAAGTGCAAAAAGCGTGAAATTTGTGCAAATCTCCAATAGGGCATTGTTTTTCGAAATATTGGTGTCTCGATTACGCTTTTTTTAGACCAATATGACTGCACAGTAGATTTTTTGACATGGGACATCAAAATGCACAAAGCAAAATACGCATGTACTTCATCTATATTGGTGTCCCACCAAATGTCTTCAAATTTTCGTAATTTGCGGTTTTCATTTTGTAGTGTTTGACTGGCGTAACGATTAGTTTCTGTCACAATAATTTTCCAAAAGTCTTCTGCTAATACTTCTCTTGTCATTTGTAAAGCTGTGACATTTTGCCCAACAAGAATATGTATTCTAGATATTCTTGAATATTCCCATACTTGCGTTATATTTTCCGCGTCTTTCCAAATCCATTCCTGGGATGAAACATTCCTTTCTCTATTCTCATTCTGAACATCTTCCTCGTCGTCAGATATAATTCTACGCCGATTCCGACGTGGAAAAACAATTTGTTCTAAATCACTGTCAGATTCTACATTGTCTTGTCTTCTCCGTTTATTTATAGAAATAACATCACTGGCTTCGCTATCACTTTCCATTTTACAGTCTGGGGTCAATACTAATAACTTTACACGATGAAGAGCAAGCAGAAACTGTGCCTCGGTAAAGAATTTTATTGAACAGTGGACATGCCACGCACGTCATTTATCTTTCTGTAACAATAGCCCAACGTCGTGCGTAACACGTCGCTGGCGTTTCGGTAACAAAAGCATGTTGACGTGCGTGGCACGTCTTTCCACCGCAAGTGGTTAAAGTGAGCAGACTCATCACTGGCGTTGAGCCTCACAGTATCTTCGTCTAGTTGTTTTACCATAAATGACTCTGTGTTAAGTTTATTTTCTGAAATCAATGCTATTATAGTTTTTATCTTTGATTTTGTTATATATATTGGTGGCATTCTGCCCTTCCCTTTTGGTGTGGTGACATTTTCGGGAGTCCCCTGCGTTTCTTTGTTCTCAGCGCACTCTGCCGCGAGGAGATTGTAAAGGGTGTCCCAAAATTCACGCAAGAAATAATTTTGATAGAAAACACAGGTTTATAATTAAAAATTGTAAATTTTTTATTGATTTATATAGTATACAGTGTAGGGTTATGTATGGAATAGCATATCGGGTAAATGGCCTCCACGACTTTGCTGGCACATACGCACTCTTTTGTTGAAATTTTCCATGATTGTTTTGCATAAATGTGGCTGAATTTCGTTGATACAGCGCTCAATTTCCTCCTTCAAGGCGTAGGTGGTCGTGGGCTTGTTGACATAAACCTTAGACTTCAAAAAACCCCAAATAAAAAGATCCAACGACGTTAAATCGCATGATCTGGGCGGCCAATTCTGATCACCAAAACGGGAAATTACACGACCAGGAAATGACTCATGCAGTAATTGAATTGTTTCTCGGGCTGTATGGCATGTGGCACCGTCTTGTTGAAACCACATGCCGTCCACATCCATGTCTTGCAATTTTGGCACAAAAAACTGGATTATCATGTCGCGATAGCGAGCACCATTAACCGTTATTGTCTGACCAGCTGAATTTTCGAAGAAGAATGGTCCGATGATGCCTCCAACCCAAAATCTGCACCAAACAGTGACACGTTGTGGATGCATTTGTTTCTCAACAATCACTTGTGGATTTTCTGAACCCCAAATGCGACAATTTTGTCGATTAACAAAGCCATCCAGATGAAAATGAGCCTCATCGCTGAAGATGATTTTGTTCGAAAAATCAGCATCCACTTTTTGTTGTTCCATAATCCATTCAACGAACTCTCTTCGCTGTGCGTGGTCAGTAGGCTTCAGTTCTTGAGTCAATTGAACTTTGTAAGCATGAAGATGCAATTCTTGACCACGGCGCCGAATTGATGTTCCTGGACTCTCAGCAACACTCTCTCGAACTGCTTCAATGTTTTGTGTTGGACGACTTGTTGAAGGACGGCCAGACTGTTTAACCCTTTCGCGGCGGAGCGCTCTGAAATGAGTTGCGCTCTAAGCAGCCGATGCCAGATCGACCGCGCGGACAAAATACGCGAGTCGTTCCGAACGCGGTGTGCGGAGCTGATTTTGCTGGTCATTTCTCTAACGCGGCTGGCCGGCACGCCGATCAAACAATAATATTAATAATAATAACAATTTTAGTAATGTTTAACAATCTTTAATAATCTTAGATAATTTTTAATAATATTCCTTTGTGTGGTACAATCTAAAGCAGGGTTCAATACATAAACCAACTTTACAGTCTTTACATTCAAATCGAGTTTCGGTTCGCTTTTTGTGTTTGCTGCAAACCACAAATTTCCGCCGACCGTTCTGCTGCTTTCCTGTGGGATTGATATATTTGGATGGAAAATGTGTTTGAACCAAACGTAACAGATTATCTTTGGATGCAGTTTGGCCTCCAGACTTACTTTATTTGAATATTTGAGTAGAATTTCTCTAATGAGACGTAAATGAAATTTCGCAAATGTTATATTCTTTTTTGTCGTAATTTTGTAAAGTATGTAAGTATTGTAAATCGAAAGGTCCACCATACGGAAAAATAATTTCTTATACCATTTTAAGAGTTTTACGAATAGTATTAATGGAATTTAAAATCATATCCGTTTTATCAACTGCTCCCATAACGCGATTATAGTCTACTACGACAGTTGGTTTTAGAATTGGTCTTCCCGTTTTAATATCATTTCTTTTTGTTTCTGTATACTGAGCAGAATGATAACTTGATAACATTAGCACTTCTCTTTTGTCCATCCATTTTAGTGCTAATAATTTATCCGTAGATTGAAATGCAACTTCGCCTTTGCATAATTTATTGGATATATTAGGCATTCCACGTCTGGTTTTCTTCACGGTTCCAAATGCATGTGTCCTATTGTGATGTAAGAGAGAAAATAATGCCGGGCTTGAATACCAGTTATCGGTGACCAAAACATGACCCTTATTTAGATACGGTTCCATCAACGTCATGACAATATTTCCTGATTTTCAAATTTCTGCTAAATTATTGTTTGTTATATCCGTGCGCGCTCCACAATAGACAATAAAATCTTGGATATATCCAGTATAACAGTCACAAATAACATACGACTTGATGCCAAATCTGTTTCGTTTCGAAGGTATATACTGCTTGAAGAAACATCGTCCTTTGAAAAGCAGCAAGCTTTCGTCGATGCATAAATACTTGTACGGCTAAAATGCTCGTGAAAAAGAATTTCGCAGTCTGTCGATGATGCTCCGAATTTTTATTAGCACGTCTTGATTTGTTGTTTCATTGTTATCATGAAAGTGCAGCATTTGTAATAGAGATTTATACCTGTCTTTTGTCATTATTCTTGGAAAACTTTCCGTTCGTAATAACTCGTCGGTTGACCAATATTATAACTGTTGTATTTTTCCATGCCAACAATCGTGAGTGCCTACTGCGTACAGTTTTCGTAGTATAATAAGCATTGCTTTCTCTTACAATATGTTCAACCATATTTCCGGAAAGCCAAATTTTGTGCGCTCCAAAGAAATTGCCGCGGATCGATGTCTGGTAATTCCTCAATGTTCTCAGAATCAGATTCCGAACTACTTGGCAGTAGGCGCTTTTTATTATATGCATTTGGAATTCTACCTTTGTATCCAATTTCTCCAAACATTTCAGACAGGTCAGAATCCGATGAAAATTCCATATCATCGTAGCTCATATTCGTCGTCCATTTGTCCATGATTAGGGCAAAATTTGTGGATAATTATATTTGATTATGTAAAAAAAACCTTTGCACAAGAAGCGTATGCTGCTAGCACGTCAAAAACAAACGACTTAATGGACATTATTGGGCAGTTGTTGATAACAAACGAACGGTGCCTTCGTTCGAAGAGAGCGGCTCCGGATGGGCACCATCTGGCGCTGTTCGTTCGCAGCGGGTAAATTTGCCTGAGCGCCATCAGGCGCTGTTCGCTGAGAGTGAGCATCTATAGCTGAGCGCCTAAAGGCGCTGTTCGCCGCGAAAGGGTTAAATCTGGGGCCGAAGTTGACGCCTAGGTATCTGACGGTCTTCTTCATTGCTATTGATCCATTCCCGATCTTGATCGTAGGTGGGCGTCTGATGTCAAGGAATCTCTTGAGAAGGATCATTTCCGTTTTAGAGTCCGACAGATGCAGCTTGTGTTGCTTGCACCAGTCGGCTATGGTCTTCGTGGTAGCATTGCCTCTGACCTCGAGTTCCCTCCTGGAGTCGCCAGGGATCAGGACCAGGAGGTCGTCGGCATATGCTATGGTAATTATGTTGCAGCGAGCCAGAGTGTTTAGAAGACCGTCAAACACCAGGTTCCAAAACCTCGGACCCAGGACTGAGCCCTGCGGGCAACCCTTTGTCATCCTTTTTTCTGCAATGTTATTATTGTTCTTGATCTGCACAGACCTCCCCGAGAGATAACTCTGGATAAGCCTGTACAGATTCGCCGGACAGTTGCGCTTCTTCAGGTTGTCCAGGGTTGAGGGCCACCAGACATTGTCGAATGCGCCAGCTATGTCGAGTAGTATTCCAATCACGTATCTCTCTCGGCTTTATGAAGTGATCCGCCTGACTCTCACAATTGCTTCCTCCGTGGATCTGGCTGGACGGAAGCTGAATTGCTGGTCAGAGGTATGTGGGTGATTCTCAAAGATGCCTTTTAGTCTTTCTGCTATTAGCCTCTCCAGAACCTTGCTAAGGACCGGGAGGAGGCATACAGACCTGTAGGATTTGGGGTTGGCGGGGTCCTTTTCTTCGTTCTTCAGAAGAACTTTGACGTCCCCCCGCTTCCACCTTACCGGAAATGTCGCCGATGAGAGACACGTGTTGTACATATGTGTGATTTTCGCGTGTAGTATGGGCAAGGCCCTTTGTACTACTTCCGGTTCCATTGCGTCAATGCCTGGGGCCTTCCCCCTTTTCAGTTTCCGGATGGCCGTGTCGATCTCTGAAATGGTGAATGGAGTGGTGTCAGTAGTGTTGGGCGATTCATCAGGTACGAGGCTGCTCAGAAGCAGTGCAGCAGTGTCTTGCCATGTCATTGTGTGTGTGTGCTGTTGTCTGTGAGGTTGTTGCAAGCTTTAGCGGCGTGGACTTTCCTAGTTTGTAGTCTATAGACTACTCCCCAGGGGTCTTTATTCCCCTCAGTTGTCACAACGGAGAGGAGACAGATCGGTCGGTAGGACTTCGGGGCCTTCACGTCCTTGCCCTCTCCCTTCAGGAGCACTCTGAGGGAGCCCACCTTCCTGGTGGGGGAAAGACGCCCCAACGAAGGCACCCGTTGAATAGACGAACTAGCTGTCCTAACATTACTTTCGCGGCGGCCTTCAGCGCTCGGACCTCGATGAGGTCCGGTCCTGGTGCCTTGTCATTTCCGAATGTGCGGATCGCATCCACGACCTCGTCCGGTGAAAACGGAGAGGCGTCCGCGGTGTTTGGCGCGATTCGCACGTTCTCCCTAATCTCTCGCTGCGCGGGCGTGTCGTCTTCCGGCCGGTTGTCCGGGACGTGTGCTTCCAGAAGTTTGTTGGCTGTCTCTATCGCGCTCGTGGTATTGTCGTTGACTCGCCGGAGGGTGCTGAGCACCCTCTCGACACGGAGCTTGTTCGCTTGCAGCTTGTACACGAAGCCCCAAGGCTCCGTGTTCCCCTACGACGATACAAAGTTTCGCCAACTCTCGAGTTTCGCCCTCTTCACCTCTATGCTGTAGTTCCGCAACGAAGTGCGGTACTCCAGCAGTTTTTGGAGGCATGAGGACTCATCTCTTTCCTTCTGGAAGGCACGTCTCTGTCGGTAGACAGCCTTCTTCATGACCGTAAGCCCTTTCGTCCACCACGGATTGGACTTCCTGAACCTACGCTTTCTCGGCATTGACGCGGTGCAGGCATCTTTAATGATGTCTGTGAGCGTTTCTGCCATTCCTATTGTTTCTTCTGCTGACTCCAGGCTCAGGACTTCGAGCCTCGATCGTGAAAGATCGGACAGGGTCTCGGAGAATCGTTCCCAGTCGGCCCGACGAGTGTCGAACCGAGAGTTCGCGACACCGCGAACGCTACGAATCTATTCTCAACTGAGGTTTCGAGTAACCTCAGGAGACCGTCGAACATAAGGTTCCAGCACGCGGGGCCGAGGACGGAACCTTGCGGGCATCCTCTTGTCGCGCGCTTGGAGATCCTTTCTGTTCCTACCGTGAGACTGACCTTGCGGTCCTCGAAGTAATTGGAGATTACCTCGAAGACGTTGCGCGGACAGTCTCGATTCCTAAGACTACCTAACACTAGGGGCCACCAGACGTTGTCGAAGGCTCCGGAAATGTCGAAGAGTAGTGCGATCACATGCCGATGTTCGGTGTCATCAACCATGCGGCGCAACTCGACAATTGCATCTTCAGTCGACTTTCCGCGCGTAAACCCGAACTGTCTGTTGGAGATGCGTCCCGTCGCCATCGCCGTCTGCTCTAATCTGCTCTTAAGGAGCTTCTCGAAAGTTTTCCCGATCACGGAGAGGAGACATATTGGTCGGTAGGATTTTGGGTCCTTCTCGTCCTTTCCTTCGCCTTTCAGGAGGATTCTCAGAGAGCCCACCTTCCAGGCGGAGGGGAAGACGCCCCATCGAAGGCACCCATTGAATAATCGCGAGAGTTCCCCGAGGATCGTTTTCGCGGAGGCCTTCAGGACCTGTACCTCGATGAGGTCCGGTCCTGGCACCTTTTTATTTTCGAAGAAACGAATTGCTCCGGCCACCTCCACCAAGGAAAAGGGCGAGGCGTCGGCGGTATTCGGGGCGATTCGCGCCTCTTCCCGGAGAACCCTTTGTGTCGGCGAGTCGAGTTCAGGTCGGTCGTCAGGGACGTGGGCTTCCAGAAGCTCGCTGGCGGTTTCCAAAGCACCGGTTGTACTTTTATTGTTGCGCCGGAGTGTGCTTATCACTTTCTCTACACGGAGTTTATTTGCCTGGAGCTTGTATACGATGCCCCAGGGCTCCGTGTTCCCGTTCGACGTCACGAAGTTTTGCCAGCTTTCCCGTTTCGTCCTCTTCACCTTCCTACTGTAGTTCCGCAACGAAGTACGGTATTCCTGCAGTTTTTGGAGGCGGGAGGGTCCGTCTATCGTCTTCTGGAAGCCACGCCTCTGCCTGTACACGGCCTTTTTGAGCTTAGTTAGCTCTTTTGTCCACCACGGGTTGGACTTCCTAAATTTTCTTTTTCTAGGCATTGACGCAGTGCAGGCGTCAGTGATGACGGCTGTGAGCGTCTCTGCCATCCTACTTACATCTTCCACCGACCCCAAACTCAAGACTTCGAGCCTCGACCGTGAGTGGTCGGACAGGGCCTCCGAGAACCGCTCCCAATCCGCTCGACGAGTGTCGAAGCGAGAGTTCGCTGCTCCCTGATTTCCCGTCGCGGCCCTAGGTGCCCGCAGCCGGATGTCGATGGCGTTATGATCGCTAGTCGTCCATTCGCTTCTTATCCTCCATTCTTTAATATAGGGGACCATGGAGGGGGATGCCAAGGTAACGTCGATGTATGACGATCCTTTTGGCGTCCAGAAGGTGGGTGGTTGACTAGCGTCGTTAGCTACAGTTAATCTAAACGCGGAGACTAATCTTTCTAACTGCGCTCCCCTCTCGTTTGTGCTGTGCGGGCTCCAGAGCGAGGATTGCGCGTTCGCGTCGACTGAAGTTATTATTCTCTTCCCCCTCAATGCCAGGAGTACCGTCTCCAAATGCTTGAGGTGCTTCTCTATCTCATCTTGTTGTTGGAAATAATAAGACACCGCGTAGAAGGAGAAGCCGGGGGCCAGCACTTCCGCACATGCGCAGTGCGGATTACTGAGCTGCGAGATAAAAGTGACCTCAAAGTGAGGGTTGGGGATGGCGGCAGCGGCCCATGGGGAGTTGGTTTTCACCGTCGCCACCCTCACTCCGGTCTCTAATCCGTTTACCCTATATTCTGCGCCTTGTTTGCTGACGTGTAGTTCCTGCAGGAGCAGGACGTCCAGCCGCTTTTGCGCTATAAGTTCCCTAACTTCGCCCGTTACTACAGCTGAACGTCGCATGTTCAGCTGTAGGATCCTAACTCCCGTGGTTACATTCGCGATCGCGGGGCCGCGGTTTCGCGTTGTGGTTGGGGGTCGCGGGGGTTGGTTTTCCTAATATTCCCTATATTCGCAGCGTCGCACCTTACGAGGTGGACGCGGACGGCGCGAAGACCGATCCCGTCCAATTGTTTATCCGAATCTACTCCTGTTGCATTGCCTAGGTCGTTACCGATGTCCCTCCTAATCCTAGCGGTTAATTCCGCCACAGGGACCCCAGGGACGGGAGTCCCTGTGTCCGAGGCCCTAGCTTTGTATTTTGTGTCTGGCATTAATGGTTTTTTGAAAAATAACTTCCCGCCTTCGTCCTTTCTCGTTCGTTTTCCGTTCTCATGTCCGTCTGAATAGCATTGGTCGTATGTGAATGTACGGCTTTCGGCTGGCGATTTTTTCTCGTTGTTTTGGGCTCCTTGTCAGACCCTTCCCGTTACTTTGCTCTTCCTCTTTTGTCTTTTGTCTTTCGTTCCTTTGGCTCTTCCGACCTCTCGAACCCTATGTTTTCTTCTGGGTGTTATTACCCAGTCGGGGCACTACTCCCCTTTTGTTTGGGCGTTACTTCCCTTTTTTTTTCTTTTATGGGCTCCACCCTGCCCATGGGCTCCCTCAGGCCCGATATCACCTGGCCTAGGCCCTACAAACACTCTTGGCTCTGGAAGGTGAGGTTGCCGACCCTCAAGCGTAGACACACAGTCAGGCCCCAGTCCTTTCGCAGCGGCAGCATTGGTTTCCCCCGAAGTAGTAGCTAGAAGGTGGAATATTCCTTTTTTTTTGTTTGCTACGTCCTTCGAGGTACTCATAGCAGGAACCACGGGGAGGTCGCTGCTTGCTAGCCATGCACCCCTTTGTCTGGCTTCAACGTACTGGCCGTATGGGCGGTCCGCTTCCACGAGAAAAGGGATACATTAGCAACTCCCGCCAGTAGATAGGGACATCTAGTGTGAATCCGGTCACCGCGAGGGTGACGCAGATATGTTACCTCGCCCTTACGGGCATACACAGCTAAGTAGATAGGGACATCTAATGTCTACAATAATTGAGCAACAGGGCCGAGGCCGGCTCTGGCCGGGCGAAGCAGTGCTTGCTTATGCCGGTCGATGTTAAAGCAGCTGAAACCACTGCGAAGAGAGAGGTCCGCATCCGGAAACTGCGGGCGTTGTGCTTGGAGAAACCCCCTCCTCACCGTTTACCGGTTCATCGGAAGGGAAGATCGTACCGCGAGTGTGGTGACTCACTTAGCCACTCCCCCGGCGAGTCGGCCCCTGGGGCGGGGGGGGGGGGGGCGAGCCGCCGGGATAATGTTTCCAGCGGGGGCCACGGGGAGGCGTAGTCACCAGCGTAGCGCTCGATCTCTTACAGGTTCTCCATTTGAGAGTTTTGCGGCGGCCGTCGTCGCGACTCGCTGGGGAGCGGCTCGCGAGGACATTCTCCGCGGGTTACCCCGGAACACCGTTGTCTAGGACAGTTAGTCTCTAGTGATTTTACGTGCAGTACCAACCCAAAGGCTTACCCACACGGCCTCCATGGGCGCGGGATTGGGATACGCCCAATCAGCGCATTCCCGCTCATGCGGGAACTACCGGTACACTCCCAGGCTGCAGGGCCTGAGAGCAGACAACCGGTGGTGCCGAGTGACTTTCCACACTCTACCGTCTCTGCAGGACGGTGCCCGAGCTGAACAATGCGCAGCTCACCCGCCGAGACCCTGGAAAAAGGGGTCTCTGACCAGCATTTGGCCTTACCACTGCCCCCGCGATGGTCCTACCCATGACCGGGCTGAGGCACTCCTCAGGGGCTCCCGGTCCCCGCGGTACCAGTCAAGATCACTGGTTGGATCTTCCGTAGCGCTAGCTACTACCAGTTTGGAAGCCTACACTTCCGGTACTGGTGAACCAGCGCTTCGAGTGCGTGGAGTCGCTACACTCCAAAGGCCCTTGCAGGAATCGGCCAACTGGACCCGGCAAGCCGTATCCAGCCAACCTTTCATCCGGCAAGGGTACCCCCCTGCGCCTCTGGACACCAGGCTTACACGACATTCGCTCTTTCACTCATTCTCTCTCGTCTTCTCACAAATATACTCTTCGCTAACATACTAAAACACTCATACGTCGCCTTATTCTCCACCACACGCCCAACACTCACACCTCCATCTTCACATACTATCACACCACAATCATTCAAATTTCGGATATCATTGTACCATTCACACTCAACTAACACATCAACATCACTCAACTCCCACTCTATCTCCCCATTGACACACAATTCTCATCCATTCAGTTCCCTTTCTCTCCAGTTCCACTCGGTTTCGCCCTTCAATCATTAAAAACAAATCATCCGCATATGCAACACATTTACACCCCGTCGCACTTAGATCCACAAGCAGATCATTCATCATTAAATTCCAAATAAACGGCCCTGCTATAGATCCTTGCGGACAGCCACGCACTACACGCTTCCAAACAATGTCATTTACTCCAGTCATACAAACCATTCGGTCCCTAAAATAATCTTTCCATAAATCAATCTCATCACATTCAATCTCACTCAATTTCTCAATCACTCTACACCATTCTAAATTATCAAACGCTCCTTTAAAATCAACAAATATCCCTAATACATACTTACATTCACTCCGAGAAACATACTCCTTAACTTTCAACCATGCAGTCTCCGTAGATTTACCTTTCATAAATCCCTGTTGCACATCACACATTCTACCATCCATCTTACGCTCAAGCCTTCTGATCATCATCTTCTCCAGGATTTTCCCTAAAACAGACAATAAACAAATCGGCCTATACGACCCTGGATCGGACTTAACCTTATCAGGAGACTTCAGCAATATAATCACCCGTGCTTTCTTCCATTCACTCGGAAAGGTATTCGCTCTCAAACACTCATCATACATACTCTTCAAATATTCCGGGATCGCTCGTCCTACATTCCTCATCATCTCAGCACTCACACCATCCATTCCTGGCGCCTTACCCAACCTCATTTCACTAATCGCTTCTTTTAACTCATGCCATTTAAAACTTTTAGTATTTACTTCATTTATATTATCATTCACTTCCTCATTTATTACTTCATTTTCATCATTCAATCCATCATTCACATCATCCATTTCCGAAGCCGGAAACAAGCGATCCAATATCACATTCACACTTTCATTCCATGTTTTCGTCATTCTTCCATTCACATTCATCGTATTTAAACATTCACTCCGATATTTCCCTCTACATACTCTGTAAACAGGACCCCATGGGTCCTCATTACTACTTTTACTCACAAAGTTCTTCCAATGATCCTCTTTCACTCTACACATCTCTTTCTTATACTCACTTAAACATCTTTTATATTCTAGTGCTCTTTCACACACATTTTCTCCTCGCCGCCTAGCATTCTGCATTTTCTTCCGTTTATTCCGTACGTTCTTCTTCATTTTCTCTAACTCTCTTGTCCACCATGCATTCTTTTTCTTATTCGATCTTTTGCATACTTTCAAGCATTTATCATTCACATCTTGAATCAAACGTACCATTTCAACCGCTAACTCATCCGCACTTTTCCGCACATCAAGCTCACCCACTACCGCACTACATCTTAACTCATCCACATATTCATCCCAATCAACATTTTTACAAAACCATCTTTTCTCAACAGACAAAATTTCCACACACTCTTTATCAAATATCATATCAACACTTATAACATTATGGTCACTTATTCCCCACTCACACTCTACTTTCCATTCAAACTGACATCCAGCACAAGAATCACTCACAATTGTCACATCAATATCACTCTGTCCATTCGGACCAGAGAACGTATACCATTCACTCGGCTCATTTAACACCTGCATACCATTCGCAATAATCCAATCTTCCAATTCACGTCCACGTATTTCATTTTCTCTTGAGCGGCCACCTCCCTTACTATACCATAAAGGAGACACCGCATTCGCATCCATACCAAAAATGATTCTCTTACCACATAAACATTCACACAATTTATCCATGTATCTAAGATAATCCTCAATATCCCGACCAAATCTGAAATACATGGACACAACATACAACTCACCAAAATCTCCTTTCAGCCACACACACACACCACACTCATCTGTACACTCACTCACACGCACCGCTTCTATACATACATCATTCACAACAACAACCGCTCCAATTCGCTCACCTTCATTCACAAATACTTTCATACAGCCTGGTAATCCTCTAACATTCCCATCAACAGCCATATACGGCTCCTGCAACATTGCCACACTAATTCTTTTTTCGCCCATAACCACTCCCAGATCACACATAACCGTATACGCCCGCTGACAATTACACTGAATCATACTTAACTTGCACTTATTCATTGCTAATCCTCATTCGCTCTCTCTCTACAATACGTTTATATTCTGGGCATTCCTCAGACATAACCGAATGATCGCATTTGTTACCTTTCATTCTACAATTTCTACACACAAATCCATCTCTCACACAATTAATCCTCACATGACCTTTCTCACAACATTTTTGACATAAATTATCTTTTTCTTTACACTCTTTCGCAACATGGCCAAAGCCACTACATTTAAAACATCTCAAAACACTCACATATTCTTTAAATTTACAAGATTTCCATCTTATATAAATTCTCTCTTCACCAGTCAACACACTCAACATCCTAACATTCAATTCAACAATAACATTCCCAACACTCGCATCCTTCCTACTTCTCCTACTCACTATTCGCACTCGCTCATTAAATTCATTTTCACTCACACATTCCTTCAAATTCTTTTCATACAATTCATTCAAAAATTCTTTCTCATTCATTTCATTCGGCACATCAAAAACAATTGTCTTTGGTCCAATTTTTCTTGGCATTTCAACTTTCAAACCAACCTCATTAAATTTCTCGCAACCTTTAATTTTATTTAATTCATTCAAACTAGCAGTCTCAATCGCTAGTCCACTACTCCTTATCTTTCTGACAGCTCTCACTCGCACATTCAAATCCTTACTTATCTCATTAATCACTCTCTCTTTCACCTGCTCACTTGTCATTGTGACCTTGTCATCTTTAGGCTTTACAATGACAGCATACTTCCTGTCCTTCTTCTCATCCACTCTGCTCATTTTATCACCCCTCATTCTATCAGCATCCACACCCGCTCCAACACCCACACCCACTCCAACGCCCAAACCCATTCTGGCAGCACTCGCATACGTTCTGCCCGGGCTAGCAGGCATACACACACGTTTCTCACATTCTTCCAATTTACCTTTCAATCTCTCATTCTCACAAATCAATCGCATCATACACTCTTCATACTCACCAACACAGTTTAGAATATACTCACTCACTACTTTAGATACACGATTAGAGTCATTAAATACACATTTCCTCACTTTCTCACCAATCTTTCTCATACATAGCATGTCATTACCTTCAGCTTCTGTCATGCTAATATCCATTTCACGCACATTCATACCGCTTATGCTAACATTCGATCTCACACTTTTATCCTCTTCTTCCGACGCATTCGAACCATCAACTTTCCTTTTCCTCAAACTACCACTTCTACTGCCCTGTCTCACCAAACCCTGACTCTTCACACTATCACCACCACCCGTGATCGAGCCATGCGTCCTCGGCTCATCATCCCCTTCCTCCCCAATGACACCCCCCATTAGTTTTTCACGTTTTGGATCCATGAATGTCCCCACGAGTATGGCGGAAAAATTTGTCCACCTGGGCGGAGCCCCCTGCACCCAGGTAAGGCTAAAATACAACTGGTGGCGCCAGGTATCCAGAGGTTGGCCGCTAACGGCCAGCGCACCCGCTGACCACGCACTAATGCCATCGACCAGTGCGTACCCCATCACCGCGCACCTCTGCTTAGGGTTAGGGATTTTTTAGAGAGGTTGTCATCCTCGCGGTCCGGCCGGTTAAGGCAAGACCCCCGGGCCCGTAAAACATGACCACGGGCTTACGGTATGAGGTTCAATTTTAGTCTGGCCTCTCACCTCAGGCCACTCCGGCTAGGTTAGACCTGCCAGGGAATCAAGTTCCCCGCCGGCACAGCCCTGAGGATCATCAAGGCTCGCAAGCCCCCCCACCACGACAAGGTACGAACCACGGGGGGGCGTTGTCTAGGACAGTTGGTGACTGCGATTCCGGCGGTAGCCTGGTGGGTGTTTGGGGGGGGGGGGCTAGTCTTGGGTGGGTGGCTGGGGCGGTCTAGCCCTTTTACCCGTGAGGTTTTTGCTCTGGTCCTCCACACATAACTCCTTCTGGCTCTTGAGGTTGTCTGCGCGGGGTCCGGGGGCGAGCAGCTTGATGGCTGCCTACCACTGCGGGTGCTGGGACCTGGGGGGGGGGGGGGGGTCGGGGGGGGAGACGGGGGTTTGGCGTCGATAATGAGGTCATCTCGGAGCTTCATCACTTTGACCGCGAAACTGGCAAAGTGTGGAAAGTTACTTTTGCTGGCCAGCTCATAGAGATGACATGGCCAGGGGGTGTTGTTTGCTCGCAATTGGAGTGCGAGCTCCACCCTGTGGTCGTGGACGGAGGAGCATTCGAAGATAATGTGCCTGACAGTGTCGGTGGCACCGCAGGTACACGCGTCGTCTGACGATATCCTGAGGGAGTGTAGCTTCTTTTAAATGCGTCCATGCCCCGTGAGGAGCTGGATTACATAGAAGTTGAGCGGGATGGCTTTAAGGTGCACTCTTTCGTGCATGCTGCTGAAGAAGTGCTGCCAAGTAGCCAGGGTTTGTTCTTTGATAGAACTGGCTATTTCTGAGATTATTGTGGGGGATGTATTCGGTTGGTGGGGGGTATGGTGTAGCTCGCCAATGGTGAAGGGTTGGTTATTCCTGAGATGGAAGAGGGCTTTGCGCTCCCTGAGAATTAGGTCTAGGGGGGGGGGGGGCTCCGGCAACGATGGACAGGGCGTCGAGTGAGGTGGTGCGATAGGCGCGGGTGGTACGGATAAGGACGAATCTCTGTGATTGTCTCAGCTTCCTGACATGCCATTTGTTGAGCCTATCGGCCCAACTGGCGGCTGCGTAAGATACGATGGGGACGTAGAGGCCTTTGTAGAGGGTCCTCATGCTATTCTGGTTAAGACCCCAGTGGGTCTTGGCTATGCGAGAGAGCTGGTTAAATATGGTCTTGCTTCTGCCCGCCACGTAGTTAACGTGCGGGGCGATGTTGAAGCGGGGGCCGAAATGTACACCCAGATACCGGATTGAAGCCGGCATCTTGAGTGAGCAGTAATCTATTCGAATGGTAGGGGGTCTCTCACTTGGCGGTAGGGGGCCTCTCACACTCCTTGGCGGGTGTCAAGGAAGCCTTTCGCGAGGAAGATTACGGACTTGGCTTTTGACAGCTCAAGTTTGTTCCGTCGATACCATGCGGATATGATGTCTGTGATAACGGCGGATCTGGACTCTATTTCTTTTCTACTGTTGCCGGAGACGGTGACTGCAAGGTCGTCGGCGTAGGCCGTTGCGTCGTAGCTGCAACGGTGGATGGCGGTGAGGAGGGCGTCGAAAACGACATTCCATAGATAGGGACCGAGGACTAAGCCTTGCGGGCAGCCCTTGGCGACCCTCTTGGAGACTACGGAGCTGTTTGAGGAGATAATGGCTGATCTGTTAGACAGGTAGTCTTGTATTAACCTGTAGAGGTTGCTAGGGCAGCTTCTCGCTTTGAGCTGCGGGAGGATGGCGGGCCACCAGACGTTGTCAAAAGCGCCGCTGATGTCGAATAGGAGGGCGACCGCGTATTTTTCGTTGCTGTTCTGGGTGGACTCGCGTAGTTGGAGGATGGCGTGCTCGGTGGAGAGCCCAGTTTTGAACCCGAACTGAGAGGTGGAAGCTAGGGGATGACTGTTGAAGAGGTTCGACAGTCTGTCGGCGATGAGCCTTTCAAGGGTTTTGCTAATGATAGGTAGGAGGCAGTTAGGCCCGTACGATTTTGGGTCAGTTCTGGGCTTCTCGGTGCTCTTTAGAAGGTCCTTTACGACTCCTGTCTTCCAGATGCTGGGGAATTTGCCATGGGCGAGACAGCTGTTGAACAAGAGAGTGATTTCCCGATGGAGGTGGCGCCAGGCACGCTTGAGGGTGACTGCCTCCATCGGGTCCTGGCCGGGGGCTTTATTATTTTTGATGCGTTTGATAGCGCTTGAGACCTCCTCCATCTCGAAGAAGGGGGCGTTGGGGGTGTCGGGGGTGGTGTTCGCGAGTTGGCGGACTTCCGCGTGGAAGGCGGAGTCCGTCTGAGGGGTGTCATCGGGCATCAGAGCGTGGAGGAGAGCCCTACTCGATTCCTCCCAGGAGGTGGTTTGGCCGTTTTCGGTGGAGATGGAGACCGGGAAGTCCTCGGCGCGGACTTTGCCCGTGACCGTTTTATACGGGATGCCCCAAGGGTTGGCATTGCCCTGTTCCGTTACGAAATCTCTCCAGCTTTGGAGTTTGGATTTGCGGATGGTGGCGGTGTACCTGTTCCTGAGTTGCCTGTACTGGGCCTTCAGGATTTCTTTACGAGCGGAGTTGGGATCTGTTTGGTAGATTCTTTTCGAGTGGCGGACCTCGGATCTGAGGGTTGTGAACTGGGGAGTCCACCACGAGACTGATCTCGGGAATCTGGTCTTCTTTGGGATCGCGGAATTGGAGGCTGAAGAGATTATTTGATGGACGTCCGCGCTAAGGATATCGGGGTCAACTGCATAGTGGTCGTCTGGGAGGGGTGGGGGGGGGGGGGGGGTATTCCGCTGTGAGAGCTGGGATAATTCTAGCGAATTCCTCCCAGTTGGCTCTCTTGGTGTTGTAGCGGGATTGGGAGGGGGGTGGCAGTGGGCATGGGGGCACAGATCAGGAAAGTGATCAGATTGTGATCGCTTGTTGACCTGTCTGGGTGGACAGTCCACGAAGAGACGTGGCTGAAGAGGCTGTGTGTGGCGAGCGTGAGGTCGATATTGGATCGACTGTGGGCGTTATCGAAAGTGGGGGTGTTGGCGGTTTCGTTGACTATCCCTAGTCGGGATTGGGCAATGAAGTTCTCCATGATTTCGCCTCTCTCGTCAGAGGATGGGTTATGCCAGAGTGGCGATTTGGCGTTGCAGTCAGCGAGGATCAGGACGTTACGGTTTTGGATGGTATGTAGGATGGTTTCGAGGTGGTGAAGGAAGGGCTGGATGTCGTCACTGTACTGGAAGTACATGTTGACGACGATGAGTTTCAGATCGTGAAATGTGATTTCTGCGCATATGCAATGTGTGTTGCACAGCGCTTCTATTTTGAGAACGGTTAGGAAGGGGTTTCTGACTACAAGCGCCGCCTTGGGAAGGTCGGGAACCGAGAGGCTGGAGAACCTTTTGCGGTCGGTGATTATCCGGGAGTTCGGTCCGAAGCTACTGAGGGCGTTATTGAAGGAGTAGGGCTCCTGGATCGCGAGAATGTCGATTCCTTCCTCGAAGGCGCAGACTTTTAACTCCTCGAGAGCCAATCTGGAGTTCTGCGCGTTGACCTGGCCTATCCTAATTACGGGCTTAGATTGGGGGGGGGGGTGAGGTTTACAAACCATAATCCGTACGTGAGAGTACCTGATTTATGGCCGCAATGTAGGCTGGGCATTGCCTGTCGGTGACCGAGTGGGTGGAGGGTTTGCCGGTTTTGTGGCAATTGTGACAGCGGGCTGGTTTGGGCTTGTTGGGGCAGGTCTTAAATGAGTGGCCCTGCTCGGCGCAGTGGCCACAGATGTCTTTCTCGGCGCGACAGAATTTGGTGGTGTGACCGAAACTGTGGCACTTATAACACCGGGTAGCCGCGATGTAGTCGTTGACCCGGCAACAACTCCATCCGACATATACGCGTTCTTGTTTGATAAGGAAGTCGCGGGCCTGCTTGGATACCTCGAGTATCCAGTTGCTCTTATCTTTAGTCCTGTCTCCAGACTTGAACGCGAGCTTGATCTGCTGGGAGAGAGCTTTTTCCGGGACGTCTAAATTCTGGCTGACTATGGCTCGAAGGGTGGCCTTGTCACTTTCCAGCTTAGGGACGTCAAAAAGGATGATCCTGGGGTTACGTTTGAGGGGGGCGCCGACTATGAGGCCTGCAGCTTTGAGCTGGGCGTTGTTGCGGAGAGTGTTGAGGTCAGAGTCTTTGGGGGACTCGACCAGGATGCCGTTCCCCTGGATTTTTCTGATGCTCTTAATCTGGAGCTTACAATCCGCGGGGGAGACCAGCTTGAGGACCGTTTCTTTTGTCTTGTCGCTAGACTCAAAGGACTTAGGGTCCTGCGGGAGGATGGTGATGGCGCTGGGGGGGTTCTGCCTCAGGTTCGAGAGAGCGGCCGTCTTTGATCGGACCCCGACTCTCTCGGCGTAAGTAGTGGGCCGAGAGGGTTCTTTCGGGGCTTGACAGTTCTCTGTGACAGACTCGAGGGTTTTTCTCTGCTGTCTGTTCTCGGACCTGATGGCTTTTATTTGGCCTTCCAGGTTGCTGCAGCGGAGCAGGGACTCGCCGAGTATGCTCTGCAACTTAGCAACCTTGGAGGCAATGAACTGGGACGCGTCTGGGTATAGGCCGTTATCCTGGTCTATAAGTAACCGCATAAGGGCCATAGTGACCTTTTCGGACTTAAGCCGTGGGTCGTTAGCGGTGGGGTCGGGTACGGGGGCGGCTTTGGTCGGGTTGTCGCTGCACGGGGCAGGATTTGGGGCGGGAAGACCGGGGGTGGGGAGGGAGCAACGGATCTTTTCGCGGCCTTGTTGGGTTTGCGGGGGAGGACTGCTGCGAGGGGGGTATCGGAGTCATTGTCCGACTGTATGCGGCGCTTACTTTTCCGGTTCCGGCTGATCACCTTCCGGTATCCCTCGGAGTCCGACGCCTCTGTGTCCATCATGCTGATGGACGATGGGGGGCGGGGGTGGGGCGGGGTGGCGGTTCCTGAGCTGGCCTCCGGCCTGGGGAGGCTAGTAGATAGGGACAGCTAGTGTCTATTAATGAGAGCATTCATGAGGCCGTAGCCTGCTCTGACGGTACGAAGTGTGATATCACTTATGACCGTCGATGGAAAATCAGCGGTGAACAGCTGCGAAGGAACCGGGACTTAGATCCATCGCGCCCTCGCTGTTTGACCGGGGAGTCAGAAGACCCGGTCTTAACTCTCTGTCGGCTGCAAGGAGTTGTATGTCTGCTTTAAGTATTTCGCCGGCGATAGTAATATGAAAGTAGTGAATGGTCGATCTGCTAAGCGACCGCGGTGGCGGGTGCTCGGCACCGCACGCCAACCGCTACAACGGCTTTCTTGCCGTGTTGCCACCCCCAAAGTGCCACACGACAATAATAGTACAGCGTGCTAGGCCAGCGGGTGGCTATTTACGTATTTGCTTCTGTATAATTTATAGAGCTGACTGCTGAACCCAACACAGCCAGCTCGTGTCATAAAAGTAATTTGGCACCGCTCGACAAACCAAAGGGCTGCGGATGCATTCTACCCAGACAAATCTAACTAATGTTTCCAGTATTTTGAATGTAGCAGGAGCTAATGCTGCAAAAGCTTTTAAAGGCTTATATGATCTTTGGTTTAATGAAGAAGGAGGTATAACACAATATTTAAAAACGATAGAAAAGGAAGGGATACGTCTATCTAATATTTCCAGTATTTTACATGGAGCAAGAACTAAAGCTCCTGAAACTTTTACAAATTTATATGATCTTTGGTTTGATAAGGAAGGAAACAAAAGACTACATACAAAAACTTTAGAAAACGAGAAGATAAATCTGTCTAATATGTCCAGTATTTTGAATGGTGCAGGAGCTAACGCTGCAGAAGCTTTTAAAGATTTATATGACTCTTGGTTTGATGCAAGAGGAAATCAAACACAGCGTTTAAAACATTTTATTGAAGGCGAAGTTGAGGGAAGTAACTTTACGTTGCATAACTTGTCTAGCATATTAAGTAGAGCAGGAGGCAAGGCTAAAGGTGCTTTTCAAGAGTTGCACAGCGTTTGTTTTAATAGCAAAGGACAAAGAACAGAGCTTTTAGAGGACTTCTACAACGCAGGTTTTAGACCAAGTAACTTATCCTCTATACTATGTGGAACAGGAGCTCATGCTTCTTTTACTTTGAAACAACTGCATAATATTTCTTTTAATAAGAAAAGAAAGAAAACACAGCTTTTAAAGGATTTTTACAATGTGGGTTTTAGGCCGTGCGATTTATGTGGTATATTGAGTGCAGCAGCGAATAGTTTAAAAGAATTTCATGATTTTTGTTTTATAAACGAAAAAAAAAGTATTTGAATCGTTTCATAATTGAGAAGAAAGGTTGTATACCAAGAAATTTATCTAAAATATTGCATGGAGCAGCAACTAAGATTTGTTCTCTGCTGGCCACACACCCCCGCTCCGCCCGGGGGAGCGGGACGGGGGTAGTGCGAGGTTTGACCCGCTAAAACCCCCACGGCGGCCTAGGGCGCTGGCGATTACTGGGGGAGCCACGGGAACTCTTAACGAACACAACCGCGGCTCCCCCTCGCCTGGCCGGCCACCAGGATGGAATGGCGGTGGCCGGCCGCGTCCCGGGGGGAGATTTATCCTCCCCCATGAATAATCTTGGTTCGGCGGTGCGGGGAGCGGTCCTCCGCACCTCCTCGTCACGACGGCCGCTTTTCAATGAGGGTGCCCAGGGCCCCTGCCCTGGGCACGGCGGCCGTCGGGGGCGACGATGTTCGTCGCCCCACTCCCGGTATAGGGAGGACATCTTCGGTTGGCGGGCGGCGGGCAATTAAACCAGCATAATCTGGTACACCCGCCGTCCGCCTATTCTCAGCTGCTCGGAGGGGGGGGGGGGCTCTAGGCGTGGGCGCACACGCCGCACCCCCCGCTCACAGCGACC
This sequence comes from Megalopta genalis, assembly GCF_051020955.1. Taxonomy (NCBI): domain Eukaryota; kingdom Metazoa; phylum Arthropoda; class Insecta; order Hymenoptera; family Halictidae; genus Megalopta; species Megalopta genalis. The sequence continues at coordinate 3,062,435 of NC_135022.1, forward strand.
CCGCTCGGCAGCCTCCTTCTGCAACATTACCTGTTCGTAGAAGGCGATAGCTGCCGCCCATTTTCTCGGGCTCTCCAGCATGGCCCCAACTAAGCTGGAGAGAGCGAGGTCGCGACCAACTTCCCTTCTTAGGACTCGGCGCAGCACTGAAAAGGCGGGGCATACCTCCAGTGTATGCTGCGCCGAGTCCTCCTCCGTGCCACAGTAGTGGCACACCGTCGTCGCTTCCCGACCGATGCGACACAGGTAGACACCAAAGCAGCCATGCCCGGTGAATACCTGCGTCGCACGGTAGGAGAGCCTGCCAAACCGCCTCTGCTGCCACGAGGTGAAGTGCGGCAGGAGAGCCCCAGGGACGCGCTCGCCGGCATGGGAACGAAGCTCCGCATGCCAACGAAGCTCCGCATGCCATCTGGCGAGCGCAAGTCCCCGGGCCTGGAGCTCGAAGCACTGGACCGCCTCCTGCTCCGGCGGGTCCCCCCGAGCCCGGCCAGCGATGCATATGCGCCTATAAATATAGGCGCGCATCGCCGCCTGCAGCTCGAAGGGAATTTCTCCCGCCAGAGCAAGCGCCGCCACGGTAGACGTGGTGCGGTAGCCTCTTATGAGGCGAAGGGCCATCTGCCTCTGAAGCCGGCGCAACAACAGTGTGTTGCACCGGTTTGTCCTCACGGACGGCGCCCAAATCGGGGCGCCGTATAAGATCATGGACCGCACCACGCCCAGGTATAGGCGGCGCACCATATCGTCCGGCCCTCCTAGATTGGGCAACAGGCGGCCTAACGCAGCCGCCGCCCTCTCAACTCGGGGGACGAGGCGGCCGAAATGCGCTCCGAACCTCCAGTGGCTGTCGAGGATCAGTCCGAGATACTTGATCTCAGACTTGACCTCGACGCAGGCTTCTCCAACCCGGATCCACGATCCGGCCGGTGGCCGCGACCGAGGCCGTCCAAACCAGACGGCCTCGGCCTTCTCCGGGGCCATCTTCAGCCCCAGATCGTGGATCCTCGCGACGACGGCTGCCACCGCAACCTCCGCTCGTCGGATGGTCCTCTCGAAGGTGTCCCCGACGGTGACCACCAACGTGTCGTCTGCATAGCAGACAAGGGTGGCACCGTCGGGCAGGGAGGCCTTCTCCAGGACCGCGTTATAGCCCAGGTCCCACAGGAGTGGTCATAGCACGGACCCCTGCGGGACCCCGCAGTCCACCTCCCTCCGAATCATCCCGTACCGGCCCGGGTATTCTACCCACCTGTCCCGCAGGTAGGCCCCGCTCACCCGCCTCAGATAGGGAGGCACCTGATGCCCGACCAGGGCCTCCCTAATGGCGGACCAGGGCAGGGTGTTAAACGCATTGACGATGTCAATCGACACCGCCAAGCACACCCCGCCCCGTGCCACGGCATTGTCCGAGAGGGACTTAAGACGATCGATTGCGTCGATCGTCGACCGCCCCTCCCGGAAGCCGAACTGGCAGTCCGCTACGAGAAGAAGTCTATACAGATAATAATATTAGTTATGCTAGATTATTTACTAAAGAAAATCGAAGTTTCTCTATGAATAATTACCTTAATAGTTTTGTTAAACATCTAATCTCTAAGCTTGAATCTTGCGAAAGGAAACAGATTAAAAAGGGGACGATTTAAAAACTTTTATCCGATTAAATTTGATAGCATGGAAGAACGTGATATCATATTAAGAGACTTTTTCTTTACAAATGATAATATACAAGGGCGTGGTTTTTATCAATTTGCGCGAGATAAAATAATAAGAGATGAACTTTTAAAGCGATTAGAATTTTCGTCTGCTATGCAGACAGTAATAAAAGATAGGAAATATTCCCGGAAAGAAATAAAAGAAGCATTTTTGGATAAATTAGTATTTGCAGTTAATCAACCTAATAGAGAAGAATTGAACAGCTTTATCAAAAGTGAAATGGGAAACAATACTAAAGTTCTGAGGGCTCAGAAAAACTAAACTGAAAAGTATCGACTGTCCTGTTGACTGACTCGGGTCTCTTATTTATATTACGTCCCCCAAAAAGGCCACGCCTGTTTTGGGGGACTCGCTGTCTTCTTTTACCCCCGTTTAGTTTGGCGGGGGAGACAGCCATCGATGAACTCTCGCTGTAGGGGCGCGCTGGCCGTTCGGCCAGGTAGGGGTACGCGGCCGGCGGCTTTCTCCGCGACCAGGCATGCAGTACATCTGGCAGTGATAAAAAATAAAGAGACAAAGGAATTTCCGGTTCTTGCAAACGTCAAGGACGTTTTCTCTCCGTCGACCCCTTGACATCTGCAAGCGGACAGTTTTATGGTTATTACGGTCGCCGACCGTGTGCCGCTACAGTTCATTTGTTCATTTGTTCATTTCTTCATTTGTTCATTTGTCAATTCTTCATTTCTTCATTTGTTCACTTGTCCATTTGTTCATTTGTTGATTTGTTTTTTTGTTCATTTGTCCCACTCCGACCGCCTGCGAATGGCGCAGGCGCGGCGACTCTCTGCCGCCATCACGAGGAGCACATTTTCCTCCTCGTGGCTCTCCACCTCTGAACATCTCTCTCGAAGTGTGCGCACGTATAGTAGGGAACCCGGACTATTTAATTTCACACTGGACCCTACATTGGTGACCCCGACGTTCGATTAAGAACCCGTTTTTCCGTGTGCATCAACGTGAACAAGGTAGAAGCCTACTGCCACCGGCCAATTGTGCAACTGGAAGGGACTGCGTGAAGCCATCGTCACCGGCGCCTTATCATCGATTTCCAGCCGGAAAACCACCTGTGGCTTCAACCACGTGGAAGGCGACGCTGGCTCCGGAGGTTCCCGGCACAATTCCGTGACGGCCTGCTCCCTGCTGAGGTAAAGCGCGAAGCCGCCGTCACCGGCGCCTTCTCGACACGGTCCGCCCGTAATCATACCGTCCGGGGACCGCAGAATTTCCTGTGGCCCGGAAGACCGGGTGATACGCAGTTGCGGTGCATATTCGGCGTGGTATCGCCAGTAATTTTACCGTCCGAAGATCTCGGAACTCACCGAGACCCCGGAAATGCGCGTGTCGAATATAGTGCCGTGATTCAGCACTTTTGCGCGGTGCGGCGGCCATCTTGGTGTGCGCGTGCGAGAGGGACAGCATGGCAGCCGACGAGGGCGCGGGCGCCGCGGCATTGGACAAAATCGAGAGCTACCGCTCTCCAAAAATCCCCGCGTTTTATCGTGAGGACCCGACCTTGTGGTTCGCGGTGGTCGAGTCCACATTCCGTACGTCGCATATTACTGCGGAATCTACCATGGCGGACTTTATCGCGAGGGAGCTCGACTACGAAATCGCGGCCACGGTGAGAGACTTATGCTTGAAGGTGCCGCGTCTACCTAATGTATATACGCTCATTAAGGAACGTATAATAGCGATGTATGGCCAGTCCTCTGAGGCTAACCTATGCCGCTTGCTGAAGGGTCAAGTGCTTACGGACGGTAGACCCTCACTTACCCTTGCGAGACTAAAGAACTTAAATAACGGTGCGTGTGACGACAGCGTACTAATGAGCCTATTTATGGAACTTATCCAACCGGCTCACCGTCCGATCCTAGCTTCCACGGTGATCTCCGACCCCGATAAGCTCGCGGCAGTTTCGGTTCGAGAGATATGAAATTATCTAATTGAATAATTGAATTTGATTTCTAATATACAGTTACGGGGTAATTTTCGTAGAAATAAATAATTGAGTTATAGCTAATTAGTACTATGATTGTAATAATATCATTTATTTTATTTAGGTTCATTTGATTGAATTATATTGAACTGTTAATTATGAATTAATTTGCTTTGTTGGAGTGAGAATATATATATATATATATATATTATTTTAATTGCGGCTAAAAAATTGGCTATAGAATATTTTTCATACATACAATTTATGAATTCATCTAAAAATTTAAATAGTTTTCATACGAGTGAAAAGTAGAGATTAATTTTTAATATTACATGAAAGTTTGAATAAGAAATTTAAATTAAATAATGGTAAATTTAGTGCGCCAGCACCAACGGTTAAACTGCTGTTATTCGTTAATTTTAAGAATTTTTAGGGGCTTCAGTTATCTCGATAGTAAATTTTAATAATTATCTAGGTTGAATAAATTTATGTGAACCGTACAAATTGCCCGCCACTTTCATTATAAATGGAATAAATCGTAACGTTGTAAAAGTATGGGAAAATGTTTTCATTAAAATTTTAGTTTAACAATAAGTGTTTCATTTACATTGAAAGGATTCTGAATGAGGAAAATTTTATTATTTGCACAAATTATAAATATTATTGATTTCTTAATAAATATATTTGAAAAAAGGAATTACATGATTATAAGTTATAGTATTTATTTACGAATAAATTTAATGATTTTAAGATGTGTGTGCGTGTGTTGTAGAAGAAGAAAGTAATATTAGTATAAGTAAAAGTGATTTTTTCGTACTTTTTGTATCAGGGTTAATGAAAATAAAGTTAGTGTTTTTAATTATCTCGAAAGTAAAAGAGTTAATTTAATATTTCTGTTATGTATCAATAATTATTAATACTGAATTGATGAGTTTATGTTGGAAGAAAATCCTAACTTTGGCATCGTTAGTTGTTACATTTTTTATTGGAATTTTTTTTTCTTTTCTTTTTTACGGACATTATTATTTCATACTTTTAAATATATTTATTCATTTATCCTACATCAAATTGAATTGGTTAGTTTAGGGTATTCAAAAATAAATGAAATAAATAATCGTTCTTTGTCATATAAAGTATTAAAGTCGTGTAAAGAATTAAGTTTAGATTTATGATAATTGAAGATTTAAATTTTTATTAAAATTAATCAGTAAAATTAAATGATTTGTATTTCATAACAATTTTATTACTTTGTTGTAATATAATTTAACTTAACTGGATAAATTTATTTTAAAACTAATTTAAAATTGGACTTTTAAAATTAGAATATTTAAATTTGCAGTAGTTTCAATCAATAAAATTAAATATTTTGTAGTATGATAATTAAACCGCATTTCCAATATTTTCACGTGGCCCGCGGGTGGTCTGGTCTGCCGATAGGACCCACGGCGGACAGTCGCATGAATTGGGGAAAAACCGTGATTCGTTTTCTATGGCCATAAATCCGGTCGACGGGCAAACGATGCATACTGTCAATGTCGTACTAAGAGAAAGAAACAGTTGTGCGTTTGTCGTAAATTATGTTGAGTGCGAGCGGCGATTGTGTCGCGCCTGCGACTGACGAAATACATACGACTAGGCACTCGAGGCCCCAATAGTGTTTGGTTTCCTGGATCGCAGACAAAATATATATATTGCCGGGTAAGTGGCCGAGGACTGTCGCGTGGTTTCCCACAGATCAGTTTGTTTTTCCTTTAGAGAATCGCGAGCCCCGGGGCAGACCAGATAACTGTTATTCGTTGAATTTTTAGGGGCTGCAGTTATCTGGTCTGCCCCGAGCGGAGAATAGCAGAGCAGAGAAGAGCTGAGCAGAGCAGAGAAGAGCGGAGAAGAGCAGAGCAGAGAAGAGCTGAGCAGAGAAGAGCTGAGCAGAGCAGAGCAGAGCAGAGGAGAGCAGAGCAGATCAGAGCAGAGCAGAGAAGAACAGAGCAGAGAAGAGCAGAGCAGAGAAGAGCAAAGCAGAGCAGTGCGGGGAAGAGCAGAGAAGAGCAGAGCAGAGTAGAGCACAGCAGAGCAGAGAAGTGCAGAGAAGAGCAGAACAGAGCATAGCAGAGAAGAGCTGTGCTGAGCAGAGAAGAGCAGAGCAGAGCAGAGAACAGCATACCAGTGCAGACCAGAGGTCAGCAGACCAGAGCAGACCAGAGAAGAGCAGAGAAGAGCAGAGCAGAGAAGAGCAGTGACGAGCTGAGAAGAGCAGAGAAGAGCAGAGTAGAGCAGAGAAGAGCAGAGAACATCAGAGGAGAGCAGGGCAGAGCAGAGCAGGGCACAGCAGAGCAGAGAAGAGCAGAGCACAGAAGAGCAGAATACAGAAAAGCAGAGCAGAGCAGAGAAGAGCAAAGCAGAGCAGAGCGGGGAAGAGCAGAGCAGAGCAGAGCAGAGCAGAGCAGAGCAGAGCAGAGCAGAGCAGAGAAGAGCAGAGCAGAGAAGAGCAGTATACAGAAAAGCAGAGCAGAGCAGAGAAGAGCAAAGCAGAGCAGAGCGGGGAAGAGCAGAGCAGAGAAGAGCAGAGTAGAGCAGAGCAGAGAAGAGGACAATACAGAAAAGCAGAGCAGAGCAGGGCAGAGAAGAGCAAAGCAGAGCAGAGCAGAGAAGAGCAGAGAAGAGCAGAGCAGAGCAGAGAAGAGAAGAGCAGTGAAACGCAGGGCAGAGAAGAGCACAGGAGAGCAGAGAAGAGCAGAGCCGAGCAGGGAAGAACAGAGCAGAGCAGAAAACAGCATACCAGATCAGAACAGAGGTCAGCATCCCAGAGCAGACCAGAGAAGAGCAGAGCAGAGAAGAGCAGAGCAGAGAAGAGCAAAGCAGAGCAGAGCGGGGAAGAGCAGAGCAGAGAAGAGCAGAGCAGAGAAGAGCGGAGAAGAGCAGAACAGAGAAGAGCAGAGCAGAGAAGAGCAGAGAAGAGCAGAGAAGAGCAGAGAAGAGCAGAGTAGAGAAGAGCAGAGAAGAGCAGAGATGAGCAGAGATGAGCAGAGATGAGCAGAGATGAGCAGAGAAGAGCAGAGCAGAGCAGAGAAGAGCAGAGATGAGCAGAGGAGAGAAGAGCAGAGAAGAGCAGGGCAGAGAAGTGCAGAGAAGAGCAGAGCAGAGAAGAGCAGAGTAGAGCAGAGCAGAGATGAGCAGAGCAGAGAAGAGCAGAGAAGAGCAGAGATGAGCAGAGATGAGCAGAGCAGAGCAGAGTAGAGCAGAGCAGAGCAGAGCAGAGAAGAGCAAAGCAGAGCAGAGCGGGGAAGAGCAGAGCAGAGCAGGGAAGAGCAGAGCAGAGGAGTGCAGAGCATAGAAGAGCAGAGCATAGAAGAGCAGAGCAGAGAAGAGCAGAGCAGAGCAGAGCAGTGCAGAGCAGAGCAGAGAAGAGCAGAGAAGAGCATAGCAGAGGAGTGCAGAGCAGAGCAGAGCAGAGGAGTGCAGAGCAGAGGAGTGCAGAGCAGAGGAGTGCAGAGCAGAGGAGTGCAGAGCAGAGAAGAGCGGAGAAGAGCAGAACAGAGAAGAGCAGAGCAGAGAAGTGCATAGAAGAGTAGAGTAGAGCACAGCAGAGAAGAGCAGAGATGAGCAGAGGAGAGAAGAGCAGAGAAGAGTAGAGTAGAGCAGAGCAGAGAAGAGCAGAGATGAGCAGAGGAGAGAAGAGCAGAGAAGAGCAGAGCAGAGCAGAGCAGTGCAGAGCAGAGAAGAGCAGAGAAGAGCAGAGCAGAGGAGTGCAGAGCAGAGCAGAGCAGAGGAGTGCAGAGCAGAGCAGAGCAGAGGAGTGCAGAGCAGAGAAGAGCGGAGAAGAGCAGAACACAGAAGAGCAGAGCAGAGAAGTGCAGAGTAGAGCAGAGCAGAGAAGAGCAGAGATGAGCAGAGAAGAGCAGAGCAGAGAAGAGAAGAGAAGAGCAGAGAAACGCAGGGCAGAGAAGAGCACAGCAGAGCAGAGAAGTGCAGAACCGAGCAGGGAAGAACAGAGCTGAGCAGAGAACAGCATACCAGATCAGACCAGAGGTCAGTAGCCCAGAGCAGAACAGAGAAGAGCAGAGCAGAGAAGAGCGGAGAAGAGCAGAACAGAGAAGAGCAGAGCAGAGAAGAGCAGAGAAGAGCAGAGAAGAGCAGAGAATAGCAGAGATGAGCAGAGAAGAGTAGAGAAGTGCAGAGCAGAGTAGAGCAGAGTAGAGCAGAGTAGAGCAGAGCAGAGAAGAGCAGAGCAGAGAAGAGCAGAGAAACGCAGAGCAGAGAAGAGCAGAGATGAGCAGAGGAGAGAAGAGCAGAGAAGAGCAGGGCAGAGAAGTGCAGAGAAGAGCAGAGCAGAGCAGAGCGGGGAAGAGCAGAGCAGAGCAGAGAAGAGCAGAGCAGAGGAGTGCAGAGCATAGAAGAGCAGAGCAGAGAAGAGCAGAGCAGAGCAGAGCAGTGCAGAGCAGAGCAGAGAAGAGCAGAGAAGAGCAAAGCAGAGCAGAGCAGTGCAGAGCAGAGCAGAGAAGAGCAGAGAAGAGCATAGCAGAGGAGTGCAGAGCAGAGCAGAGCAGAGCAGAGGAGTGCAGAGCAGTGCAGAGCAGAGGAGTGCAGAGCAGAGAAGAGCGGAGAAGAGCAGAACAGAGAAGAGCAGAGCAGAGAAGTGCAGAGAAGAGTAGAGTAGAGCAGAGCAGAGAAGAGCAGAGATGAGCAGAGGAGAGAAGAGCAGAGAAGAGCAGAGAAGAGCAGAGCAGAGCAGTGCAGAGCAGAGCAGAGAAGAGCAGAGAAGAGCAGAGCAGAGGAGTGCAGAGCAGAGCAGAGCAGAGGAGTGCAGAGCAGAGCAGAGCAGAGGAGTGCAGAGCAGAGAAGAGCGGAGAAGAGCAGAACACAGAAGAGCAGATCAGAGAAGTGCAGAGAAGAGCAGAGTAGAGCAGAGAAGAGAAGAGCAGAGATGAGCAGTGGAGAGAAGAGCAGAGCGGAGAAGAGCATAGAAGAGCAGAGAACAGCAGAGAACAGCAGAGAAGATCAGAGAACAGCAGAGAAGAACAGAGCACAGTACAGCAGAGAAGTGCAGAGAAGAGCAGAGCAGAGCAGAGAAGAACAGAGAAGAGCAGGGCACAGCAGAGCAGAGAAGAGCAGAGCAGAGCAGGGCACAGCAGAGCAGAGAAGAGCAGAGCAGAGAAGAGCAGTATACAGAAAAGCAGAGCAGAGCAGAGAAGAGCAAAGCAGAGCAGAGCGGGGAAGAGCAGAGCAGAGAAGAGCAGAGAAGAGCAGAGCAGAGCAGAGTAGAGCACAGCAGAGCAGAGAAGAGGACAATTCAGAAAAGCAGAGCAGAGCAGGGCAGAGAAGAGCAAAGCAGAGCAGAGCGGGGAAGAGCAGAGCAGAGCAGAGAAGAGCAGAGAAGAGCAGAGCAGAGAAGAGCAGAGATGAGAAGAGATGTGCAGAGAAGAGCAGAGAAGAGCAGTGGAGAGCACAGAAGAGCAGGGCAGAGAAGATCAGAGCAGAGCAGAGTAGAGCATAGCAGAGCAGGCAAGAGAAGAGCAGAGCAGAGCAGAGAAGAGCAGTGACGATCTGAGAAGAGCAGAGAAGAGCAGAGCAGAGCAGAGAAGAGCAGAGAACAGCAGAGAAGAGCAGAGCAGAGCAGGGCACAGCAGAGCAGAGAAGAGTAGAGCAGAGAAGAGCAGAATACAGAAAAGCAGAGCAGAGCAGAGAAGAGCAAAGCACAGCAGAGCGGGCAAGAGCAGAGCAGAGAAGAGCAGTGCAGAGCAGAGCAGAGAAGAGCAGAGAACAGCAGAGAAGAGCAGAGCAGTGAAGAGCAGAATACAGAAAAGCAGAGCAGAGCAGAGAAGAGCAAAGCAGAGCAGAGCGAGGAAGAGCAGAGCAGAGAAGAGCAGAGCAGAGCAGAGAAGAGCAGAGCAGAGAAGAGCAAAGCAGAGCAGAGCGGGGAAGAGCAGAGCAGAGAAGAGCAGAGCAGAGAAGAGCAGAGCAGAGCAGAGAAGAGCAGAGAACAGCAGAGAAGAGCAGAGCAGTGAAGAGCAGAATACAGAAAAGCAGAGCAGAGCAGAGAAGAGCAAAGCACAGCAGAGCGGGCAAGAGCTGAGCAGAGAAGAGCAGTGCAGAGCAGAGCAGAGAAGAGCAGAGAACAGCAGAGAAGAGCAGAGCAGTGAAGAGCAGAATACAGAAAAGCAGAGCAGAGCAGAGAAGAGCAAAGCAGAGCAGAGCGAGGAAGAGCAGAACAGAGAAGAGCAGAGCAGAGAAGAGCAGAGAAGAGCAGAGTAGAGAAGAGCAGAGAAGAGCAGAGATGAGCAGAGATGAGCAGAGATGAGCAGAGATGAGCAGAGAAGAGCAGAGCAGAGAAGAGCAGAGATGAGCAGAGCAGAGAAGAGCAGAGTAGAGCAGAGCAGAGAAGAGCAGAGATGAGCAGAGCAGAGAAGAGCAGAGATGAGCAGAGCAGAGCAGAGTAGAGCAGAGCAGAGCAGAGCAGAGCAGAGCAGAGCAGAGAAGAGCAAAGCAGAGCAGAGCGGGGAAGAGCAGAGCAGCGCAGAGAAGAGCAGAGAAGAGCAGAGCAGAGCAGAGAAGAGCAGAGAAGAGCAGGGCACAGCAGAGCAGAGAAGAGCAGAGCAGAGAAGAGCAGAGCAGAGAAGAGCAGAGATGAGCAGAGGAGAGAAGAGCAGAGAAGATCAGGGCAGAGAAGTGCAGAGAAGAGCAGAGCAGAGAAGAGCAGAGTAGAGCAGAGCAGAGAAGAGCAGAGATGAGCAGAGGAGAGAAGAGCAGAGAAGAGCAGTATACAGAAAAGCAGAGCAGAGCGGGGAAGAGCAGAGCAGAGCAGAGAAGAGCAGAGTAGAGAAGAGCAGAGAAGAGCAGAGATGAGCAGAGATGAGCAGAGATGAGCAGAGAAGAGCAGAGCAGAGAAGAGCAGAGATGAGCAGAGGAGAGAAGAGCAGAGAAGAGCAGAGAAGAGCAGGGCAGAGAAGTGCAGAGAAGAGCAGAGCAGAGATGAGCAGAGGAGAGAAGAGCAGAGAAGAGCAGGGCAGAGAAGTGCAGAGAAGAGCAGAGCAGAGAAGAGCAGAGTAGAGCAGAGCAGAGATGAGCAGAGCAGAGAAGAGCAGAGATGAGCAGAGATGAGCAGAGATGAGCAGAGCAGAGCAGAGTAGAGCAGAGTAGAGCAGAGCAGAGCAGAGCAGAGAAGAGCAAAGCAGAGCAGAGCGGGGAAGAGCAGAGCAGAGCAGAGAAGAGCAGAGCAGAGGAGTGCAGAGCATAGAAGAGCAGAGCAGAGAAGAGCAGAGAAGAGCAGAGTAGAGAAGAGCAGAGAAGTGCAGAGATGAGCAGAGATGAGCAGAGATGAGCAGAGATGAGCAGAGAAGAGCAGAGCAGAGAAGAGCAGAGATGAGCAGAGGAGAGAAGAGCAGAGAAGAGCAGGGCAGAGAAGTGCAGAGAAGAGCAGAGCAGAGAAGAGCAGAGTAGAGCAGAGCAGAGATGAGCAGAGTAGAGAAGAGCAGAGATGAGCAGAGATGAGCAGAGCAGAGCAGAGCAGAGCAGAGAAGAGCAAAGCAGAGCAGAGCGGGGAAGAGCAGAGCAGAGCAGAGAAGAGCAGAGCAGAGGAGTGCAGAGCATAGAAGAGCAGAGCAGAGAAGAGCAGAGCAGAGCAGAGCAGTGCAGAGCAGAGCAGAGAAGAGCAGAGAAGAGCATAGCAGAGGAGTGCAGAGCAGAGCAGAGCAGAGGAGTGCAGAGCAGAGGAGTGCAGAGCAGAGGAGTGCAGAGCAGAGGAGTGCAGAGCAGAGAAGAGCGGAGAAGAGCAGAACAGAGAAGAGCAGAGGAGTGCAGAGCAGAGCAGAGCAGAGGAGTGCAGAGCAGAGAAGAGCGGAGAAGAGCAGAACACAGAAGAGCAGATCAGAGAAGTGCAGAGAAGAGCAGAGTAGAGCAGAGAAGAGAAGAGCAGAGATGAGCAGTGGAGAGAAGAGCAGAGCGGAGAAGAGCATAGAAGAGCAGAGAACAGCAGAGAAGATCAGAGAACAGCAGAGAAGAACAGAGCACAGTACAGCAGAGAAGTGCAGAGAAGAGCAGAGCAGAGCAGAGCAGAGCAGAGAAGAGCAGAGAAGAGCAGGGCACAGCAGAGCAGAGAAGAGCAGAGATGAGCAGAGGAGAGAAGAGCAGAGAAGAGCAGAGCAGAGCAGAGCAGTGCAGAGCAGAGCAGAGAAGAGCAGAGAAGAGCAGAGCAGAGGAGTGCAGAGCAGAGCAGAGCAGAGGAGTGCAGAGCAGAGAAGAGCGGAGAAGAGCAGAACACAGAAGAGCAGAACACAGAAGAGCAGAGCAGAGAAGTGCAGAGAAGAGCAGAGTAGAGCAGATCAGAGAAAAGCAGAGATGAGCAGAGGAGAGAAGAGCAGAGCGGAGAAGAGCATAGAACAGCAGAGAACAGCAGAGAAGAACAGAGCAGAGCAGAGCAGGGCACAGCAGAGCAGAGAAGAGCAGTATACAGAAAAGCAGAGCAGAGCAGAGAAGAGCAAAGCAGAGCAGAGCGGGGAAGAGCAGAGCAGAGAAGAGCAAAGCAGAGCAGAGCGGGGAAGAGCAGAGCAGAGAAGAGCAGAGCAGAGCAGAGAAGAGCGGAGAAGAGCAGAACAGAGAAGAGAAGAGAAGAGCAGAGCAGAGCAGAGAAGAGCAGAGTAGAGAAGAGCAGAGAAGAGCAGAGATGAGCAGAGATGAGCAGAGATGAGCAGAGATGAGCAGAGATGAGCAGAGAAGAGCAGAGCAGTGAAGAGCAGAATACAGAAAAGCAGAGCAGAGCAGAGAAGAGCAAAGCAGAGCAGAGCGAGGAAGAGCAGAGCAGAGAAGAGCAGAGCAGAGCAGAGAAGAGCAGAGCAGAGAAGAGCAAAGCAGAGCAGAGCAGAGAAGAGCAGAGAACAGCAGAGAAGAGCAGAGCAGTGTAGAGCAGAATACAGAAAAGCAGAGCAGAGCAGAGAAGAGCAAAGCAGAGCAGAGCAGAGAAGAGCAAAGCAGAGCAGAGCGGGGAAGAGCAGAGCAGAGAAGAGCAGAGCAGAGAAGAGCAGAGCAGAGCAGAGCAGAGAAGAGCAGAGAACAGCAGAGAAGAGCAGAGCAGTGAAGAGCAGAATACAGAAAAGCAGAGCAGAGCAGAGAAGAGCAAAGCACAGCAGAGCGGGCAAGAGCTGAGCAGAGAAGAGCAGTGCAGAGCAGAGCAGAGAAGAGCAGAGAACAGCAGAGAAGAGCAGAGCAGTGAAGAGCAGAATACAGAAAAGCAGAGCAGAGCAGAGAAGAGCAAAGCAGAGCAGAGCGAGGAAGAGCAGAACAGAGAAGAGCAGAGCAGAGAAGAGCAGAGAAGAGCAGAGTAGAGAAGAGCAGAGAAGAGCAGAGATGAGCAGAGATGAGCAGAGATGAGCAGAGATGAGCAGAGAAGAGCAGAGCAGAGAAGAGCAGAGCAGAGCAGAGAAGAGCAGAGAAGAGCAGGGCACAGCAGAGCAGAGAAGAGCAGAGCAGAGAAGAGCAGAGCAGAGAAGAGCAGAGATGAGCAGAGGAGAGAAGAGCAGAGAAGATCAGGGCAGAGAAGTGCAGAGAAGAGCAGAGCAGAGAAGAGCAGAGTAGAGCAGAGCAGAGAAGAGCAGAGATGAGCAGAGGAGAGAAGAGCAGAGAAGAGCAGTATACAGAAAAGCAGAGCAGAGCGGGGAAGAGCAGAGCAGAGCAGAGAAGAGCAGAGTAGAGAAGAGCAGAGAAGAGCAGAGATGAGCAGAGATGAGCAGAGATGAGCAGAGATGAGCAGAGAAGAGCAGAGCAGAGAAGAGCAGAGATGAGCAGAGGAGAGAAGAGCAGAGAAGAGCAGAGAAGAGCAGGGCAGAGAAGTGCAGAGAAGAGCAGAGCAGAGATGAGCAGAGGAGAGAAGAGCAGAGAAGAGCAGGGCAGAGAAGTGCAGAGAAGAGAAGTGCAGAGAAGAGCAGAGCAGAGAAGAGCAGAGTAGAGCAGAGCAGAGATGAGCAGAGCAGAGAAGAGCAGAGATGAGCAGAGATGAGCAGAGCAGAGCAGAGTAGAGCAGAGTAGAGCAGAGTAGAGCAGAGCAGAGCAGAGCAGAGAAGAGCAAAGCAGAGCAGAGCGGGGAAGAGCAGAGCAGAGCAGAGAAGAGCAGAGCAGAGGAGTGCAGAGCATAGAAGAGCAGAGCAGAGAAGAGCAGAGAAGAGCAGAGTAGAGAAGAGCAGAGAAGAGCAGAGATGAGCAGAGATGAGCAGAGATGAGCAGAGATGAGCAGAGATGAGCAGAGAAGAGCAGAGCAGAGAAGAGCAGAGATGAGCAGAGGAGAGAAGAGCAGAGAAGAGCAGGGCAGAGAAGTGCAGAGAAGGGCAGAGCAGAGAAGAGCAGAGTAGAGCAGAGCAGAGATGAGCAGAGCAGAGAAGAGCAGAGATGAGCAGAGATGAGCAGAGCAGAGCAGAGCAGAGCAGAGAAGAGCAAAGCAGAGCAGAGCGGGGAAGAGCAGAGCAGAGCAGAGAAGAGCAGAGCAGAGGAGTGCAGAGCATAGAAGAGCAGAGCAGAGAAGAGCAGAGCAGAGCAGAGCAGTGCAGAGCAGAGCAGAGAAGAGCAGAGAAGAGCATAGCAGAGGAGTGCAGAGCAGAGCAGAGCAGAGGAGTGCAGAGCAGAGGAGTGCAGAGCAGAGGAGTGCAGAGAAGAGAAGAGCGGAGAAGAGCAGAACAGAGAAGAGCAGAGCAGAGAAGTGCATAGAAGAGTAGAGTAGAGCAGAGCAGAGAAGAGCAGAGATGAGCAGAGAAGAGCAGAGCAGAGTAGAGCAGGGCACAGCAGAGCAGAGAAGAGCAGAGCAGAGAAGAGCAGTATACAGAAAAGCAGAGCAGAGCAGAGAAGAGCAAAGCAGAGCAGAGCGGGGAAGAGCAGAGCAGAGAAGAGCAGAGTAGAGCAGAGCAGAGCAGAGTAGAGCAGAGCAGAGCAGAGCAGAGCAGAGCAGAGAAGAGCAAAGCAGAGCAGAGCGGGGAAGAGCAGAGCAGAGCAGAGAAGAGCAGAGCAGAGGAGTGCAGAGCATAGAAGAGCAGAGCATAGAAGAGCAGAGCAGAGCAGAGCAGTGCAGAGCAGAGCAGAGAAGAGAAGAGCATAGCAGAGGAGTGCATAGCAGAGGAGTGCATAGCAGAGGAGTGCAGAGCAGAGCAGAGAAGAGCAGAGAAGAGAAGAGCAGAGAAGAGCAGAGCAGAGGAGTGCAGAGCAGAGCAGAGCAGAGGAGTGCAGAGCAGAGCAGAGCAGAGGAGTGCAGAGCAGAGAAGAGCGGAGAAGAGCAGAACACAGAAGAGCAGATCAGAGAAGTGCAGAGAAGAGCAGAGTAGAGCAGAGAAGAGAAGAGCAGAGATGAGCAGTGGAGAGAAGAGCAGAGCGGAGAAGAGCATAGAAGAGCAGAGAACAGCAGAGAAGATCAGAGAACAGCAGAGAAGAACAGAGCACAGTACAGCAGAGAAGTGCAGAGAAGAGCAGAGCAGAGCAGAGCAGTGCAGAGCAGAGCAGAGAAGAGCAGAGAAGAGCAGAGCAGAGGAGTGCAGAGCAGAGCAGAGCAGAGGAGTGCAGAGCAGAGAAGAGCGGAGAAGAGCAGAACACAGAAGAGCAGAGCAGAGAAGTGCAGAGAAGAGCAGAGTAGAGCAGATCAGAGAAAAGCAGAGATGAGCAGAGGAGAGAAGAGCAGAGCGGAGAAGAGCATAGAACAGCAGAGAACAGCAGAGAAGAACAGAGCAGAGCAGAGCAGGGCACAGCAGAGCAGAGAAGAGCAGTATACAGAAAAGCAGAGCAGAGCAGAGAAGAGCAAAGCAGAGCAGAGCGGGGAAGAGCAGAGCAGAGAAGAGCAAAGCAGAGCAGAGCGGGGAAGAGCAGAGCAGAGAAGAGCAGAGCAGAGCAGAGAAGAGGGGGGGAGAGCAGAACAGAGAAGAGAAGAGAAGAGCAGAGCAGAGCAGAGAAGAGCAGAGTAGAGCAGAGCAGAGATGAGCAGAGCAGAGAAGAGCAGAGATGAGCAGAGATGAGTAGAGATGAGCAGAGCAGAGCAGAGTAGAGCAGAGTAGAGCAGAGCAGAGCAGAGCAGAGAAGAGCAAAGCAGAGCAGAGCGGGGAAGAGCAGAGCAGAGCAGAGAAGAGCAGAGCAGAGGAGTGCAGAGCATAGAAGAGCAGAGCAGAGAAGAGCAGAGAAGAGCAGAGTAGAGAAGAGCAGAGAAGTGCAGAGATGAGCAGAGATGAGCAGAGATGAGCAGAGATGAGCAGAGAAGAGCAGAGCAGAGAAGAGCAGAGATGAGCAGAGGAGAGAAGAGCAGAGAAGAGCAGGGCAGAGAAGTGCAGAGAAGAGCAGAGCAGAGAAGAGCAGAGTAGAGCAGAGCAGAGATGAGCAGAGTAGAGAAGAGCAGAGATGAGCAGAGATGAGCAGAGCAGAGCAGAGCAGAGCAGAGAAGAGCAAAGCAGAGCAGAGCGGGGAAGAGCAGAGCAGAGCAGAGAAGAGCAGAGCAGAGGAGTGCAGAGCATAGAAGAGCAGAGCAGAGAAGAGCAGAGCAGAGCAGAGCAGTGCAGAGCAGAGCAGAGAAGAGCATAGCAGAGGAGTGCAGAGCAGAGCAGAGCAGAGGAGTGCAGAGCAGAGGAGTGCAGAGCAGAGGAGTGCAGAGCAGAGAAGAGCGGAGAAGAGCAGAACAGAGAAGAGCAGAGGAGTGCAGAGCAGAGCAGAGCAGAGGAGTGCAGAGCAGAGAAGAGCGGAGAAGAGCAGAACACAGAAGAGCAGATCAGAGAAGTGCAGAGAAGAGCAGAGTAGAGCAGAGAAGAGAAGAGCAGAGATGAGCAGTGGAGAGAAGAGCAGAGCGGAGAAGAGCATAGAAGAGCAGAGAACAGCAGAGAAGATCAGAGAACAGCAGAGAAGAACAGAGCACAGTACAGCAGAGAAGTGCAGAGAAGAGCAGAGCAGAGCAGAGCAGAGCAGAGAAGAGCAGAGAAGAGCAGGGCACAGCAGAGCAGAGAAGAGCAGAGATGAGCAGAGGAGAGAAGAGCAGAGAAGAGCAGAGCAGAGCAGAGCAGTGCAGAGCAGAGCAGAGAAGAGCAGAGAAGAGCAGAGCAGAGGAGTGCAGAGCAGAGCAGAGCAGAGGAGTGCAGAGCAGAGAAGAGCGGAGAAGAGCAGAACACAGAAGAGCAGAACACAGAAGAGCAGAGCAGAGAAGTGCAGAGAAGAGCAGAGTAGAGCAGATCAGAGAAAAGCAGAGATGAGCAGAGGAGAGAAGAGCAGAGCGGAGAAGAGCATAGAACAGCAGAGAACAGCAGAGAAGAACAGAGCAGAGCAGAGCAGGGCACAGCAGAGCAGAGAAGAGCAGTATACAGAAAAGCAGAGCAGAGCAGAGAAGAGCAAAGCAGAGCAGAGCGGGGAAGAGCAGAGCAGAGAAGAGCAAAGCAGAGCAGAGCGGGGAAGAGCAGAGCAGAGAAGAGCAGAGCAGAGCAGAGCAGAGAAGAGCGGAGAAGAGCAGAACAGAGAAGAGAAGAGAAGAGCAGAGCAGAGCAGAGAAGAGCAGAGTAGAGAAGAGAAGAGAAGAGCAGAGATGAGCAGAGATGAGCAGAGATGAGCAGAGATGAGCAGAGATGAGCAGAGAAGAGCAGAGCAGTGAAGAGCAGAATACAGAAAAGCAGAGCAGAGCAGAGAAGAGCAAAGCAGAGCAGAGCGAGGAAGAGCAGAGCAGAGAAGAGCAGAGCAGAGCAGAGAAGAGCAGAGCAGAGAAGAGCAAAGCAGAGCAGAGCAGAGAAGAGCAGAGAACAGCAGAGAAGAGCAGAGCAGTGTAGAGCAGAATACAGAAAAGCAGAGCAGAGCAGAGAAGAGCAAAGCAGAGCAGAGCAGAGAAGAGCAAAGCAGAGCAGAGCGGGGAAGAGCAGAGCAGAGAAGAGCAGAGCAGAGAAGAGCAGAGCAGAGCAGAGCAGAGAAGAGCAGAGAACAGCAGAGAAGAGCAGAGCAGTGAAGAGCAGAATACAGAAAAGCAGAGCAGAGCAGAGAAGAGCAAAGCACAGCAGAGCGGGCAAGAGCTGAGCAGAGAAGAGCAGTGCAGAGCAGAGCAGAGAAGAGCAGAGAACAGCAGAGAAGAGCAGAGCAGTGAAGAGCAGAATACAGAAAAGCAGAGCAGAGCAGAGAAGAGCAAAGCAGAGCAGAGCGAGGAAGAGCAGAACAGAGAAGAGCAGAGCAGAGAAGAGCAGAGAAGAGCAGAGTAGAGAAGAGCAGAGAAGAGCAGAGATGAGCAGAGATGAGCAGAGATGAGCAGAGATGAGCAGAGAAGAGCAGAGCAGAGAAGAGCAGAGATGAGCAGAGCAGAGAAGAGCAGAGTAGAGCAGAGCAGAGAAGAGCAGAGATGAGCAGAGCAGAGAAGAGCAGAGATGAGCAGAGCAGAGCAGAGTAGAGCAGAGCAGAGTAGAGCAGAGCAGAGCAGAGCAGAGCAGAGCAGAGCAGAGAAGAGCAGAGAAGAGCAGGGCACAGCAGAGCAGAGAAGAGCAGAGCAGAGAAGAGCAGAGCAGAGAAGAGCAGAGATGAGCAGAGGAGAGAAGAGCAGAGAAGATCAGGGCAGAGAAGTGCAGAGAAGAGCAGAGCAGAGAAGAGCAGAGTAGAGCAGAGCAGAGAAGAGCAGAGATGAGCAGAGGAGAGAAGAGCAGAGAAGAGCAGTATACAGAAAAGCAGAGCAGAGCGGGGAAGAGCAGAGCAGAGCAGAGAAGAGCAGAGTAGAGAAGAGCAGAGAAGAGCAGAGATGAGCAGAGATGAGCAGAGATGAGCAGAGATGAGCAGAGATGAGCAGAGAAGAGCAGAGCAGAGAAGAGCAGAGATGAGCAGAGGAGAGAAGAGCAGAGAAGAGCAGAGAAGAGCAGGGCAGAGAAGTGCAGAGAAGAGCAGAGCAGAGATGAGCAGAGGAGAGAAGAGCAGAGAAGAGCAGGGCAGAGAAGTGCAGAGAAGAGCAGAGCAGAGAAGAGCAGAGTAGAGCAGAGCAGAGATGAGCAGAGCAGAGAAGAGCAGAGATGAGCAGAGATGAGCAGAGCAGAGCAGAGTAGAGCAGAGTAGAGCAGAGCAGAGCAGAGCAGAGAAGAGCAAAGCAGAGCAGAGCGGGGAAGAGCAGAGCAGAGCAGAGAAGAGCAGAGCAGAGGAGTGCAGAGCATAGAAGAGCAGAGCAGAGAAGAGCAGAGAAGAGCAGAGTAGAGAAGAGCAGAGAAGAGCAGAGATGAGCAGAGATGAGCAGAGATGAGCAGAGATGAGCAGAGATGAGCAGAGAAGAGCAGAGCAGAGAAGAGCAGAGATGAGCAGAGGAGAGAAGAGCAGAGAAGAGCAGGGCAGAGAAGTGCAGAGAAGGGCAGAGCAGAGAAGAGCAGAGTAGAGCAGAGCAGAGATGAGCAGAGCAGAGAAGAGCAGAGATGAGCAGAGATGAGCAGAGCAGAGCAGAGCAGAGCAGAGAAGAGCAAAGCAGAGCAGAGCGGGGAAGAGCAGAGCAGAGCAGAGAAGAGCAGAGCAGAGGAGTGCAGAGCATAGAAGAGCAGAGCAGAGAAGAGCAGAGCAGAGCAGAGCAGTGCAGAGCAGAGCAGAGAAGAGCAGAGAAGAGCATAGCAGAGGAGTGCAGAGCAGAGCAGAGCAGAGGAGTGCAGAGCAGAGGAGTGCAGAGCAGAGGAGTGCAGAGAAGAGAAGAGCGGAGAAGAGCAGAACAGAGAAGAGCAGAGCAGAGAAGTGCATAGAAGAGTAGAGTAGAGCAGAGCAGAGAAGAGCAGAGATGAGCAGAGAAGAGCAGAGCAGAGTAGAGCAGGGCACAGCAGAGCAGAGAAGAGCAGAGCAGAGAAGAGCAGTATACAGAAAAGCAGAGCAGAGCAGAGAAGAGCAAAGCAGAGCAGAGCGGGGAAGAGCAGAGCAGAGAAGAGCAGAGTAGAGCAGAGCAGAGCAGAGTAGAGCAGAGCAGAGCAGAGCAGAGCAGAGCAGAGAAGAGCAAAGCAGAGCAGAGCGGGGAAGAGCAGAGCAGAGCAGAGAAGAGCAGAGCAGAGGAGTGCAGAGCATAGAAGAGCAGAGCAGAGAAGAGCAGAGCAGAGCAGAGCAGTGCAGAGCAGAGCAGAGAAGAGAAGAGCATAGCAGAGGAGTGCATAGCAGAGGAGTGCATAGCAGAGGAGTGCAGAGCAGAGCAGAGAAGAGCAGAGAAGAGAAGAGCAGAGAAGAGCAGAGCAGAGGAGTGCAGAGCAGAGCAGAGCAGAGGAGTGCAGAGCAGAGCAGAGCAGAGGAGTGCAGAGCAGAGAAGAGCGGAGAAGAGCAGAACACAGAAGAGCAGATCAGAGAAGTGCAGAGAAGAGCAGAGTAGAGCAGAGAAGAGAAGAGCAGAGATGAGCAGTGGAGAGAAGAGCAGAGCGGAGAAGAGCATAGAAGAGCAGAGAACAGCAGAGAAGATCAGAGAACAGCAGAGAAGAACAGAGCACAGTACAGCAGAGAAGTGCAGAGAAGAGCAGAGCAGAGCAGAGCAGTGCAGAGCAGAGCAGAGAAGAGCAGAGAAGAGCAGAGCAGAGGAGTGCAGAGCAGAGCAGAGCAGAGGAGTGCAGAGCAGAGAAGAGCGGAGAAGAGCAGAACACAGAAGAGCAGAGCAGAGAAGTGCAGAGAAGAGCAGAGTAGAGCAGATCAGAGAAAAGCAGAGATGAGCAGAGGAGAGAAGAGCAGAGCGGAGAAGAGCATAGAACAGCAGAGAACAGCAGAGAAGAACAGAGCAGAGCAGAGCAGGGCACAGCAGAGCAGAGAAGAGCAGTATACAGAAAAGCAGAGCAGAGCAGAGAAGAGCAAAGCAGAGCAGAGCGGGGAAGAGCAGAGCAGAGAAGAGCAAAGCAGAGCAGAGCGGGGAAGAGCAGAGCAGAGAAGAGCAGAGCAGAGCAGAGAAGAGGGGGGGAGAGCAGAACAGAGAAGAGAAGAGAAGAGCAGAGCAGAGCAGAGAAGAGCAGAGTAGAGAAGAGCAGAGAAGAGCAGAGAAGAGCAGAGATGAGCAGAGATGAGCAGAGATGAGCAGAGATGAGCAGAGATGAGCAGAGAAGAGCAGAGCAGTGAAGAGCAGAATACAGAAAAGCAGAGCAGAGCAGAGAAGAGCAAAGCAGAGCAGAGCGAGGAAGAGCAGAGCAGAGAAGAGCAGAGCAGAGCAGAGAAGAGCAGAGCAGAGAAGAGCAAAGCAGAGCAGAGCAGAGAAGAGCAGAGAACAGCAGAGATGAGCAGAGCAGTGAAGAGCAGAATACAGAAAAGCAGAGCAGAGCAGAGAAGAGCAGAGCAGAGCAGAGCGAGGAAGAGCAGAGCAGAGAAGAGCAGAGCAGAGCAGAGAAGAGCAGAGCAGAGAAGAGCAAAGCAGAGCAGAGCGGGGAAGAGCAGAGCAGAGAAGAGCAGAGCAGAGAAGAGCAGAGCAGAGCAGAGCAGAGAAGAGCAGAGAACAGCAGAGAAGAGCAGAGCAGTGAAGAGCAGAATACAGAAAAGCAGAGCAGAGCAGAGAAGAGCAAAGCACAGCAGAGCGGGCAAGAGCTGAGCAGAGAAGAGCAGTGCAGAGCAGAGCAGAGAAGAGCAGAGAACAGCAGAGAAGAGCAGAGCAGTGAAGAGCAGAATACAGAAAAGCAGAGCAGAGCAGAGAAGAGCAAAGCAGAGCAGAGCGAGGAAGAGCAGAACAGAGAAGAGCAGAGCAGAGAAGAGCAGAGAAGAGCAGAGTAGAGAAGAGCAGAGAAAAGCAGAGATGAGCAGAGATGAGCAGAGATGAGCAGAGATGAGCAGAGAAGAGCAGAGCAGAGAAGAGCAGAGATGAGCAGAGCAGAGAAGAGCAGAGTAGAGCAGAGCAGAGAAGAGCAGAGATGAGCAGAGCAGAGAAGAGCAGAGATGAGCAGAGCAGAGCAGAGTAGAGCAGAGCAGAGCAGAGCAGAGCAGAGCAGAGAAGAGCAAAGCAGAGCAGAGCGGGGAAGAGCAGAGCAGAGCAGAGAAGAGCAGAGAAGAGCAGAGCAGAGCAGAGAAGAGCAGAGAAGAGCAGGGCACAGCAGAGCAGAGAAGAGCAGAGCAGAGAAGAGCAGAGCAGAGAAGAGCAGAGATGAGCAGAGGAGAGAAGAGCAGAGAAGATCAGGGCAGAGAAGTGCAGAGAAGAGCAGAGTAGAGCAGAGCAGAGAAGAGCAGAGATGAGCAGAGGAGAGAAGAGCAGAGAAGAGCAGTATACAGAAAAGCAGAGCAGAGCGGGGAAGAGCAGAGCAGAGCAGAGAAGAGCAGAGTAGAGAAGAGCAGAGAAGAGCAGAGATGAGCAGAGATGAGCAGAGATGAGCAGAGATGAGCAGAGAAGAGCAGAGCAGAGAAGAGCAGAGATGAGCAGAGGAGAGAAGAGCAGAGAAGAGCAGAGAAGAGCAGGGCAGAGAAGTGCAGAGAAGAGCAGAGCAGAGATGAGCAGAGGAGAGAAGAGCAGAGAAGAGCAGGGCAGAGAAGTGCAGAGAAGAGCAGAGCAGAGAAGAGCAGAGTAGAGCAGAGCAGAGATGAGCAGAGCAGAGAAGAGCAGAGATGAGCAGAGATGAGCAGAGCAGAGCAGAGCAGAGAAGAGCAAAGCAGAGCAGAGCGGGGAAGAGCAGAGCAGAGCAGAGAAGAGCAGAGCAGAGGAGTGCAGAGCATAGAAGAGCAGAGCAGAGAAGAGCAGAGAAGAGCAGAGTAGAGAAGAGCAGAGAAGAGCAGAGATGAGCAGAGATGAGCAGAGATGAGCAGAGATGAGCAGAGATGAGCAGAGAAGAGCAGAGCAGAGAAGAGCAGAGATGAGCAGAGGAAAGAAGAGCAGAGAAGAGCAGGGCAGAGAAGTGCAGAGAAGAGCAGAGCAGAGAAGAGCAGAGTAGAGCAGAGCAGAGATGAGCAGAGCAGAGAAGAGCAGAGATGAGCAGAGATGAGCAGAGCAGAGCAGAGCAGAGCAGAGAAGAGCAAAGCAGAGCAGAGCGGGGAAGAGCAGAGCAGAGCAGAGAAGAGCAGAGCAGAGGAGTGCAGAGCATAGAAGAGCAGAGCAGAGAAGAGCAGAGCAGAGCAGAGCAGTGCAGAGCAGAGCAGAGAAGAGCAGAGAAGAGCATAGCAGAGGAGTGCAGAGCAGAGCAGAGCAGAGGAGTGCAGAGCAGAGGAGTGCAGAGCAGAGAAGAGCGGAGAAGAGCAGAACAGAGAAGAGCAGAGCAGAGAAGTGCATAGAAGAGTAGAGTAGAGCAGAGCAGAGAAGAGCAGAGATGAGCAGAGAAGAGCAGAGCAGAGTAGAGCAGGGCACAGCAGAGCAGAGAAGAGCAGAGCAGAGAAGAGCAGTATACAGAAAAGCAGAGCAGAGCAGAGAAGAGCAAAGCAGAGCAGAGCGGGGAAGAGCAGAGCAGAGAAGAGCAGAGTAGAGCAGAGCAGAGCAGAGTAGAGCAGAGCAGAGCAGAGCAGAGCAGAGAAGAGCAAAGCAGAGCAGAGCGGGGAAGAGCAGAGCAGAGCAGAGAAGAGCAGAGCAGAGGAGTGCAGAGCATAGAAGAGCAGAGCAGAGAAGAGCAGAGCAGAGCAGAGCAGAGCAGTGCAGAGCAGAGCAGAGAAGAGAAGAGAAGAGCATAGCAGAGGAGTGCATAGCAGAGGAGTGCATAGCAGAGGAGTGCAGAGCAGAGCAGAGAAGAGCAGAGAAGAGAAGAGCAGAGAAGAGCAGAGCAGAGGAGTGCAGAGCAGAGCAGAGCAGAGGAGTGCAGAGCAGAGCAGAGCAGAGGAGTGCAGAGCAGAGAAGAGCGGAGAAGAGCAGAACACAGAAGAGCAGATCAGAGAAGTGCAGAGAAGAGCAGAGTAGAGCAGAGAAGAGAAGAGCAGAGATGAGCAGTGGAGAGAAGAGCAGAGCGGAGAAGAGCATAGAAGAGCAGAGAACAGCAGAGAACAGCAGAGAAGATCAGAGAACAGCAGAGAAGAACAGAGCACAGTACAGCAGAGAAGTGCAGAGAAGAGCAGAGCAGAGCAGAGAAGAACAGAGAAGAGCAGGGCACAGCAGAGCAGAGAAGAGCAGAGCAGAGCAGGGCACAGCAGAGCAGAGAAGAGCAGAGCAGAGAAGAGCAGTATACAGAAAAGCAGAGCAGAGCAGAGAAGAGCAAAGCAGAGCAGAGCGGGGAAGAGCAGAGCAGAGAAGAGCAGAGAAGAGCAGAGCAGAGCAGAGTAGAGCACAGCAGAGCAGAGAAGAGGACAATTCAGAAAAGCAGAGCAGAGCAGGGCAGAGAAGAGCAAAGCAGAGCAGAGCGGGGAAGAGCAGAGCAGAGCAGAGAAGAGCAGAGAAGAGCAGAGCAGAGAAGAGCAGAGATGAGAAGAGATGTGCAGAGAAGAGCAGAGAAGAGCAGTGGAGAGCACAGAAGAGCAGGGCAGAGAAGATCAGAGCAGAGCAGAGTAGAGCATAGCAGAGCAGGCAAGAGAAGAGCAGAGCAGAGCAGAGAAGAGCAGTGACGATCTGAGAAGAGCAGAGAAGAGCAGAGCAGAGCAGAGAAGAGCAGAGAACAGCAGAGAAGAGCAGAGCAGAGCAGGGCACAGCAGAGCAGAGAAGAGTAGAGCAGAGAAGAGCAGAATACAGAAAAGCAGAGCAGAGCAGAGAAGAGCAAAGCACAGCAGAGCGGGCAAGAGCAGAGCAGAGAAGAGCAGTGCAGAGCAGAGCAGAGAAGAGCAGAGAACAGCAGAGAAGAGCAGAGCAGTGAAGAGCAGAGAACAGCAGAGAAGAGCAGAGCAGTGAAGAGCAGAATACAGAAAAGCAGAGCAGAGCAGAGAAGAGCAAAGCACAGCAGAGCGGGCAAGAGCTGAGCAGAGAAGAGCAGTGCAGAGCAGAGCAGAGAAGAGCAGAGAACAGCAGAGAAGAGCAGAGCAGTGAAGAGCAGAATACAGAAAAGCAGAGCAGAGCAGAGAAGAGCAAAGCAGAGCAGAGCGAGGAAGAGCAGAACAGAGAAGAGCAGAGCAGAGAAGAGCAGAGAAGAGCAGAGTAGAGAAGAGCAGAGAAGAGCAGAGATGAGCAGAGATGAGCAGAGATGAGCAGAGATGAGCAGAGATGAGCAGAGAAGAGCAGAGCAGAGAAGAGCAGAGATGAGCAGAGCAGAGAAGAGCAGAGTAGAGCAGAGCAGAGAAGAGCAGAGATGAGCAGAGCAGAGAAGAGCAGAGATGAGCAGAGCAGAGCAGAGTAGAGCAGAGCAGAGCAGAGCAGAGCAGAGCAGAGCAGAGAAGAGCAAAGCAGAGCAGAGCGGGGAAGAGCAGAGCAGAGCAGAGAAGAGCAGAGAAGAGCAGAGCAGAGCAGAGAAGAGCAGAGAAGAGCAGGGCACAGCAGAGCAGAGAAGAGCAGAGCAGAGAAGAGCAGAGCAGAGAAGAGCAGAGATGAGCAGAGGAGAGAAGAGCAGAGAAGATCAGGGCAGAGAAGTGCAGAGAAGTGCAGAGAAGAGCAGAGCAGAGAAGAGCAGAGTAGAGCAGAGCAGAGAAGAGCAGAGATGAGCAGAGGAGAGAAGAGCAGAGAAGAGCAGTATACAGAAAAGCAGAGCAGAGCGGGGAAGAGCAGAGCAGAGCAGAGAAGAGCAGAGTAGAGAAGAGCAGAGAAGAGCAGAGATGAGCAGAGATGAGCAGAGATGAGCAGAGATGAGCAGAGAAGAGCAGAGCAGAGAAGAGCAGAGATGAGCAGAGGAGAGAAGAGCAGAGAAGAGCAGAGAAGAGCAGGGCAGAGAAGTGCAGAGAAGAGCAGAGCAGAGATGAGCAGAGGAGAGAAGAGCAGAGAAGAGCAGGGCAGAGAAGTGCAGAGAAGAGCAGAGCAGAGAAGAGCAGAGTAGAGCAGAGCAGAGATGAGCAGAGCAGAGAAGAGCAGAGATGAGCAGAGATGAGCAGAGATGAGCAGAGCAGAGCAGAGTAGAGCAGAGTAGAGCAGAGCAGAGCAGAGCAGAGAAGAGCAAAGCAGAGCAGAGCGGGGAAGAGCAGAGCAGAGCAGAGAAGAGCAGAGCAGAGGAGTGCAGAGCATAGAAGAGCAGAGCAGAGAAGAGCAGAGAAGAGCAGAGTAGAGAAGAGCAGAGAAGTGCAGAGATGAGCAGAGATGAGCAGAGATGAGCAGAGATGAGCAGAGAAGAGCAGAGCAGAGAAGAGCAGAGATGAGCAGAGGAGAGAAGAGCAGAGAAGAGCAGGGCAGAGAAGTGCAGAGAAGAGCAGAGCAGAGAAGAGCAGAGTAGAGCAGAGCAGAGATGAGCAGAGCAGAGAAGAGCAGAGATGAGCAGAGATGAGCAGAGCAGAGCAGAGCAGAGCAGAGAAGAGCAAAGCAGAGCAGAGCGGGGAAGAGCAGAGCAGAGCAGAGAAGAGCAGAGCAGAGGAGTGCAGAGCATAGAAGAGCAGAGCAGAGAAGAGCAGAGCAGAGCAGAGCAGTGCAGAGCAGAGCAGAGAAGAGCAGAGAAGAGCATAGCAGAGGAGTGCAGAGCAGAGCAGAGCAGAGGAGTGCAGAGCAGAGGAGTGCAGAGCAGAGGAGTGCAGAGCAGAGAAGAGCGGAGAAGAGCAGAACAGAGAAGAGCAGAGGAGTGCAGAGCAGAGCAGAGCAGAGGAGTGCAGAGCAGAGAAGAGCGGAGAAGAGCAGAACACAGAAGAGCAGATCAGAGAAGTGCAGAGAAGAGCAGAGTAGAGCAGAGAAGAGAAGAGCAGAGATGAGCAGTGGAGAGAAGAGCAGAGCGGAGAAGAGCATAGAAGAGCAGAGAACAGCAGAGAAGATCAGAGCAGTGTAGAGCAGAATACAGAAAAGCAGAGCAGAGCAGAGAAGAGCAAAGCAGAGCAGAGCGAGGAAGAGCAGAGCAGAGAAGAGCAGAGCAGAGCAGAGAAGAGCAGAGCAGAGAAGAGCAAAGCAGAGCAGAGCGGGGAAGAGCAGAGCAGAGAAGAGCAGAGCAGAGAAGAGCAGAGCAGAGCAGAGCAGAGAAGAGCAGAGAACAGCAGAGAAGAGCAGAGCAGTGAAGAGCAGAATACAGAAAAGCAGAGCAGAGCAGAGAAGAGCAAAGCACAGCAGAGCGGGCAAGAGCTGAGCAGAGAAGAGCAGTGCAGAGCAGAGCAGAGAAGAGCAGAGAACAGCAGAGAAGAGCAGAACAGAGAAGAGCAGAGCAGAGAAGAGCAGAGAAGAGCAGAGTAGAGAAGAGCAGAGAAGAGCAGAGATGAGCAGAGATGAGCAGAGATGAGCAGAGATGAGCAGAGAAGAGCAGAGCAGAGAAGAGCAGAGATGAGCAGAGCAGAGAAGAGCAGAGTAGAGCAGAGCAGAGAAGAGCAGAGATGAGCAGAGCAGAGAAGAGCAGAGATGAGCAGAGCAGAGCAGAGTAGAGCAGAGCAGAGTAGAGCAGAGCAGAGCAGAGCAGAGCAGAGCAGAGCAGAGAAGAGCAGAGAAGAGCAGGGCACAGCAGAGCAGAGAAGAGCAGAGCAGAGAAGAGCAGAGCAGAGAAGAGCAGAGATGAGCAGAGGAGAGAAGAGCAGAGAAGATCAGGGCAGAGAAGTGCAGAGAAGAGCAGAGCAGAGAAGAGCAGAGTAGAGCAGAGCAGAGAAGAGCAGAGATGAGCAGAGGAGAGAAGAGCAGAGAAGAGCAGTATACAGAAAAGCAGAGCAGAGCGGGGAAGAGCAGAGCAGAGCAGAGAAGAGCAGAGTAGAGAAGAGCAGAGAAGAGCAGAGATGAGCAGAGATGAGCAGAGATGAGCAGAGATGAGCAGAGATGAGCAGAGAAGAGCAGAGCAGAGAAGAGCAGAGATGAGCAGAGGAGAGAAGAGCAGAGAAGAGCAGAGAAGAGCAGGGCAGAGAAGTGCAGAGAAGAGCAGAGCAGAGATGAGCAGAGGAGAGAAGAGCAGAGAAGAGCAGGGCAGAGAAGTGCAGAGAAGAGCAGAGCAGAGAAGAGCAGAGTAGAGCAGAGCAGAGATGAGCAGAGCAGAGAAGAGCAGAGATGAGCAGAGATGAGCAGAGCAGAGCAGAGTAGAGCAGAGTAGAGCAGAGCAGAGCAGAGCAGAGAAGAGCAAAGCAGAGCAGAGCGGGGAAGAGCAGAGCAGAGCAGAGAAGAGCAGAGCAGAGGAGTGCAGAGCATAGAAGAGCAGAGCAGAGAAGAGCAGAGAAGAGCAGAGTAGAGAAGAGCAGAGAAGAGCAGAGAAGAGCAGAGATGAGCAGAGATGAGCAGAGATGAGCAGAGATGAGCAGAGATGAGCAGAGATGAGCAGAGATGAGCAGAGAAGAGCAGAGCAGAGAAGAGCAGAGATGAGCAGAGGAGAGAAGAGCAGAGAAGAGCAGGGCAGAGAAGGGCAGAGCAGAGAAGAGCAGAGTAGAGCAGAGCAGAGATGAGCAGAGCAGAGAAGAGCAGAGATGAGCAGAGATGAGCAGAGCAGAGCAGAGCAGAGCAGAGAAGAGCAAAGCAGAGCAGAGCGGGGAAGAGCAGAGCAGAGCAGAGAAGAGCAGAGCAGAGGAGTGCAGAGCATAGAAGAGCAGAGCAGGGAAGAGCAGAGCAGAGCAGAGCAGTGCAGAGCAGAGCAGAGAAGAGCAGAGAAGAGCATAGCAGAGGAGTGCAGAGCAGAGCAGAGCAGAGGAGTGCAGAGCAGAGGAGTGCAGAGCAGAGGAGTGCAGAGCAGAGGAGTGCAGAGCAGAGAAGAGCGGAGAAGAGCAGAACAGAGAAGAGCAGAGCAGAGAAGTGCATAGAAGAGTAGAGTAGAGCAGAGCAGAGAAGAGCAGAGATGAGCAGAGAAGAGCAGAGCAGAGTAGAGCAGGGCACAGCAGAGCAGAGAAGAGCAGAGCAGAGAAGAGCAGTATACAGAAAAGCAGAGCAGAGCAGAGAAGAGCAAAGCAGAGCAGAGCGGGGAAGAGCAGAGCAGAGAAGAGCAGAGTAGAGCAGAGCAGAGCAGAGTAGAGCAGAGCAGAGCAGAGTAGAGCAGAGCAGAGCAGAGCAGAGCAGAGCAGAGAAGAGCAAAGCAGAGCAGAGCGGGGAAGAGCAGAGCAGAGCAGAGAAGAGCAGAGCAGAGGAGTGCAGAGCATAGAAGAGCAGAGCAGAGAAGAGCAGAGCAGAGCAGAGCAGTGCAGAGCAGAGCAGAGAAGAGAAGAGCATAGCAGAGGAGTGCATAGCAGAGGAGTGCATAGCAGAGGAGTGCAGAGCAGAGCAGAGAAGAGCAGAGAAGAGAAGAGCAGAGAAGAGCAGAGCAGAGGAGTGCAGAGCAGAGCAGAGCAGAGGAGTGCAGAGCAGAGCAGAGCAGAGGAGTGCAGAGCAGAGAAGAGCGGAGAAGAGCAGAACACAGAAGAGCAGATCAGAGAAGTGCAGAGAAGAGCAGAGTAGAGCAGAGAAGAGAAGAGCAGAGATGAGCAGTGGAGAGAAGAGCAGAGCGGAGAAGAGCATAGAAGAGCAGAGAACAGCAGAGAAGATCAGAGAACAGCAGAGAAGAACAGAGCACAGTACAGCAGAGAAGTGCAGAGAAGAGCAGAGCAGAGCAGAGCAGTGCAGAGCAGAGCAGAGAAGAGCAGAGAAGAGCAGAGCAGAGGAGTGCAGAGCAGAGCAGAGCAGAGGAGTGCAGAGCAGAGAAGAGCGGAGAAGAGCAGAACACAGAAGAGCAGAGCAGAGAAGTGCAGAGAAGAGCAGAGTAGAGCAGATCAGAGAAAAGCAGAGATGAGCAGAGGAGAGAAGAGCAGAGCGGAGAAGAGCATAGAACAGCAGAGAACAGCAGAGAAGAACAGAGCAGAGCAGAGCAGGGCACAGCAGAGCAGAGAAGAGCAGTATACAGAAAAGCAGAGCAGAGCAGAGAAGAGCAAAGCAGAGCAGAGCGGGGAAGAGCAGAGCAGAGAAGAGCAAAGCAGAGCAGAGCGGGGAAGAGCAGAGCAGAGAAGAGCAGAGCAGAGCAGAGAAGAGCGGAGAAGAGCAGAACAGAGAAGAGAAGAGAAGAGCAGAGCAGAGCAGAGAAGAGCAGAGTAGAGAAGAGCAGAGAAGAGCAGAGAAGAGCAGAGATGAGCAGAGATGAGCAGAGATGAGCAGAGATGAGCAGAGATGAGCAGAGAAGAGCAGAGCAGTGAAGAGCAGAATACAGAAAAGCAGAGCAGAGCAGAGAAGAGCAAAGCAGAGCAGAGCGAGGAAGAGCAGAGCAGAGAAGAGCAGAGCAGAGCAGAGAAGAGCAGAGCAGAGAAGAGCAAAGCAGAGCAGAGCGGGGAAGAGCAGAGCAGAGAAGAGCAGAGCAGAGAAGAGCAGAGCAGAGAAGAGCAGAGCAGAGCAGAGCAGAGAAGAGCAGAGAACAGCAGAGAAGAGCAGAGCAGTGAAGAGCAGAATACAGAAAAGCAGAGCAGAGCAGAGAAGAGCAAAGCACAGCAGAGCGGGCAAGAGCTGAGCAGAGAAGAGCAGTGCAGAGCAGAGCAGAGAAGAGCAGAGAACAGCAGAGAAGAGCAGAGCAGTGAAGAGCAGAATACAGAAAAGCAGAGCAGAGCAGAGAAGAGCAAAGCAGAGCAGAGCGAGGAAGAGCAGAACAGAGAAGAGCAGAGCAGAGAAGAGCAGAGAAGAGCAGAGTAGAGAAGAGCAGAGAAGAGCAGAGATGAGCAGAGATGAGCAGAGATGAGCAGAGATGAGCAGAGAAGAGCAGAGCAGAGAAGAGCAGAGATGAGCAGAGCAGAGAAGAGCAGAGTAGAGCAGAGCAGAGAAGAGCAGAGATGAGCAGAGCAGAGAAGAGCAGAGATGAGCAGAGCAGAGCAGAGTAGAGCAGAGCAGAGCAGAGCAGAGCAGAGAAGAGCAAAGCAGAGCAGAGCGGGGAAGAGCAGAGCAGAGCAGAGAAGAGCAGAGAAGAGCAGAGCAGAGCAGAGAAGAGCAGAGAAGAGCAGGGCACAGCAGAGCAGAGAAGAGCAGAGCAGAGAAGAGCAGAGCAGAGAAGAGCAGAGATGAGCAGAGGAGAGAAGAGCAGAGAAGATCAGGGCAGAGAAGTGCAGAGAAGAGCAGAGTAGAGCAGAGCAGAGAAGAGCAGAGATGAGCAGAGGAGAGAAGAGCAGAGAAGAGCAGTATACAGAAAAGCAGAGCAGAGCGGGGAAGAGCAGAGCAGAGCAGAGAAGAGCAGAGTAGAGAAGAGCAGAGAAGAGCAGAGATGAGCAGAGATGAGCAGAGGAGAGAAGAGCAGAGAAGAGCAGAGAAGAGCAGGGCAGAGAAGTGCAGAGAAGAGCAGAGCAGAGATGAGCAGAGGAGAGAAGAGCAGAGAAGAGCAGGGCAGAGAAGTGCAGAGAAGAGCAGAGCAGAGAAGAGCAGAGTAGAGCAGAGCAGAGATGAGCAGAGCAGAGAAGAGCAGAGATGAGCAGAGATGAGCAGAGCAGAGCAGAGCAGAGAAGAGCAAAGCAGAGCAGAGCGGGGAAGAGCAGAGCAGAGCAGAGAAGAGCAGAGCAGAGGAGTGCAGAGCATAGAAGAGCAGAGCAGAGAAGAGCAGAGAAGAGCAGAGTAGAGAAGAGCAGAGAAGAGCAGAGATGAGCAGAGATGAGCAGAGATGAGCAGAGATGAGCAGAGAAGAGCAGAGCAGAGAAGAGCAGAGATGAGCAGAGGAAAGAAGAGCAGAGAAGAGCAGGGCAGAGAAGTGCAGAGAAGAGCAGAGCAGAGAAGAGCAGAGTAGAGCAGAGCAGAGATGAGCAGAGCAGAGAAGAGCAGAGATGAGCAGAGATGAGCAGAGCAGAGCAGAGCAGAGCAGAGAAGAGCAAAGCAGAGCAGAGCGGGGAAGAGCAGAGCAGAGCAGAGAAGAGCAGAGCAGAGGAGTGCAGAGCATAGAAGAGCAGAGCAGAGAAGAGCAGAGCAGAGCAGAGCAGTGCAGAGCAGAGCAGAGAAGAGCAGAGAAGAGCATAGCAGAGGAGTGCAGAGCAGAGCAGAGCAGAGGAGTGCAGAGCAGAGGAGTGCAGAGCAGAGAAGAGCGGAGAAGAGCAGAACAGAGAAGAGCAGAGCAGAGAAGTGCATAGAAGAGTAGAGTAGAGCAGAGCAGAGAAGAGCAGAGATGAGCAGAGAAGAGCAGAGCAGAGTAGAGCAGGGCACAGCAGAGCAGAGAAGAGCAGAGCAGAGAAGAGCAGTATACAGAAAAGCAGAGCAGAGCAGAGAAGAGCAAAGCAGAGCAGAGCGGGGAAGAGCAGAGCAGAGAAGAGCAGAGTAGAGCAGAGCAGAGCAGAGTAGAGCAGAGCAGAGCAGAGCAGAGCAGAGAAGAGCAAAGCAGAGCAGAGCGGGGAAGAGCAGAGCAGAGCAGAGCAGAGAAGAGCAGAGCAGAGGAGTGCAGAGCATAGAAGAGCAGAGCAGAGAAGAGCAGAGCAGAGCAGAGCAGAGCAGAGCAGTGCAGAGCAGAGCAGAGAAGAGAAGAGAAGAGCATAGCAGAGGAGTGCATAGCAGAGGAGTGCATAGCAGAGGAGTGCAGAGCAGAGCAGAGAAGAGCAGAGAAGAGAAGAGCAGAGAAGAGCAGAGCAGAGGAGTGCAGAGCAGAGCAGAGCAGAGGAGTGCAGAGCAGAGCAGAGCAGAGGAGTGCAGAGCAGAGAAGAGCGGAGAAGAGCAGAACACAGAAGAGCAGATCAGAGAAGTGCAGAGAAGAGCAGAGTAGAGCAGAGAAGAGAAGAGCAGAGATGAGCAGTGGAGAGAAGAGCAGAGCGGAGAAGAGCATAGAAGAGCAGAGAACAGCAGAGAAGATCAGAGAACAGCAGAGAAGAACAGAGCACAGTACAGCAGAGAAGTGCAGAGAAGAGCAGAGCAGAGCAGAGCAGAGCAGAGAAGAGCAGAGAAGAGCAGGGCACAGCAGAGCAGAGAAGAGCAGAGCAGAGAAGAGCAGTATACAGAAAAGCAGAGCAGAGCAGAGAAGAGCAGTATACAGAAAAGCAGAGCAGAGCAGAGAAGAGCAAAGCAGAGCAGAGCGGGGAAGAGCAGAGCAGAGAAGAGCAGAGCAGAGCAGAGAAGAGCAGTGACGAGCTGAGAAGAGCAGTGAAGAGCAGTGCAGAGCAGAGAAGAGCAGAGAACAGCAGAGAAGAGCAGAGCAGAGCAGGGCACAGCAGAGCAGAGAAGAGCAGAGCAGAGAAGAGCAGTATACAGAAAAGCAGAGCAGAGCAGAGAAGAGCAAAGCAGAGCAGAGCGGGGAAGAGCAGAGCGGGGAAGAGCAGAGCAGAGAAGAGCAGAGCAGAGCAGAGTAGAGAAGAGCAGTGACGAGCTGAGAAGAGCAGAGAAGAGCAGTGCAGAGCAGAGAAGAGCAGAGAACAGCAGAGAACAGCAGAGCAGAGTAGAGCAGGGCACAGCAGAGCAGAGAAGAGCAGAGCAGAGAAGAGCAGTATACAGAAAAGCAGAGCAGAGCAGAGAAGAGCAAAGCAGAGCAGAGCGGGGAAGAGCAGAGCAGAGAAGAGCAGAGTAGAGCAGAGCAGAGCAGAGAAGAGGACAATACAGAAAAGCAGAGCAGAGCAGGGCAGAGAAGAGCAAAGCAGAGCAGAGCAGAGCAGAGAAGAGCAGAGAAGAGCAGAGCAGAGCAGAGAATAGAAGAGCAGTGAAACGCAGGGCAGAGAAGAGCACAGGAGAGCAGAGAAGAGCAGAGCCGAGGAGTGCAGAGAAGAGCAGAGCAGAGGAGTGCAGAGCAGAGAAGAGCGGAGAAGAGCAGAACAGAGAAGAGCAGAGCAGAGAAGTGCAGAGAAGAGTAGAGTAGAGCAGAGCAGAGAAGAGCAGTGCAGAGCAGAGCAGAGAAGAGCAGAGAAGAGCAGAGCAGAGGAGTGCAGAGCAGAGCAGAGCAGAGGAGTGCAGAGCAGAGAAGAGCGGAGAAGAGCAGAACACAGAAGAGCAGAGCAGAGAAGTGCAGAGAAGAGCAGAGTAGAGCAGATCAGAGAAAAGCAGAGATGAGCAGAGGAGAGAAGAGCAGAGCGGAGAAGAGCATAGAACAGCAGAGAACAGCAGAGAAGAACAGAGCAGAGCAGAGCAGGGCACAGCAGAGCAGAGAAGAGCAGTATACAGAAAAGCAGAGCAGAGCAGAGAAGAGCAAAGCAGAGCAGAGCGGGGAAGAGCAGAGCAGAGAAGAGCAAAGCAGAGCAGAGCGGGGAAGAGCAGAGCAGAGAAGAGCAGAGCAGAGCAGAGAAGAGCGGAGAAGAGCAGAACAGAGAAGAGAAGAGAAGAGCAGAGCAGAGCAGAGAAGAGCAGAGTAGAGAAGAGCAGAGAAGAGCAGAGATGAGCAGAGATGAGCAGAGATGAGCAGAGATGAGCAGAGATGAGCAGAGATGAGCAGAGATGAGCAGAGAAGAGCAGAGGAGAGAAGAGCAGAGAAGAGCAGGGCAGAGAAGTGCAGAGAAGAGCAGAGCAGAGATGAGCAGAGTAGAGCAGAGAAGAGCAGAGATGAGATGAGCAGAGCAGAGAAGAGCAGAGAAGAGCAGAGCAGAGAAGGGCAGAGATGAGAAGAGATGAGAAGAGATGTGCAGAGAAGAGCAGAGAAGAGCAGTGGAGAGCACAGAAGAGCAGGGCAGAGAAGATCAGAGCAGAGCAGAGTAGAGCATAGCAGAGCAGGCAAGAGAAGAGCAGAGCAGAGCGGAGAAGAGCAGTGACGAGCTGAGAAGAGCAGAGAAGAGCAGAGCAAAGCAGAGAAGAGCAGAGAACAGCAGAGCAGAGCAGGGCACAGCAGAGCAGAGAAGAGTAGAACAGAGAAGAGCAGAATACAGAAAAGCAGAGCAGAGCAGAGAAGAGCAAAGCAGAGCAGAGCAGTGCAGAGCAGAGCAGAGAAGAGCAGAGAACAGCAGAGAAGAGCAGAGCAGTGAAGAGCAGAATACAGAAAAGCAGAGCAGAGCAGAGAAGAGCAAAGCAGAGCAGAGCGAGGAAGAGCAGAGCAGAGAAGAGCAGAGCAGAGAAGAGCAAAGCAGAGCAGAGCGGGGAAGAGCAGAGCAGAGAAGAGCGGAGAAGAGCAGCACAGAGAAGAGCAGAGAAGAGAAGAGCAGAGAAGAGCAGAGTATAGAAGAGCAGAGAAGAGCAGAGATGAGCAGAGATGAGCAGAGATGAGCAGAGATGAGCAGAGAAGAGCAGAGCAGAGAAGAGCAGAGATGAGCAGATGAGAGAAGAGCAGAGAAGAGCAGAGAAGAGCAGAGAAGAGCAGAGAAGAGCAGGGCAGAGAAGTGCAGAGAAGAGCAGAGTAGAGCAGAGCAGAGAAGAGCAGAGATGAGCAGAGCAGAGAAGAGCAGAGATGAGCAGAGCAGAGCAGAGCAGAGTAGAGCAGAGCAGAGCAGAGCAGAGCAGAGAAGAGCAAAGCAGAGCAGAGCGGGGAAGAGCAGAGCAGAGCAGAGAAGAGCAGAGAAGAGCAGAGAAGAGCAGAGCAGAGCAGAGAAGAGCAGAGAAGAGCAGGGCACAGCAGAGCAGAGAAGAGCAGAGCAGAGAAGAGCAGTATACAGAAAAGCAGAGCAGAGCAGAGAAGAGCAAAGCAGAGCAGAGCGGGGAAGAGCAGAGCAGAGAAGAGCAGAGTAGAGCAGAGCAGAGCAGAGAAGAGGACAATACAGAAAAGCAGAGCAGAGCAGGGCAGAGAAGAGCAAAGCAGAGCAGAGCAGAGCAGAGAAGAGCAGAGAAGAGCAGAGCAGAGCAGAGAATAGAAGAGCAGTGAAACGCAGGGCAGAGAAGAGCACAGGAGAGCAGAGAAGAGCAGAGCCGAGGAGTGCAGAGAAGAGCAGAGCAGAGGAGTGCAGAGCAGAGAAGAGCGGAGAAGAGCAGAACAGAGAAGAGCAGAGCAGAGAAGTGCAGAGAAGAGTAGAGTAGAGCAGAGCAGAGAAGAGCAGTGCAGAGCAGAGCAGAGAAGAGCAGAGAAGAGCAGAGCAGAGGAGTGCAGAGCAGAGCAGAGCAGAGGAGTGCAGAGCAGAGAAGAGCGGAGAAGAGCAGAACACAGAAGAGCAGAGCAGAGAAGTGCAGAGAAGAGCAGAGTAGAGCAGATCAGAGAAAAGCAGAGATGAGCAGAGGAGAGAAGAGCAGAGCGGAGAAGAGCATAGAACAGCAGAGAACAGCAGAGAAGAACAGAGCAGAGCAGAGCAGGGCACAGCAGAGCAGAGAAGAGCAGTATACAGAAAAGCAGAGCAGAGCAGAGAAGAGCAAAGCAGAGCAGAGCGGGGAAGAGCAGAGCAGAGAAGAGCAAAGCAGAGCAGAGCGGGGAAGAGCAGAGCAGAGAAGAGCAGAGCAGAGCAGAGAAGAGCGGAGAAGAGCAGAACAGAGAAGAGAAGAGAAGAGCAGAGCAGAGCAGAGAAGAGCAGAGTAGAGAAGAGCAGAGAAGAGCAGAGATGAGCAGAGATGAGCAGAGATGAGCAGAGATGAGCAGAGATGAGCAGAGATGAGCAGAGATGAGCAGAGATGAGCAGAGATGAGCAGAGATGAGCAGAGAAGAGCAGAGGAGAGAAGAGCAGAGAAGAGCAGGGCAGAGAAGTGCAGAGAAGAGCAGAGCAGAGATGAGCAGAGTAGAGCAGAGAAGAGCAGAGATGAGATGAGCAGAGCAGAGAAGAGCAGAGAAGAGCAGAGCAGAGAAGGGCAGAGATGAGAAGAGATGAGAAGAGATGTGCAGAGAAGAGCAGAGAAGAGCAGTGGAGAGCACAGAAGAGCAGGGCAGAGAAGATCAGAGCAGAGCAGAGTAGAGCATAGCAGAGCAGGCAAGAGAAGAGCAGAGCAGAGCGGAGAAGAGCAGTGACGAGCTGAGAAGAGCAGAGAAGAGCAGAGCAAAGCAGAGAAGAGCAGAGAACAGCAGAGCAGAGCAGGGCACAGCAGAGCAGAGAAGAGTAGAACAGAGAAGAGCAGAATACAGAAAAGCAGAGCAGAGCAGAGAAGAGCAAAGCAGAGCAGAGCAGTGCAGAGCAGAGCAGAGAAGAGCAGAGAACAGCAGAGAAGAGCAGAGCAGTGAAGAGCAGAATACAGAAAAGCAGAGCAGAGCAGAGAAGAGCAAAGCAGAGCAGAGCGAGGAAGAGCAGAGCAGAGAAGAGCAGAGCAGAGAAGAGCAAAGCAGAGCAGAGCGGGGAAGAGCAGAGCAGAGAAGAGCGGAGAAGAGCAGCACAGAGAAGAGCAGAGAAGAGAAGAGCAGAGAAGAGCAGAGTAGAGAAGAGCAGAGAAGAGCAGAGAAGAGCAGAGATGAGCAGAGATGAGCAGAGATGAGCAGAGATGAGCAGAGAAGAGCAGAGCAGAGAAGAGCAGAGAAGAGCAGAGATGAGCAGATGAGAGAAGAGCAGAGAAGAGCAGAGAAGAGCAGGGCAGAGAAGTGCAGAGAAGAGCAGAGTAGAGCAGAGCAGAGAAGAGCAGAGATGAGCAGAGCAGAGAAGAGCAGAGATGAGCAGAGCAGAGCAGAGTAGAGCAGAGCAGAGCAGAGCAGAGAAGAGCAAGGCAGAGCAGAGCGGGGAAGAGCAGAGCAGAGCAGAGAAGAGCAGAGCAGAGCAGAGCAGTGCAGAGCAGAGCAGAGAAGAGCAGAGAAGAGCATAGCAGAGGAGTGCAGAGCAGAGCAGAGCAGAGGAGTGCAGAGCAGAGAAGAGCAGAGAAGAGCAGAGTAGAGAAGAGCAGAGAAGAGCAGAGATGAGCAGAGATGAGCAGAGATGAGCAGAGATGAGCAGAGAAGAGCAGAGCAGAGAAGAGCAGAGATGAGCAGAGCAGAGAAGAGCAGAGTAGAGCAGAGCAGAGAAGAGCAGAGATGAGCAGAGCAGAGAAGAGCAGAGATGAGCAGAGCAGAGCAGAGCAGAGTAGAGCAGAGCAGAGCAGAGCAGAGAAGAGCAAAGCAGAGCAGAGCGGGGAAGAGCAGAGCAGAGCAGAGAAGAGCAGAGAAGAGCAGAGCAGAGCAGAGAAGAGCAGAGAAGAGCAGGGCACAGCAGAGCAGAGAAGAGCAGAGCAGAGAAGAGCAGTATACAGAAAAGCAGAGCAGAGCAGAGAAGAGCATTATACAGAAAAGCAGAGCAGAGCAGAGAAGAGCAAAGCAGAGCAGAGCGGGGAAGAGCAGAGCAGAGAAGAGCAGAGCAGAGCAGAGAAGAGCAGTGACGAGCTGAGAAGAGCAGTGAAGAGCAGTGCAGAGCAGAGAAGAGCAGAGAAGAGCAGAGAACAGCAGAGAAGAGCAGAGAAGAGCAGAGCAGAGAAGAGCAGAGATGAGAAGAGATGTGCAGAGAAGAGCAGAGAATAGCAGTGGAGAGCACAGAAGAGCAGGGCAGAGAAGATCAGAGCAGAGCAGAGTAGAGCAGAGCAGAGCAGGCAAGAGAAGAGCAGAGCAGAGCAGAGAAGAGCAGTGACGAGCTGAGAAGAGCAGAGAAGAGCAGAGCAGAGCAGAGCAGAGAAGAGCAGAGAACAGCAGAGAAGAGCAGAGCAGAGCAGGGCACAGCAGAGCAGAGAAGAGTAGAGCAGAGAAGAGCAGAATACAGAAAAACAGAGCAGAGCAGAGAAGAGCAAAGCAGAGCAGAGCGGGCAAGAGCAGAGCAGAGAAGAGCAGTGCAGAGCAGAGCAGAGAAGAGCAGAGAACAGCAGAGAAGAGCAGAGCAGTGAAGAGCAGAATACAGAAAAGCAGAGCAGAGCAGAGAAGAGCAAAGCAGAGCAGAGCGAGGAAGAGCAGAGCAGAGAAGAGCAGAGCAGAGCAGAGAAGAGCAGAACAGAGCAGAACAGAGCAGAGAAGAGCAGAGTAGAGAAGAGCAGAGAAGAGCAGAGATGAGCAGAGATGAGCAGAGATGAGCAGAGATGAGCAGAGATGAGCAGAGATGAGCAGAGATGAGCAGAGATGAGCAGAGATGAGCAGAGCAGAGAAGAGCAGAGATGAGCAGAGGAGAGAAGAGCAGAGAAGATCAGGGCAGAGAAGAGCAGAGCAGAGAAGAGCAGAGTAGAGCAGAGCAGAGAAGAGCAGAGATGAGCAGAGGAGAGAAGAGCAGAGAAGAGCGGAGAAGAGCAGAACAGAGAAGAGCAGAGCAGAGAAGTGCAGAGAAGAGTAGAGTAGAGCAGAGCAGAGAAGAGCAGAGATGAGCAGAGGAGAGAAGAGCAGAGAAGAGCAGAGCAGAGCAGAGCAGTGCAGAGCAGAGCAGAGAAGAGCAGAGAAGAGCAGAGCAGAGGAGTGCAGAGCAGAGCAGAGCAGAGGAGTGCAGAGCAGAGAAGAGCGGAGAAGAGCAGAACACAGAAGAGCAGAGCAGAGAAGTGCAGAGAAGAGCAGAGTAGAGCAGAGCAGAGAAAAGCAGAGATGAGCAGAGGAGAGAAGAGCAGAGCGGAGAAGAGCAGAGCGGAGAAGAGCAGAGATGAGCAGAGGAGAGAAGAGCAGAGAAGAGCAGAGCAGAGCAGAGCAGTGCAGAGCAGAGAAGAGCGGAGAAGAGCAGAACAGAGAAGAGCAGAGCAGAGAAGAGCAGAGAAGAGCAGAGTAGAGAAGAGCAGAGAAGAGCAGAGATGAGCAGAGAAGAGCAGAGATGAGCAGAGATGAGCAGAGATGAGCAGAGATGAGCAGAGAAGAGCAGAGATAAGCAGAGGAGAGAAGAGCAGAGAAGAGCAGGGCAGAGAAGTGCAGAGAAGAGCAGAGCAGAGATGAGCAGAGTAGAGCAGAGCAGAGAAGAGCAGAGAAGAGCAAAGCAGAGCAGAGCGGGAAAGAGCAGAGCAGAGAAGAGCAAAGCAGAGCAGAGCGGGGAAGAGCAGAGCAGAGAAGAGCAGAGCAGAGAAGAGCAGAGCAGAGCAGAGAAGAGCGGAGAAGAGCAGAACAGAGAAGAGCAGAGCAGAGAAGAGCAGAGTAGAGCAGAGTAGAGCAGAGTAGAGACGAGCAGAGAAGAGCAGAGATGAGCAGAGAAGAGCAGAGATGAGCAGAGATGAGCAGAGATGAGCAGAGAAGAGCAGAGATGAGCAGAGGAGAGAAGAGCAGAGAAGAGCAGGGCAGAGAAGTGCAGAGAAGAGCAGAGCAGAGATGAGCAGAGTAGAGCAGAGCAGAGAAGAGCAGAGATGAGCAGAGCAGAGAAGAGCAGAGATGAGCAGAGCAGAGCAGAGCAGAGCAGAGCAGAGTAGAGCAGAGCAGAGCAGAGCAGAGCAGAGCAGAGAAGAGCAAAGCAGAGCAGAGCGGGGAAGAGCAGAGCAGAGCAGAGAAGAGCAGAGCAGAGGAGAGCAGAGCATAGAAGAGCAGAGCAGAGAAGAGCAGAGCAGAGCAGAGCAGTGCAGAGCAGAGCAGAGAAGAGAAGAGAAGAGCATAGCAGAGGAGTGCATAGCAGAGGAGTGCATAGCAGAGGAGTGCAGAGCAGAGCAGAGCAGAGCAGAGAAGAGCAGAGAAGAGAAGAGCAGAGAAGAGCAGAGCAGAGGAGTGCAGAGCAGAGCAGAGCAGAGGAGTGCAGAGCAGAGCAGAGCAGAGGAGTGCAGAGCAGAGAAGAGCGGAGAAGAGCAGAACACAGAAGAGCAGATCAGAGAAGTGCAGAGAAGAGCAGAGTAAAGCAGAGAAGAGAAGAGCAGAGATGAGCAGTGGAGAGAAGAGCAGAGCGGAGAAGAGCATAGAAGAGCAGAGAACAGCAGAGAAGATCAGAGAACAGCAGAGAAGAACAGAGCACAGTACAGCAGAGAAGTGCAGAGAAGAGCAGAGCAGAGCAGAGCAGAGCAGAGAAGAGCAGAGAAGAGCAGGGCACAGCAGAGCAGAGAAGAGCAGAGCAGAGAAGAGCAGAGCAGAGAAGAGCAGTATACAGAAAAGCAGAGCAGAGCAGAGAAGAGCAGTATACAGAAAAGCAGAGCAGAGCAGAGAAGAGCAAAGCAGAGCAGAGCGGGGAAGAGCAGAGCAGAGAAGAGCAGAGCAGAGCAGAGAAGAGCAGTGACGAGCTGAGAAGAGCAGTGAAGAGCAGTGCAGAGCAGAGAAGAGCAGAGAACAGCAGAGAAGAGCAGAGCAGAGCAGGGCACAGCAGAGCAGAGAAGAGCAGAGCAGAGAAGAGCAGTATACAGAAAAGCAGAGCAGAGCAGAGAAGAGCAAAGCAGAGCAGAGCGGGGAAGAGCAGAGCGGGGAAGAGCAGAGCAGAGAAGAGCAGAGCAGAGCAGAGTAGAGCACAGCAGAGCAGAGAAGAGGACAATACAGAAAAGCAGAGCAGAGCAGGGCAGAGAAGAGCAAAGCAGAGCAGAGCGGGGAAGAGCAGAGCAGAGCAGAGAAGAGCAGAGAAGAGCAGAGCAGAGAAGGGCAGAGATGAGAAGAGATGAGAAGAGATGAGAAGAGATGTGCAGAGAAGAGCAGAGAAGAGCAGTGGAGAGCACAGAAGAGCAGGGCAGAGAAGATCAGAGCAGAGCAGAGTAGAGCATAGCAGAGCAGGCAAGAGAAGTGCAGAGCAGAGCAGAGAAGAGCAGTGACGAGCTGAGAAGAGCAGAGAAGAGCAGAGCAGAGCAGAGAAGAGCAGAGAACAGCAGAGAAGAGCAGAGCAGAGCAGGGCACAGCAGAGCAGGGCAGGGCACAGCAGAGCAGAGAAGAGTAGAGCAGAGAAGAGCAGAATACAGAAAAGCAGAGCAGAGCAGAGAAGAGCAAAGCAGAGCAGAGCGGGCAAGAGCAGAGCAGAGAGGAGCAGTGCAGAGCAGAGCAGAGAACAGCAGAGAAGAGCAGAGCAGTGAAGAGCAGAATACAGAAAAGCAGAGCAGAGCAGAGAAGAGCAAAGCAGAGCAGAGCGAGGAAGAGCAGAGCAGAGAAGAGCAGAGCAGAGCAGAGAAGAGCAGAGCAGAGAAGAGCAAAGCAGAGCAGAGCGGGGAAGAGCAGAGCAGAGAAGAGCAGAGCAGAGCAGAGAAGAGCGGAGAAGAGCAGCACAGAGAAGAGCAGAGCAGAGAAGAGCAGAGAAGAGCAGAGTAGAGAAGAGCAGAGAAGAGCAGAGAAGAGCAGAGATGAGCAGAGATGAGCAGAGATGAGCAGAGATGAGCAGAGATGAGCAGAGATGAGCAGAGAAGAGCAGAGCAGAGAAGAGCAGAGATGAGCAGAGGAGAGAAGAGCAGAGAAGAGCAGAGAAGAGCAGGGCAGAGAAGTGCAGAGAAGAGCAGAGCAGAGAAGAGCAGAGTAGAGCAGAGCAGAGAAGAGCAGAGATGAGCAGAGCAGAGAAGAGCAGAGATGAGCAGAGCAGAGAAGAGCAGAGATGAGCAGAGCAGAGCAGAGTAGAGCAGAGCAGAGCAGAGCAGAGAAGAGCAAGGCAGAGCAGAGCGGGGAAGAGCAGAGCAGAGCAGAGAAGAGCAGAGCAGAGCAGAGGAGTGCAGAGCATAGAAGAGCAGAGCAGAGAAGAGCGGAGCAGAGCAGAGCAGTGCAGAGCAGAGCAGAGAAGAGCAGAGAAGAGCATAGCAGAGGAGTGCAGAGCAGAGCAGAGCAGAGGAGTGCAGAGCAGAGGAGTGCAGAGCAGAGAAGAGCGGAGAAGAGCAGAACAGAGAAGAGCAGAGCAGAGAAGTGCAGAGAAGAGTAGAGTAGAGCAGAGCAGAGAAGAGCAGAGAAGAGCAGAGCAGAGAAGAGCAGAGCAGAGCAGAGCAGAGCAGTGCAGAGCAGAGAAGAGCAGAGAAGAGCAGAGCAGAGAAGAGCAGTATACAGAAAAGCAGAGCAGAGCAGAGAAGAGCAAAGCAGAGCAGAGCGGGGAAGAGCAGAACAGAGAAGAGCAGAGAAGAGCAGAGCAGAGCAGAGTAGAGCACAGCAGAGCAGAGAAGAGGACAATACAGAAAAGCAGAGCAGAGCAGGGCAGAGAAGAGCAAAGCAGAGCAGAGCGGGGAAGAGCAGAGCAGAGCAGAGAAGAGCAGAGTAGAGCAGAGCAGAGAAGAGCAGAGATGAGCAGAGCAGAGAAGAGCAGAGATGAGCAGAGCAGAGCAGAGCAGAGCAGAGCAGAGCAGAGCAGAGCAGAGTAGAGCAGAGCAGAGCAGAGCAGAGCAGAGAAGAGCAAAGCAGAGCAGAGCGGGGAAGAGCAGAGCAGAGCAGAGAAGAGCAGAGCAGAGGAGTGCAGAGCATAGAAGAGCAGAGCAGAGAAGAGCAGAGCAGAGCAGAGCAGTGCAGAGCAGTGCAGAGCAGAGCAGAGAAGAGCAGAGAAGAGCATAGCAGAGGAGTGCAGAGCAGAGCAGAGCAGAGGAGTGCAGAGCAGAGCAGAGCAGAGGAGTGCAGAGCAGAGAAGAGCGGAGGAGAGCAGAACAGAGAAGAGCAGAGCAGAGAAGTGCAGAGAAGAGTAGAGTAGAGCAGAGCAGAGAAGAGCAGAGATGAGCAGAGGAGAGAAGAGCAGAGAAGAGCAGAGAAGAGCAGAGCAGAGCAGTGCAGAGCAGAGCAGAGAAGAGCAGAGAAGAGCAGAGCAGAGAAGAGCAGAGCAGAGGAGTGCAGAGCAGAGGAGTGCAGAGCAGAGCAGAGCAGAGAAGAGCAGAGCAGAGCAGAGAAGAGCAGAGAACAGCAGAGAAGAGCAGAGCAGAGCAGGGCACAGCAGAGCAGGGCAGGGCACAGCAGAGCAGAGAAGAGTAGAGCAGAGAAGAGCAGAATACAGAAAAGCAGAGCAGAGCAGAGAAGAGCAAAGCAGAGCAGAGCGGGCAAGAGCAGAGCAGAGAGGAGCAGTGCAGAGCAGAGCAGAGAACAGCAGAGAAGAGCAGAGCAGTGAAGAGCAGAATACAGAAAAGCAGAGCAGAGCAGACAAGAGCAAAGCAGAGCAGAGCGAGGAAGAGCAGAGCAGAGAAGAGCAGAGCAGAGCAGAGAAGAGCAGAGCAGAGAAGAGCAAAGCAGAGCAGAGCGGGGAAGAGCAGAGCAGAGAAGAGCAGAGCAGAGCAGAGAAGAGCGGAGAAGAGCAGCACAGAGAAGAGCAGAGCAGAGAAGAGCAGAGAAGAGCAGAGTAGAGAAGAGCAGAGAAGAGCAGAGAAGAGCAGAGATGAGCAGAGATGAGCAGAGATGAGCAGAGATGAGCAGAGAAGAGCAGAGCAGAGAAGAGCAGAGAAGAGCAGAGATGAGCAGAGGAGAGAAGAGCAGAGAAGAGCAGAGATGTGCAGGGCAGAGAAGTGCAGAGAAGAGCAGAGCAGAGAAGAGCAGAGTAGAGCAGAGCAGAGAAGAGCAGAGATGAGCAGAGCAGAGAAGAGCAGAGATGAGCAGAGCAGAGAAGAGCAGAGATGAGCAGAGCAGAGTAGAGTAGAGCAGAGCAGAGCAGAGAAGAGCAGAGAAGAGCAGAGCAGAGCAGAGCAGAGCAGTGCAGAGCAGAGAAGAGCAGAGAAGAGCAGAGCAGAGAAGAGCAGTATACAGAAAAGCAGAGCAGAGCAGAGAAGAGCAAAGCAGAGCAGAGCGGGGAAGAGCAGAACAGAGAAGAGCAGAGAAGAGCAGAGCAGAGCAGAGTAGAGCACAGCAGAGCAGAGAAGAGGACAATACAGAAAAGCAGAGCAGAGCAGGGCAGAGAAGAGCAAAGCAGAGCAGAGCGGGGAAGAGCAGAGCAGAGCAGAGAAGAGCAGAGTAGAGCAGAGCAGAGAAGAGCAGAGATGAGCAGAGCAGAGAAGAGCAGAGCAGAGTAGAGCAGAGCAGAGCAGAGTAGAGCAGAGCAGAGCAGAGCAGAGCAGAGAAGAGCAAAGCAGAGCAGAGCGGGGAAGAGCAGAGCAGAGCAGAGAAGAGCAGAGCAGAGGAGTGCAGAGCATAGAAGAGCAGAGCAGAGAAGAGCAGAGCAGAGAAGAGCAGAGCAGAGCAGAGCAGTGCAGGGCAGAGCAGAGAAGAGCAGAGAAGAGCAGAGCAGAGGAGTGCAGAGCAGAGCAGAGCAGAGAAGAGCAGAGAAGAGCAGAGAAGAGCAGAGCAGAGCAGTGCAGAGCAGAGCAGAGAAGAGCAGAGAAGAGCAGAGCAGAGGAGTGCAGAGCAGAGCAGAGCAGAGAAGAGCAGAGAAGAGCAGAGAAGAGCAGAGAAGAGCAGAGAAGAGCAGAGCAGAGCAGAGTAGAGCACAGCAGAGCAGAGAAGAGGACAATACAGAAAAGC
Source organism: Megalopta genalis (assembly GCF_051020955.1). NCBI lineage: Eukaryota > Metazoa > Arthropoda > Insecta > Hymenoptera > Halictidae > Megalopta > Megalopta genalis. The sequence continues at coordinate 3,106,814 of NC_135022.1, forward strand.
AGAGCAGAGCAGAGCAGAGCTGGGCAGAGAAGAGCAAAGCAGAGCAGAGCGGGGAAGAGCAGAGCAGAGCAGAGAAGAGCAGAGTAGAGCAGAGCAGAGAAGAGCAGAGATGAGCAGAGCAGAGAAGAGCAGAGCAGAGTAGAGCAGAGTAGAGCAGAGCAGAGCAGAGTAGAGCAGAGCAGAGCAGAGCAGAGCAGAGAAGAGCAAAGCAGAGCAGAGCGGGGAAGAGCAGAGCAGAGAAGAGCAGAGCAGAGTAGATCAGAGCAGAGCAGAGCAGAGTAGAGCAGAGCAGAGCAGAGCAGAGCAGAGAAGAGCAAAGCAGAGCAGAGCGGGGAAGAGCAGAGCAGAGCAGAGAAGAGCAGAGCAGAGGAGTGCAGAGCATAGAAGAGCAGAGCAGAGAAGAGCAGAGAAGAGCAGAGCAGAGAAGAGCAGAGTAGAGCAGAGAAGAGAAGAGCAGAGATGAGCAGTGGAGAGAAGTGCAGAGCGGAGAAGAGCATAGAAGAGCAGAGAACAGCAGAGAACAGCAGAGAAGATCAGAGAACAGCAGAGAAGAACAGAGCACAGTACAGCAGAGAAGTGCAGAGAAGAGCAGAGCAGAGCAGAGCAGAGAAGAACAGAGAAGAGCAGGGCACAGCAGAGCAGAGAAGAGCAGAGCAGAGCAGGGCACAGCAGAGCAGAGAAGAGCAGAGCAGAGAAGAGCAGTATACAGAAAAGCAGAGCAGAGAAGAGCAGAGCAGAGATGAGCAGAGTAGAGCAGAGCAGAGAAGAGCAGAGAAGAGCAAAGCAGAGCAGAGCGGGAAAGAGCAGAGCAGAGAAGAGCAAAGCAGAGCAGAGCGGGGAAGAGCAGAGCAGAGAAGAGCAGAGCAGAGATGAGCAGAGATGAGCAGAGAAGAGCAGAGATAAGCAGAGGAGAGAAGAGCAGAGAAGAGCAGGGCAGAGAAGTGCAGAGAAGAGCAGAGCAGAGATGAGCAGAGTAGAGCAGAGCAGAGAAGAGCAGAGAAGAGCAAAGCAGAGCAGAGCGGGAAAGAGCAGAGCAGAGAAGAGCAAAGCAGAGCAGAGCGAGGAAGAGCAGAGCAGAGAAGAGCAGAGCAGAGCAGAGAAGAGCAGAACAGAGCAGAACAGAGCAGAGAAGAGCAGAGTAGAGAAGAGCAGAGAAGAGCAGAGATGAGCAGAGATGAGCAGAGATGAGCAGAGATGAGCAGAGATGAGCAGAGATGAGCAGAGATGAGCAGAGATGAGCAGAGCAGAGAAGAGCAGAGATGAGCAGAGGAGTGCAGAGCAGAGAAGAGCGGAGAAGAGCAGAACACAGAAGAGCAGAGCAGAGAAGTGCAGAGAAGAGCAGAGTAGAGCAGATCAGAGAAAAGCAGAGATGAGCAGAGGAGAGAAGAGCAGAGCGGAGAAGAGCATAGAACAGCAGAGAACAGCAGAGAAGAACAGAGCAGAGCAGAGCAGGGCACAGCAGAGCAGAGAAGAGCAGTATACAGAAAAGCAGAGCAGAGCAGAGAAGAGCAAAGCAGAGCAGAGCGGGGAAGAGCAGAGCAGAGAAGAGCAAAGCAGAGCAGAGCGGGGAAGAGCAGAGCAGAGAAGAGCAGAGCAGAGCAGAGAAGAGCGGAGAAGAGCAGAACAGAGAAGAGAAGAGAAGAGCAGAGCAGAGCAGAGAAGAGCAGAGTAGAGAAGAGCAGAGAAGAGCAGAGATGAGCAGAGATGAGCAGAGATGAGCAGAGATGAGCAGAGATGAGCAGAGATGAGCAGAGATGAGCAGAGATGAGCAGAGATGAGCAGAGATGAGCAGAGAAGAGCAGAGGAGAGAAGAGCAGAGAAGAGCAGGGCAGAGAAGTGCAGAGAAGAGCAGAGCAGAGATGAGCAGAGTAGAGCAGAGAAGAGCAGAGATGAGATGAGCAGAGCAGAGAAGAGCAGAGAAGAGCAGAGCAGAGAAGGGCAGAGATGAGAAGAGATGAGCAGAGATGAGCAGAGATGAGCAGAGAAGAGCAGAGATAAGCAGAGGAGAGAAGAGCAGAGAAGAGCAGGGCAGAGAAGTGCAGAGAAGAGCAGAGCAGAGATGAGCAGAGTAGAGCAGAGCAGAGAAGAGCAGAGAAGAGCAAAGCAGAGCAGAGCGGGAAAGAGCAGAGCAGAGAAGAGCAGAGCAGAGAAGAGCAAAGCAGAGCAGAGCGGGGAAGAGCAGAGCAGAGAAGAGCAGAGCAGAGAAGAGCAGAGCAGAGCAGAGAAGAGCGGAGAAGAGCAGAACAGAGAAGAGCAGAGCAGAGAAGAGCAGAGTAGAGCAGAGTAGAGCAGAGTAGAGACGAGCAGAGAAGAGCAGAGATGAGCAGAGAAGAGCAGAGATGAGCAGAGATGAGCAGAGATGAGCAGAGAAGAGCAGAGATGAGCAGAGGAGAGAAGAGCAGAGAAGAGCAGGGCAGAGAAGTGCAGAGAAGAGCAGAGCAGAGATGAGCAGAGTAGAGCAGAGCAGAGAAGAGCAGAGATGAGCAGAGCAGAGAAGAGCAGAGATGAGCAGAGCAGAGCAGAGCAGAGCAGAGCAGAGTAGAGCAGAGCAGAGCAGAGCAGAGCAGAGCAGAGAAGAGCAAAGCAGAGCAGAGCGGGGAAGAGCAGAGCAGAGCAGAGAAGAGCAGAGCAGAGGAGAGCAGAGCATAGAAGAGCAGAGCAGAGAAGAGCAGAGCAGAGCAGAGCAGTGCAGAGCAGAGCAGAGAAGAGAAGAGAAGAGCATAGCAGAGGAGTGCATAGCAGAGGAGTGCATAGCAGAGGAGTGCAGAGCAGAGCAGAGCAGAGCAGAGAAGAGCAGAGAAGAGAAGAGCAGAGAAGAGCAGAGCAGAGGAGTGCAGAGCAGAGCAGAGCAGAGGAGTGCAGAGCAGAGCAGAGCAGAGGAGTGCAGAGCAGAGAAGAGCGGAGAAGAGCAGAACACAGAAGAGCAGATCAGAGAAGTGCAGAGAAGAGCAGAGTAAAGCAGAGAAGAGAAGAGCAGAGATGAGCAGTGGAGAGAAGAGCAGAGCGGAGAAGAGCATAGAAGAGCAGAGAACAGCAGAGAAGATCAGAGAACAGCAGAGAAGAACAGAGCACAGTACAGCAGAGAAGTGCAGAGAAGAGCAGAGCAGAGCAGAGCAGAGCAGAGAAGAGCAGAGAAGAGCAGGGCACAGCAGAGCAGAGAAGAGCAGAGCAGAGAAGAGCAGAGCAGAGAAGAGCAGTATACAGAAAAGCAGAGCAGAGCAGAGAAGAGCAGTATACAGAAAAGCAGAGCAGAGCAGAGAAGAGCAAAGCAGAGCAGAGCGGGGAAGAGCAGAGCAGAGAAGAGCAGAGCAGAGCAGAGAAGAGCAGTGACGAGCTGAGAAGAGCAGTGAAGAGCAGTGCAGAGCAGAGAAGAGCAGAGAACAGCAGAGAAGAGCAGAGCAGAGCAGGGCACAGCAGAGCAGAGAAGAGCAGAGCAGAGAAGAGCAGTATACAGAAAAGCAGAGCAGAGCAGAGAAGAGCAAAGCAGAGCAGAGCGGGGAAGAGCAGAGCGGGGAAGAGCAGAGCAGAGAAGAGCAGAGCAGAGCAGAGTAGAGCACAGCAGAGCAGAGAAGAGGACAATACAGAAAAGCAGAGCAGAGCAGGGCAGAGAAGAGCAAAGCAGAGCAGAGCGGGGAAGAGCAGAGCAGAGCAGAGAAGAGCAGAGAAGAGCAGAGCAGAGAAGGGCAGAGATGAGAAGAGATGAGAAGAGATGAGAAGAGATGTGCAGAGAAGAGCAGAGAAGAGCAGTGGAGAGCACAGAAGAGCAGGGCAGAGAAGATCAGAGCAGAGCAGAGTAGAGCATAGCAGAGCAGGCAAGAGAAGTGCAGAGCAGAGCAGAGAAGAGCAGTGACGAGCTGAGAAGAGCAGAGAAGAGCAGAGCAGAGCAGAGAAGAGCAGAGAACAGCAGAGAAGAGCAGAGCAGAGCAGGGCACAGCAGAGCAGGGCAGGGCACAGCAGAGCAGAGAAGAGTAGAGCAGAGAAGAGCAGAATACAGAAAAGCAGAGCAGAGCAGAGAAGAGCAAAGCAGAGCAGAGCGGGCAAGAGCAGAGCAGAGAGGAGCAGTGCAGAGCAGAGCAGAGAACAGCAGAGAAGAGCAGAGCAGTGAAGAGCAGAATACAGAAAAGCAGAGCAGAGCAGAGAAGAGCAAAGCAGAGCAGAGCGAGGAAGAGCAGAGCAGAGAAGAGCAGAGCAGAGCAGAGAAGAGCAGAGCAGAGAAGAGCAAAGCAGAGCAGAGCGGGGAAGAGCAGAGCAGAGAAGAGCAGAGCAGAGCAGAGAAGAGCGGAGAAGAGCAGCACAGAGAAGAGCAGAGCAGAGAAGAGCAGAGAAGAGCAGAGTAGAGAAGAGCAGAGAAGAGCAGAGAAGAGCAGAGATGAGCAGAGATGAGCAGAGATGAGCAGAGATGAGCAGAGATGAGCAGAGATGAGCAGAGAAGAGCAGAGCAGAGAAGAGCAGAGATGAGCAGAGGAGAGAAGAGCAGAGAAGAGCAGAGAAGAGCAGGGCAGAGAAGTGCAGAGAAGAGCAGAGCAGAGAAGAGCAGAGTAGAGCAGAGCAGAGAAGAGCAGAGATGAGCAGAGCAGAGAAGAGCAGAGATGAGCAGAGCAGAGAAGAGCAGAGATGAGCAGAGCAGAGCAGAGTAGAGCAGAGCAGAGCAGAGCAGAGAAGAGCAAGGCAGAGCAGAGCGGGGAAGAGCAGAGCAGAGCAGAGAAGAGCAGAGCAGAGCAGAGGAGTGCAGAGCATAGAAGAGCAGAGCAGAGAAGAGCGGAGCAGAGCAGAGCAGTGCAGAGCAGAGCAGAGAAGAGCAGAGAAGAGCATAGCAGAGGAGTGCAGAGCAGAGCAGAGCAGAGGAGTGCAGAGCAGAGGAGTGCAGAGCAGAGAAGAGCGGAGAAGAGCAGAACAGAGAAGAGCAGAGCAGAGAAGTGCAGAGAAGAGTAGAGTAGAGCAGAGCAGAGAAGAGCAGAGAAGAGCAGAGCAGAGAAGAGCAGAGCAGAGCAGAGCAGAGCAGTGCAGAGCAGAGAAGAGCAGAGAAGAGCAGAGCAGAGAAGAGCAGTATACAGAAAAGCAGAGCAGAGCAGAGAAGAGCAAAGCAGAGCAGAGCGGGGAAGAGCAGAACAGAGAAGAGCAGAGAAGAGCAGAGCAGAGCAGAGTAGAGCACAGCAGAGCAGAGAAGAGGACAATACAGAAAAGCAGAGCAGAGCAGGGCAGAGAAGAGCAAAGCAGAGCAGAGCGGGGAAGAGCAGAGCAGAGCAGAGAAGAGCAGAGTAGAGCAGAGCAGAGAAGAGCAGAGATGAGCAGAGCAGAGAAGAGCAGAGATGAGCAGAGCAGAGCAGAGCAGAGCAGAGCAGAGCAGAGCAGAGCAGAGTAGAGCAGAGCAGAGCAGAGCAGAGCAGAGAAGAGCAAAGCAGAGCAGAGCGGGGAAGAGCAGAGCAGAGCAGAGAAGAGCAGAGCAGAGGAGTGCAGAGCATAGAAGAGCAGAGCAGAGAAGAGCAGAGCAGAGCAGAGCAGTGCAGAGCAGTGCAGAGCAGAGCAGAGAAGAGCAGAGAAGAGCATAGCAGAGGAGTGCAGAGCAGAGCAGAGCAGAGGAGTGCAGAGCAGAGCAGAGCAGAGGAGTGCAGAGCAGAGAAGAGCGGAGGAGAGCAGAACAGAGAAGAGCAGAGCAGAGAAGTGCAGAGAAGAGTAGAGTAGAGCAGAGCAGAGAAGAGCAGAGATGAGCAGAGGAGAGAAGAGCAGAGAAGAGCAGAGAAGAGCAGAGCAGAGCAGTGCAGAGCAGAGCAGAGAAGAGCAGAGAAGAGCAGAGCAGAGAAGAGCAGAGCAGAGGAGTGCAGAGCAGAGGAGTGCAGAGCAGAGCAGAGCAGAGAAGAGCAGAGCAGAGCAGAGAAGAGCAGAGAACAGCAGAGAAGAGCAGAGCAGAGCAGGGCACAGCAGAGCAGGGCAGGGCACAGCAGAGCAGAGAAGAGTAGAGCAGAGAAGAGCAGAATACAGAAAAGCAGAGCAGAGCAGAGAAGAGCAAAGCAGAGCAGAGCGGGCAAGAGCAGAGCAGAGAGGAGCAGTGCAGAGCAGAGCAGAGAACAGCAGAGAAGAGCAGAGCAGTGAAGAGCAGAATACAGAAAAGCAGAGCAGAGCAGACAAGAGCAAAGCAGAGCAGAGCGAGGAAGAGCAGAGCAGAGAAGAGCAGAGCAGAGCAGAGAAGAGCAGAGCAGAGAAGAGCAAAGCAGAGCAGAGCGGGGAAGAGCAGAGCAGAGAAGAGCAGAGCAGAGCAGAGAAGAGCGGAGAAGAGCAGCACAGAGAAGAGCAGAGCAGAGAAGAGCAGAGAAGAGCAGAGTAGAGAAGAGCAGAGAAGAGCAGAGAAGAGCAGAGATGAGCAGAGATGAGCAGAGATGAGCAGAGATGAGCAGAGAAGAGCAGAGCAGAGAAGAGCAGAGAAGAGCAGAGATGAGCAGAGGAGAGAAGAGCAGAGAAGAGCAGAGATGTGCAGGGCAGAGAAGTGCAGAGAAGAGCAGAGCAGAGAAGAGCAGAGTAGAGCAGAGCAGAGAAGAGCAGAGATGAGCAGAGCAGAGAAGAGCAGAGATGAGCAGAGCAGAGAAGAGCAGAGATGAGCAGAGCAGAGTAGAGTAGAGCAGAGCAGAGCAGAGAAGAGCAGAGAAGAGCAGAGCAGAGCAGAGCAGAGCAGTGCAGAGCAGAGAAGAGCAGAGAAGAGCAGAGCAGAGAAGAGCAGTATACAGAAAAGCAGAGCAGAGCAGAGAAGAGCAAAGCAGAGCAGAGCGGGGAAGAGCAGAACAGAGAAGAGCAGAGAAGAGCAGAGCAGAGCAGAGTAGAGCACAGCAGAGCAGAGAAGAGGACAATACAGAAAAGCAGAGCAGAGCAGGGCAGAGAAGAGCAAAGCAGAGCAGAGCGGGGAAGAGCAGAGCAGAGCAGAGAAGAGCAGAGTAGAGCAGAGCAGAGAAGAGCAGAGATGAGCAGAGCAGAGAAGAGCAGAGCAGAGTAGAGCAGAGCAGAGCAGAGTAGAGCAGAGCAGAGCAGAGCAGAGCAGAGAAGAGCAAAGCAGAGCAGAGCGGGGAAGAGCAGAGCAGAGCAGAGAAGAGCAGAGCAGAGGAGTGCAGAGCATAGAAGAGCAGAGCAGAGAAGAGCAGAGCAGAGAAGAGCAGAGCAGAGCAGAGCAGTGCAGGGCAGAGCAGAGAAGAGCAGAGAAGAGCAGAGCAGAGGAGTGCAGAGCAGAGCAGAGCAGAGAAGAGCAGAGAAGAGCAGAGAAGAGCAGAGCAGAGCAGTGCAGAGCAGAGCAGAGAAGAGCAGAGAAGAGCAGAGCAGAGGAGTGCAGAGCAGAGCAGAGCAGAGCAGAGCAGAGAAGAGCAGAGAAGAGCAGAGAAGAGCAGAGAAGAGCAGAGAAGAGCAGAGCAGAGCAGAGTAGAGCACAGCAGAGCAGAGAAGAGGACAATACAGAAAAGCAGAGCAGAGCAGAGCAGAGCTGGGCAGAGAAGAGCAAAGCAGAGCAGAGCGGGGAAGAGCAGAGCAGAGCAGAGAAGAGCAGAGTAGAGCAGAGCAGAGAAGAGCAGAGATGAGCAGAGCAGAGAAGAGCAGAGCAGAGTAGAGCAGAGTAGAGCAGAGCAGAGCAGAGTAGAGCAGAGCAGAGCAGAGCAGAGCAGAGAAGAGCAAAGCAGAGCAGAGCGGGGAAGAGCAGAGCAGAGAAGAGCAGAGCAGAGTAGATCAGAGCAGAGCAGAGCAGAGTAGAGCAGAGCAGAGCAGAGCAGAGCAGAGAAGAGCAAAGCAGAGCAGAGCGGGGAAGAGCAGAGCAGAGCAGAGAAGAGCAGAGCAGAGGAGTGCAGAGCATAGAAGAGCAGAGCAGAGAAGAGCAGAGCAGAGAAGAGCAGAGTAGAGCAGAGAAGAGAAGAGCAGAGATGAGCAGTGGAGAGAAGTGCAGAGCGGAGAAGAGCATAGAAGAGCAGAGAACAGCAGAGAACAGCAGAGAAGATCAGAGAACAGCAGAGAAGAACAGAGCACAGTACAGCAGAGAAGTGCAGAGAAGAGCAGAGCAGAGCAGAGCAGAGAAGAACAGAGAAGAGCAGGGCACAGCAGAGCAGAGAAGAGCAGAGCAGAGCAGGGCACAGCAGAGCAGAGAAGAGCAGAGCAGAGAAGAGCAGTATACAGAAAAGCAGAGCAGAGAAGGGCAAAGCAGAGCAGAGCGGGGAAGAGCAGAGCAGAGAAGAGCAGAGAAGAGCAGAGCAGAGCAGAGTAGAGCACAGCAGAGCAGAGAAGAGGACAATACAGAAAAGCAGAGCAGAGCAGGGCAGAGAAGAGCAAAGCAGAGCAGAGCGGGGAAGAGCAGAGCAGAGCAGAGAAGAGCAGAGAAGAGCAGAGCAGAGAAGAGCAGAGATGAGAAGAGATGTGCAGAGAAGAGCAGAGAAGAGCAGAGAAGAGCAGTGGAGAGCACAGAAGAGCAGGGCAGAGAAGATCAGAGCAGAGCAGAGTAGAGCATAGCAGAGCAGGCAAGAGAAGAGCAGAGCAGAGCAGAGAAGAGCAGAGTAGAGCAGAGCAGAGAAGAGCAGAGATGAGCAGAGCAGAGAAGAGCAGAGATGAGCAGAGCAGAGCAGAGTAGAGCAGAGCAGAGCAGAGCAGAGCAGAGAAGAGCAAAGCAGAGCAGAGCGGGGAAGAGCAGAGCAGAGCAGAGAAGAGCAGAGCAGAGGAGTGCAGAGCATAGAAGAGCAGAGCAGAGAAGAGCAGAGCAGAGCAGAGCAGTGCAGAGCAGAGCAGAGAAGAGCAGAGAAGAGCATAGCAGAGGAGTGCAGAGCAGAGCAGAGCAGAGGAGTGCAGAGCAGAGCAGAGCAGAGGAGTGCAGAGCAGAGAAGAGCGGGGGAGAGCAGAACAGAGAAGAGCAGAGCAGAGAAGTGCAGAGAAGAGTAGAGTAGAGCAGAGCAGAGAAGAGCAGAGATGAGCAGAGGAGAGAAGAGCAGAGAAGAGCAGAGAAGAGCAGAGAAGAGCAGAGCAGAGCAGTGCAGAGCAGAGCAGAGAAGAGCAGAGAAGAGCAGAGCAGAGGAGTGCAGAGCAGAGCAGAGCAGAGGAGTGCAGAGCAGAGCAGAGCAGAGGAGTGCAGAGCAGAGAAGAGCGGAGAAGAGCAGAACACAGAAGAGCAGATCAGAGAAGTGCAGAGAAGAGCAGAGTAGAGCAGGGAAGAGAAGAGCAGAGATGAGCAGTGGAGAGAAGAGCAGAGCGGAGAAGAGCATAGAAGAGCATAGAAGAGCAGAGAACAGCAGAGAACAGCAGAGAAGATCAGAGAACAGCAGAGAAGAACAGAGCACAGTACAGCAGAGAAGTGCAGAGAAGAGCAGAGCAGAGAAGAGCAGGGCACAGCAGAGCAGAGAAGAGCAGAGCAGAGAAGAGCAGAGCAGAGAAGAGCAGAGCAGAGAAGAGCAGTATACAGAAAAGCAGAGCAGAGCAGAGAAGAGCATTATACAGAAAAGCAGAGCAGAGCAGAGGAGAGCAAAGCAGAGCAGAGCGGGGAAGAGCAGAGCAGAGAAGAGCAGTGACGACCTGAGAAGAGCAGTGAAGAGCAGTGAAGAGCAGTGCAGAGCAGAGAAGAGCAGAGAACAGCAGAGAAGAGCAGAGCAGAGAAGAGCAGAGATGAGAAGAGATGTGCAGAGAAGAGCAGAGAATAGCAGTGGAGAGCACAGAAGAGCAGGGCAGAGAAGATCAGAGCAGAGCAGAGTAGAGCATAGCAGAGCAGGCAAGAGAAGAGCAGAGCAGAGCAGAGAAGAGCAGCGACGAGCTGAGAAGAGCAGAGAAGAGCAGAGCAGAGCAGAGAAGAGCAGAGAACAGCAGAGAAGAGCAGAGCAGTGAAGAGCAGAATACAGAAAAGCAGAGCAGAGCAGAGAAGAGCAAAGCAGAGCAGAGCGAGGAAGAGCAGAGCAGAGAAGAGCAGAGCAGAGCAGAGAAGAGCAGAGCAGAGAAGAGCAAAGCAGAGCAGAGCGGGGAAGAGCAGAGCAGAGAAGAGCAGAGCAGAGAAGAGCGGAGAAGAGCAGAACAGAGAAGAGCAGAGCAGAGAAGAGCAGAGTAGAGAAGAGCAGAGAAGAGCAGAGAAGAGCAGAGATGAGCAGAGATGAGCAGAGATGAGCAGAGATGAGCAGAGATGAGCAGAGATGAGCAGAGATGAGCAGAGAAGAGCAGAGCAGAGAAGAGCAGAAATGAGCAGAGGAGAGAAGAGCAGAGAAGATCAGGGCAGAGAAGTGCAGAGAAGAGCAGAGCAGAGAAGAGCAGAGTAGAGCAGAGCAGAGAAGAGCAGAGCAGAGGAGTGCAGAGCATAGAAGAGCAGAGCAGAGAAGAGCAGAGCAGAGCAGAGCAGAGCAGTGCAGAGCAGAGCAGAGAAGAGCAGAGAAGAGCAGAGTAGAGCAGAGCAGAGAAGAGCAGAGATGAGCAGAGCAGAGAAGAGCAGAGCAGAGCAGGGCACAGCAGAGCAGAGCAGAGAAGAGCAGAGCAGAGCAGAGCAGTGCAGAGCAGAGCAGAGCAGAGGAGTGCAGAGCAGAGGAGTGCAGAGCAGAGAAGAGTGGAGAAGAGCAGAACAGAGAAGAGCAGAGCAGAGAAGTGCAGAGAAGAGTAGAGTTGAGCAGAGCAGAGAAGAGCAGAGATGAGCAGAGGAGAGAAGAGCAGAGAAGAGCAGAGCAGAGCAGAGCAGAGCAGAGCAGTGCAGAGCAGAGAAGAGCAGAGAAGAGCAGAGCAGAGCAGTGCAGAGCAGAGGAGAGCAGAGGAGTGCAGAGCAGAGCAGAGCAGAGGAGTGCAGAGCAGAGAAGAGAGGTGAAGAGCAGAGCAGAGCAGAGAAGAGCAGAGCAGAGAAGAGCAAAGCAGAGCAGAGCGGGGAAGAGCAGAGCAGAGAAGAGCAGAGCAGAGAAGAGCAGAGAAGAGCAGAGATGAGCAGAGATGAGCAGAGATGAGCAGAGATGAGCAGAGAAGAGCAGAGAAGAGCAGAGCAGAGAAGAGCAGAGATGAGCAGAGGAGAGAAGAGCAGAGAAGAGCAGGGCAGAGAAGTGCAGAGAAGAGCAGAGCAGAGAAGAGCAGAGATGAGGAGAGAAGTGCAGAGAAGGGCAGAGAAGAGCAGAGAAGGGCAGAGAAGAGCAGAGAAGAGCAGAGATGAGCAGAGCAGAGCAGAGAAGAGCAAAGCAGAGCAGAGCGGGGAAGAGCAGAGCAGAGCAGAGAAGAGCAGAGCAGAGGAGTGCAGAGCATAGAAGAGCAGAGCAGAGCAGAGAAGAGCAGAGAAGAGCAGAGCAGAGCAGAGCAGTGCAGAGCAGAGCAGAGAAGAGCAGAGAAGAGCATAGCAGAGGAGTGCAGAGCAGAGCAGAGCAGAGGAGTGCAGAGCAGAGCAGAGCAGAGGAGTGCAGAGCAGAGAAGAGCGGAGGAGAGCAGAACAGAGAAGAGCAGAGCAGAGAAGTGCAGAGAAGAGTAGAGTAGAGCAGAGCAGAGAAGAGCAGAGATGAGCAGAGGAGAGAAGAGCAGAGAAGAGCAGAGAAGAGCAGAGCAGAGCAGTGCAGAGCAGAGCAGAGAAGAGCAGAGAAGAGCAGAGCAGAGGAGTGCAGAGCAGAGCAGAGCAGAGAAGAGCAGAGAAGAGCAGAGAAGAGCAGAGAAGAGCAGAGCAGAGCAGTGCAGAGCAGAGCAGAGCAGAGAAGAGCAGAGAAGAGCAGAGCAGAGGAGTGCAGAGCAGAGCAGAGCAGAGGAGTGCAGAGCAGAGCAGAGCAGAGCAGAGGAGTGCAGAGCAGAGAAGAGCGGAGAAGAGCAGAACACAGAAGAGCAGATCAGAGAAGTGCAGAGAAGAGCAGAGTAGAGCAGAGAAGAGAAGAGCAGAGATGAGCAGTGGAGAGAAGAGCAGAGCGAAGAAGAGCATAGAAGAGCAGAGAACAGCAGAGAACAGCAGAGAAGATCAGAGAACAGCAGAGAAGAACAGAGCACAGTACAGCAGAGAAGTGCAGAGAAGAGCAGAGCAGAGCAGAGAAGAACAGAGAAGAGCAGGGCACAGCAGAGCAGAGAAGAGCAGAGCAGAGCAGGGCACAGCAGAGCAGAGAAGAGCAGAGCAGAGAAGAGCAGTATACAGAAAAGCAGAGCAGAGCAGAGAAGAGCAAAGCAGAGCAGAGCGGGGAAGAGCAGAGCAGAGAAGAGCAGAGAAGAGCAGAGCAGAGCAGAGTAGAGCACAGCAGAGCAGAGAAGAGGACAATACAGAAAAGCAGAGCAGAGCAGGGCAGAGAAGAGCAAAGCAGAGCAGAGCGGGGTAGAGCAGAGCAGAGCAGAGAAGAGCAGAGAAGAGCAGAGCAGAGAAGAGCAGAGATGAGAAGAGATGTGCAGAGAAGAGCAGAGAAGAGCAGTGGAGAGCACAGAAGAGCAGGGCAGAGAAGATCAGAGCAGAGCAGAGTAGAGCATAGCAGAGCAGGCAAGAGAAGAGCAGAGCAGAGCAGAGAAGAGCAGTGACGAGCTGAGAAGAGCAGAGAAGAGCAGAGCAGAGCAGAGCAGAGCAGAGAAGAGCAGAGAACAGCAGAGAAGAGCAGAGCAGAGCAGGGCACAGCAGAGCAGAGAAGAGTAGAGCTGAGAAGAGCAGAATACAGAAAAGCAGAGCAGAGCAGAGAAGAGCAAAGCACAGCAGAGCGGGCAAGAGCAGAGCAGAGAAGAGCAGTGCAGAGCAGAGCAGAGAAGAGCAGATAACAGCAGAGAAGAGCAGAGCAGTGAAGAGCAGAATACAGAAAAGCAGAGCAGAGCAGAGAAGAGCAAAGCAGAGCAGAGCGAGGAAGAGCAGAGCAGAGAAGAGCAGAGCAGAGCAGAGAAGAGCAGAGCAGAGCGAGGAAGAGCAGAGCAGAGAAGAGCAGAGCAGAGCAGAGAAGAGCAGAGCAGAGAAGAGCAAAGCAGAGCAGGGCGGGGAAGAGCAGAGCAGAGAAGAGCAGAGCAGAGCAGAGAAGAGCGGAGAAGAGCAGAACAGAGAAGAGCAGAACAGAGAAGAGCAGAGCAGAGAAGAGCAGAGAAGAGCAGAGTAGAGAAGAGCAGAGAACAGCAGAGATGAGCAGAGATGAGCAGAGATGAGCACAGATGAGCACAGATGAGCAGAGAAGAGCAGAGCAGAGAAGAGCAGAGATGAGCAGAGCAGAGAAGAGCAGAGTAGAGCAGAGCAGAGAAGAGCAGAGATGAGCAGAGCAGAGAAGAGCAGAGATGAGCAGAGCAGAGCAGAGCAGAGTAGAGCAGAGCAGAGCAGAGCAGAGCAGAGAAGAGCAAAGCAGAGCAGAGCGGGGAAGAGCAGAGCAGAGCAGAGAAGAGCAGAGCAGAGGAGTGCAGAGCATAGAAGAGCAGAGCAGAGAAGAGCAGAGCAGAGCAGAGCAGTGCAGAGCAGAGCAGAGAAGAGCAGAGAAGAGCATAGCAGAGGAGTGCAGAGCAGAGCAGAGCAGAGGAGTGCAGAGCAGAGCACAGCAGAGGAGTGCAGAGCAGAGAAGAGCGGAGGAGAGCAGAACAGAGAAGAGCAGAGCAGAGAAGTGCAGAGAAGAGTAGAGTAGAGCAGAGCAGGGAAGAGCAGAGCGGAGCAGAGAAGAGCAGAGAAGAGCAGGGCACAGCAGAGCAGAGAAGAGCAGAGCAGAGAAGAGCAGAGCAGAGAAGAGCAGTATACAGAAAAGCAGAGCAGAGCAGAGAAGAGCATTATACAGAAAAGCAGAGCAGAGCAGAGAAGAGCAAAGCAGAGCAGAGCGGGGAAGAGCAGAGCAGAGAAGAGCAGAGAAGAGCAGAGCAGAGCAGAGAAGAGCAGTGACGAGCTGAGAAGAGCAGTGAAGAGCAGTGAAGAGCAGTGCAGAGCAGAGAAGAGCAGAGAACAGCAGAGAACAGCAGAGAAGAGCAGAGCAGAGAAGAGCAGAGCAGAGAAGAGCAGAGATGAGAAGAGATGTGCAGAGAAGAGCAGAGAATAGCAGTGGAGAGCACAGAAGAGCAGGGCAGAGAAGATCAGAGCAGAGCAGAGTAGAGCATAGCAGAGCAGGCAAGAGAAGAGCAGAGCAGAGCAGAGAAGAGCAGTGACGAGCTGAGAAGAGCAGAGAAGAGCAGAGCAGAGCAGAGAAGAGCAGAGAACAGCAGAGAAGAGCAGAGCACAGCAGAGCAGAGAAGAGTAGAGCAGAGAAGAGCAGAATACAGAAAAGCAGAGCAGAGCAGAGAAGAGCAAAGCACAGCAGAGCGGGCAAGAGCAGAGCAGAGAAGAGCAGTGCAGAGCAGAGCAGAGAAGAGCAGAGAAGAGCAGAGAACAGCAGAGAAGAGCAGAGCAGTGAAGAGCAGAATACAGAAAAGCAGAGCAGAGCAGAGAAGAGCAAAGCAGAGCAGAGCGAGGAAGAGCAGAGCAGAGAAGAGCAGAGCAGAGAAGAGCAGAGCAGAGCAGAGAAGAGCGGAGAAGAGCAGAACAGAGAAGAGCAGAACAGAGAAGAGCAGAGCAGAGAAGAGCAGAGAAGAGCAGAGTAGAGAAGAGCAGAGAAGAGCAGAGAAGAGCAGAGATGAGCAGAGATGAGCAGAGATGAGCAGAGATGAGCAGAGATGAGCAGAGATGAGCAGAGATGAGCAGAGATGAGCAGAGAAGAGCAGAGCAGAGAAGAGCAGAGATGAGCAGAGCAGAGAAGAGCAGAGTAGAGCAGAGCAGAGAAGAGCAGAGATGAGCAGAGATGAGCAGAGCAGAGAAGAGCAGAGATGAGCAGAGCAGAGCAGAGTAGAGCAGAGCAGAGCACAGCAGAGCAGAGCAGAGAAGAGCAAAGCAGAGCAGAGCGGGGAAGAGCAGAGCAGAGCAGAGAAGAGCAGAGCAGAGGAGTGCAGAGCAGAGAAGAGCAGAGCAGAGCAGAGCAGAGCAGTGCAGAGCAGAGCAGAGAAGAGCAGAGAAGAGCATAGCAGAGGAGTGCAGAGCAGAGCAGAGCAGAGGAGTGCAGAGCAGAGAAGAGCGGAGGAGAGCAGAACAGAGAAGAGCAGAGCAGAGAAGTGCAGAGAAGAGTAGAGTAGAGCAGAGCAGAGAAGAGCAGAGATGAGCAGAGGAGAGAAGAGCAGAGAAGAGCAGAGAAGAGCAGAGCAGGGCAGTGCAGAGCAGAGCAGAGAAGAGCAGAGAAGAGCAGAGCAGAGGAGTGCAGAGCAGAGCAGAGCAGAGGAGTGCAGAGCAGAGCAGAGCAGAGCAGAGGAGTGCAGAGCAGAGAAGAGCGGAGAAGAGCAGAACACAGAAGAGCAGATCAGAGAAGTGCAGAGAAGAGCAGAGTAGAGCAGGGAAGAGAAGAGCAGAGATGAGCAGTGGAGAGAAGAGCAGAGCGGAGAAGAGCATAGAAGAGCATAGAAGAGCAGAGAACAGCAGAGAACAGCAGAGAAGATCAGAGAACAGCAGAGAAGAACAGAGCACAGTACAGCAGAGAAGTGCAGAGAAGAGCAGAGCAGAGAAGAGCAGAGAAGAGCAGGGCACAGCAGAGCAGAGAAGAGCAGAGCAGAGAAGAGCAGAGCAGAGAAGAGCAGTATACAGAAAAGCAGAGCAGAGCAGAGAAGAGCATTATACAGAAAAGCAGAGCAGAGCAGAGAAGAGCAAAGCAGAGCAGAGCGGGGAAGAGCAGAGAAGAGCAGAGCAGAGCAGAGAAGAGCAGAGATGAGAAGAGATGTGCAGAGAAGAGCAGAGAATAGCAGTGGAGAGCTCAGAAGAGCAGGGCAGAGAAGATCAGAGCAGAGCAGAGTAGAGCATAGCAGAGCAGGCAAGAGAAGAGCAGAGCAGAGCAGAGAAGAGCAGTGACGAGCTGAGAAGAGCAGAGAAGAGCAGAGCAGAGAAGAGCAGAGCAGAGAAGAGCGGAGAAGAGCAGAACAGAGAAGAGCAGAGCAGAGAAGAGCAGAGTAGAGAAGAGCAGAGAAGAGCAGAGATGAGCAGAGATGAGCAGAGATGAGCAGAGATGAGCAGAGATGAGCAGAGATGAGCAGAGATGAGCAGAGAAGAGCAGAGCAGAGAAGAGCAGAGATGAGTAGAGGAGAGAAGAGCAGAGAAGATCAGGGCAGAGAAGTGCAGAGAAGAGCAGAGCAGAGAAGAGCAGAGAAGAGCAGAGTAGAGCAGAGCAGAGAAGAGCAGAGTAGAGCAGAGCAGAGAAGAGCTGAGATGAGCAGAGCAGAGAAGAGCAGAGATTTGCAGAGCAGAGCAGAGTAGAGCAGAGCAGAGCAGAGAAGAGCAAGGCAGAGCAGAGCGGGGAAGAGCAGAGCAGAGCAGAGAAGAGCAGTGCAGAGGAGTGCAGAGCATAGAAGAGCAGAGCAGAGAAGAGCAGAGCAGAGCAGAGCAGTGCAGAGCAGAGCAGAGAAGAGCAGAGTAGAGCAGAGCAGAGAAGAGCAGAGATGAGCAGAGCAGAGAAGAGCAGAGATGAGCAGAGCAGAGCAGAGTAGAGCAGAGAAGAGCAGAGCAGAGCAGGGCACAGCAGAGCAGAGCAGAGAAGAGCAGAGCAGAGCAGAGCAGTGCAGAGCAGTGCAGAGCAGAGGAGTGCAGAGCAGAGGAGTGCAGAGCAGAGAAGAGTGGAGAAGAGCAGAACAGAGAAGAGCAGAGCAGAGAAGTGCAGAGAAGAGTAGAGTAGAGCAGAGCAGAGAAGAGCAGAGATGAGCAGAGGAGGGAAGAGCAGAGATGAGCAGAGATGAGCAGAGATGAGCAGAGATGAGCAGAGAAGAGCAGAGCAGAGAAGAGCAGAGATGAGCAGAGGAGAGAAGAGCAGAGAAGAGCAGGGCAGAGAAGTGCAGAGAAGAGCAGAGCAGAGAAGAGCAGAGATGAGGAGAGAAGTGCAGAGAAGGGCAGAGAAGAGCAGTGGAGAGCAGAGAAGAGCAGAGAAGAGCAGAGAAGAGCAGAGCAGAGCAGAGCAGAGCAGAGAAGAGCAGTGCAGAGCAGAGCAGAGAAGAGCAGAGCAGAGCAGAATGGGGAAGAGCAGAGCAGAGCAGAGAAGAGCAGAGGACAGCAGAGCAGAGCAGAGCAGGGCACAGCAGAGCAGAGAAGAGCAGAGCAGAGAAGAGAAGAGCAGAGAAGAGCAGAGAAGAGTAGAGAAGAGCGGAGAAGAGCATAGAAGAGCAGAGAACAGCAGAGAACAGCAGAGAAGATCAGAGAACAGCAGAGAAGATCAGAGAACAGCAGAGAAGAACAGAGCACAGTACAGCAGAGAAGTGCAGGGAAGAGCAGAGCGGAGAAGAGCATAGAAGAGCAGAGAACAGCAGAGAACAGCAGAGAAGATCAGAGAACAGCAGAGAAGAACAGAGCACAGTACAGCAGAGAAGTGCAGAGAAGAGCAGAGCAGAGAAGAGCAAAGCAGAGCAGAGCGGAGAAGAGCAGAGCAGAGAGGAGCAGAGAAGAGCAGACCAGAGCAATGCAGAGCAGAGCAGAGAAGAGCAGAGAAGTGCAGTCACTGTTCTCTACCAAGAAGGTGGAAAGAGAATGGAACAAGAAGAAGAAGAAGAGGAAGCATGACGAAGCAGCTTTAACGCCAGGGATGCATTTGAAGAAGAAAAAGAAAATATATTCCTCTGTTCCTACCAACGATGACATCGACTATGTGTTGTACGACGACGACGGTGACGACGACGACGGCGACAACGACAGTGGCAACAGTGACGATAACGACGCGGGTGGCAATAAGGCGCTCGAACCGATACCTACGATACTTTCGGCGCAACAGGAGAAAGCTTTCGAATCGTCTCCAATGGCCACAGCATCGTTGGAATTATCGGTGCGAAACATTTTGAAAAGTCCTGAAACGCACCGCGACGAATACGAACATTTGTTCAACAATCTTGGACCTTTAGCAAGCAAATACTTGCGCAATTTCTTTAGTGGACCACCGAAAAATTTGGACAACGTATACGGCGTGTATTTTCACAATGACAAACTGATACTTGGAAACACCACGTTTGATGTTGAAAGCAACGACGATATCGTTATCAATAAAATTAGGTAGGAGGGAACTCCAGGTCTCTACGAATTGATATTTAAAAGAATACCCGACGAAAACCTGTACATCGAGGTCGATAAGGATATTTACAGTAACATTCTCATCGCTATGCGCGCGCATCGGCGAGGTAACCAGATAATGGGGAATAAGGGTTACAAGTACAAAACTATCATAGGACCAATGTTTTCGACGTTGCGCGGAAAGGGTATACAAATTCCAACGATGATGCGTGTAACCAACAATCCGATTGATTACGTGCATTGAGACGATCCGAACGAGCTGGTGGATCGTTTGAAATTGCTGATGGCATCGAATAATGCCGGGCCCACTGGTCACGACAACGAAATAACATCTGCAATCGAAGAACTTCGAAAAAGTCGGATTGATTATAAATTAAATCGTTCAATACACGTTACTGCAGTAATGAATGAAATGCCTGTTGATAAATTTAACAGGTGGTTAGATAGAACGAGCATTTGTTGGAATTTCTGCGAAACCTATCAAACGATATCTGTGGACGAAAATTGGAACGATAGATTTACAAATATTGAGTTGAGACTCGACCACATTTGTCAACAAATACATCAGATTAAACAACAACAACAACAAGAGCTGCTCGAAACATAGATGAAGAAGATAATGATTGAACCGAGAAACGAGAAAAATGTTGCGGCAGTGGCAGCAGCAGCAACCGAAGAAACCTCGGTAGCATAAAGTTAAACGAAGAATTCGTTCATCTTTCGTTTTGAAGCGACCGCGAACCCGATAAAGCAAGAGAGAGAGGTGTCAGTGATAATCATGAGCGATGAGAAAGTAAAGTTGGTGAACGAACTGCATGCTCCGGCGAGGCGTTTCTTTCCGCGCAGGCGAGTGATCGTGCGAGGACTCAAGATCTTGTAAGGGCCTCAATACATTCTCATGTTACACACAGACACTACGTCATCCGGAAGATAACCCACCCAAGATCCTGCACATGGCCCCATCGCCGAATGTTCTGGAAGCACCAACCCCTGACAAAGACCGATATAAATACCAGTCTCCAACGCCCCACACCTCAGTCTTGACGAATCCTCCACCAGCTACGGAACTATTGTACTCGGTATAAACTATTGTAAATCGTAGAAAACTTGTATTATTTGTAATAAAGAGTTAGAGAGTTGGGCGACGGCTCAACTCCTTCTTTTTTTTATACTTCTTGGTATCGTTTTACGTAACAATCTCTGGCAAGCCGACATCGTCGAGGTTCAACGATATGCTAGAGATAATAGAGGACATCGATACATTCTCACGATAATTGATAATAAATCGATAATAAATCGATCTAATAAACAAATCCTTTACGTCTCTTAATGCGATTATTTATTATTAAATCAGCTTTGCAAATCATTCGTTGAATTCTGTTCGGACACGGAATTATTTAAATTAAAATATCATTTACGAACTTTGTTAATCTTCACTGTACACCTTGCATAAAAATTTCATATGGTACACATGAGGTATCATGCACACCAGAAAATTAAAACGGCTGTCACGGTTAAACTACATATTATTTCGGGTCCGAAAAATTAGTAAATAGTCTACAGACGTTCTAAAATAAAGATGAACAGCTCTTTTTTTTAAAATATCACTTTTACATAGTAAAAAAAATCCGGAAAGTTCACGCATCGTGACTTGTTCAGTACTTCGAACGCGGCTCGAGTCCGAACGGACCTTCTGTCAAAGTCTCGTGCTGCGGGCTCTCGAACTTCGCGTCGTCACCTTCCATTGGTCAGTGTTTTTCGTTAATAACTCGTAAACAAAGTTGCAGATTGCATTTTCGCGAAGGAAAAAGTTACTTAGAATGACCTCAGCTACCTCACATTTCCGTATTGCGAGAAATTTTTGGGACACCCTGTATAATAAATACATTTTTAAATATATATTTACGTTTTATTATAATATATATTAATATCTATATTTTATTCAAATATTTTATTCATTAACTATAATTAGAGAATTATAAAATATATATTATAAATTTATAGAATATAAATCGCAGGATTATTAAATTTATTAATATATATTTTTAATAGATCAACTATAAATTTAGAAATATTATCTGTCCTCATAGATATATTTAAATGGATCCATTAAACAAATAATTAATATTTAATAAATATCTTTATATATTCATAGATTAATTAACAATTCTACTTCAAAAGAAGTAATCTAAATTTATAAATCTTTACATCTTAACATTATTCTTAAATATAATTAACTTATGATATACTATTAATTATTTAATAATATACAAATATTTAACCAATAAACAACTACTCGAGGTATATCTTCAATTTTTCTTGCAAAAGTTACGAGGCATCCTATTCTATTCTATTCTATTCTATCATCTATTCTATTCATCCTATCCAATTTATCCAAATCCAAGCCTGATTACTAGGTAGCCATCCGTGCTGAAAGAAGTATCGGCTGGTCCACGCAATCTCCCTTATAAAAAATCCCAATCGCATCGAACCTCTGACCACGCAAAGCTGCCTGACCCTCGACTCGTAACATAGTAAATGTTCCTGCGCGGTTGCATGCATTGCACTCCTATTATCTCTTTTTACAATTCGCACGTCCAATAATTACATTTCATTTACCCCCGTTCCTGACGCATCTCAAGCAACTTTAACCTACAAACTGCAGATCTTGTACACTCCCTCTGCTCAACAGAACACTCAACGTTGAAGTTCTTTACGTCATCTAGAGCAACAACCACTACAGGAGCTACAAGCTCAACAAAGTACAACAATCATAACAACGAACTCCTCTTTCCCTCCCTTCCACCCAACTCCAATAATCTTGAAACCTACTAATTCTCGAGCCTTAACAAATAGTTAACTCCGACTCTCAGCACTTTTCCACGTACAATCCTAATTCAACATGACTTGACCCCATCACACCCAAAGCAATAAATGGCAATACACCACTACTCACTCAATCCAACACCCCCACTTCCTCATCACTGACTCACCCTACCCTCCTTTCCTCTCCACACCTATCCTCTACTTATCATATTGTTGCGAATCACTCCGTTTCTCTCGCGTCGCGGCATTTTATTTACAATAAAGAATATAAACTATAATACAACTCAATACGATTATATTTCAGATCTTTCAATTTGAAATGTTGCTCGTTCGACGGACCGATTTCGACTCTCCGATTGTCCGTTGGTAACACTCTTCCGTGGCAACCCCTATCTTCTATTATTTTTTAAGGAGTTGTTCACAACAGGGCAGTTTCACATTACAGCGATTTGTTTTGGACAAGTCACCGTAACAATATAATCCTATTATTTACCATATTATTCAACGGCATCCTCTCAAGCCGGAGTTTTTTTGCAAATTTTTCTCCTTCAGTCACTCATTAAAATGAATTTTTTACATCCTGCAGGTAACCACAATCACGTAATTCACTTGATAAGTCTGGAATACAGGCTGCAACGGATCCAACATCACATCATAAACAAACAAAAAACACTCGTCAGCGTTTCACCAGGAGCCAGAAGCAAGGTGCTACTTGCAAAACCAGCTCCCGAAGGACACCGCCCCGCTATATAGATTTCGTGGCGAGTTCACGAGTAACATGTAATATGTAATATACACTATATTTCTGAACATTTCGGGACCCAAAGTTTCGGGTTCTGACCCAAACTCAAAGAAAATTTTCGACCCGACTCTAACCTGTAATCTCAGATCCCTGCTTACCTCTAGTGTACAGTAAAGTGAACATTCTGACACCATATAGAGGGTGTTCCAAAATTATGTTACTTGCGGAAATGGAGGGTTCCTGAGGTCAATTCAAGTAACATTATTTTGAGAAACCCTGTATAGCAGCGATAAAAATAGCATCTACAGAATACGATAGAATACAGAAGTAAAATTCGCCCCATGAGTTCACCCGCATTGACTTATTTAATTATATCATCAAAAATAATTTATTTATGATTATAGAGAAATAAGATTTTTTTGAATATTCTAACAAATTAATTGATGACGTTTGTCAAATTCGAAATTGTCAAGTTTACTGAAAAAGATATTGTCATTCTGAAACTAGTCTCGAACGCATCTCCGAAACTCGATCAAGCCCAAATTATGCAAATGACTTCATTTCACATAAAAACAATGTTACCGAGAAGGATTTTTTGAAATTGGAATGTTACGACCCAAAATATTGCGAGGAATGTATTGCACTGTTATATAAACAATATAAACATTTACCATTTCTGTCTTTTTTAAAAACGTTTACAAAACCTCCAATAAGAATGAAAAATTTCTTTCCTGACCGAGTCTTTTCTGTACTTCAACCTAAACCAATGAAGTGTATCACAATCAGTGTAGGTTCGAAATACACAGCGTACGTACTCAAGCACATAATATACAATGCGATTCCATTTCACAAGAAGAACTGCGATAAATACTGTCCAATATAAATCATAGACCTATTTAAACCAATAACGCTACTATGAAAAACCTCAGAAAGAAGTTTCTTAATTGCATTAACTCTGCAATGCTATAAATGCTTGAGTTTGCTCGAAAAGATTGGACGCACCTACTTTTTAACTTTGCAGCTTACTTAATAGACAACAACAAGGTTTTACCCTCGCAAAAGTTGCTACAACTAGACAATCTGCATTATCAATTTCATCGAATGAATGTTCCAACTTGATCATTTTAAACATGGATTTTTATAAATCTACAGTATTTGATTTAATCGTGTCAGAATAGGTAGCAGTCAGTAAATTGATCAACGAACTCAAGAAAGCAATATCTCTAGTGGCAGTAGGATTTCAATGTAGAAATCAATCCTCTGAAGCTGTATTGCTTGTTATCCAAATATGGATGCAAGTTTTTATTTAATGGAAGGCAACAGCATATACCATTACTGCACAATTTGATTCATAGATAATATACACGGCTTCGCAGAAACACTTCCGGTCCTGTTCACCCCAGGAAGTAAATATTTCAGACTGTTAACCAAATTCAGGAAAGTTTGGTATGGAAGATCCAAAAGCTCTGATCTCCTCTGCTCTGCTCTGCTCTGCTCTTCTCTGCTCTGCTCTGCTCTGCTCTTCTCTTCTCTGCTGTTCTCTGCTCTGCTCTGCTCTGCTCTGCTCTGCGCTTCTCCGCTCAAATCTTCTCTGCTCTGCTCTTCTCTTCTCTGCTCTTCTCTGCTCTGCTCTGCTCTGCTCTGCTCTGCTCTGCTCTGCTCTGCTGTTCTCTGGTCTGTTCTTCTCTGCTCTGCTCTGGTCTTCTCTGCTCTGCTCTGCTCTCCTCTGCTCTGCTCTGTTCTTCTCTGCTCTGCTGTGCTCTTCCCTGCTCTGCTCTTCCCTGCTCTCCTCTTCTCTGCTCTGCGCTTCTCTGCCCTGCTCTTCTCTGCTCTGCTCTGCTCTTCTCTGCTCTCCCCTGCTCTGCACTTCTCTGCTCTGCTCTTCTCAGATCTTCCCTGCTCTGCTGTTCTCTGCTCTGCTGTTCTCTGCTCTGCTGTTCTCTGCTCTGCTGTTCTCTGCTCTGCTCTTCTCTGCTCTGCTCTTCTCTGCTCTGCTCTGCTCTTCTCTGCTCTGCTCTTCTCCGCTCTGCTCTGATCTTCCCATCTCTGCTCTCCTCTTCTCTTCTCTGCCCTCTCTGCTCTGCTCTTCTATGCACTTCTCTGCTCTGCTTTTCTCTGCTCTTCTCTGCTCTTCCCTTCGCTTCTATTCTCTGCTCTGCTCTGCTCTTCTCTGCACAGCCCCGTTCTTCTTTACTATGCACTGCTATGCTCTGCTCTCCTCTACTCTACTCTCCTCTGCTCTGCTCTGCTCTGCCCTTTTCTGCTCTGCTCTTCTCTGCTCTGCTGGGCCCTTCTCTGCTGTGATCAGCTCTGCTCTTCTCTGCTCTGCTCTGCTCTGCTCTGCTCTGCTTTGCTCTGCTCTGCTCTTCACTTTTCTGCTGTGCTCTTCTCTGCTCTGCTGGGCCCTTCTCTGCTCTGCTCTGCTCTGCTCTTCTCTGCTCTTCACTGGACTGCTCTGCTCTTCTCTGCTCTCCTCATCTCTGCTCTTCACTGCTCTGCTCTGGTCTGCACTTCTCTGCTCTGCTCTGCTCTGTTCTGCTCTACTCTGACTGCTCTGATCTGTCTGCTCTTCTCTGCTCTTCTCTGCTCTTCTCTGCATTCCTTTGCTCTTCTCCGCTCTGATCTACTCTGCTCTTCTCTGCTCTTCTCTGCTCTTCTCTGCTCTTCTCTGCTCTTCTCCGCTCTTACCTGCTCTGCTCTTCAGTGCTCTGCTCTGCTCTGCTCTGCACTTCTCTGCTCTGCTCTGCTCTGTTCTGCTCTACTCAGCTCTGCTCTGACCTGTCTGCTTTTCTCTGCTCTTCTCTGCTCTTCTCTGCTTTCCTTTGCTCTGCTCTGCTCTTCTCTGCCCTGCCCTGCTCTGCTCTGCTCTTCTCTGCTCTCCTCTGCTCTGCTCTGATCTGCTCTGCTCATCTCTACTCTTCTCTGCTCTTCTCTGCTCTGCTCTGCTCTGCTCTGCTCTGCTCTGCTCTTCTCTGCTCTGCACTTCTCTGCTCTGCTCTTCTCTGCTCTGCTCTCCTCTGCTCTGCTCTTCTCTGCCCTGCTCTGCTCTGCTCTTCTCTGCTCTGCTCTGCTATGCTCTGATCTGCTCTGCTCATCTATACTCTTCTCTGCTCTGCACTGCTCTTCTCTGCTCTGCTCTGCTCTTCCCTGCTCTGCTCTGCTCTGCTCTGCTCTGTTCTTGTCCGCTCTGCACTGCTCTGCTCTTCTCTGCTCATCCCTGCTCTTCCCTGTACTCCTCTGCACTGCTCTGCTCTGCTATGCTCTTCTCTGCTCTGCTCTTCTCTGCTCTGCTCTTCTCTGCTCTGCTCTTCTCTGCTCTTCTCTGCTCTGCTGTGCTCTTCTCTGCACTTCTCTGCTCTGTTCTGCTCTTCCCTGCACTGCTCTGCTCTGCTCTGTTCTTCTCTGCACTGCTCTGCTCTGCTCTGCTCTGCAATGCTCTTCTCTGCTCTGCTCTGCTCTGCAATGCTCTTCTCTGCTCTGCTCTGCTCATCCCTGCTCTGCTCTGCTCTGCTCTTCTCTGCTCTGCTCTGCTCTTCTCTTCTCTGCTCTCCTGTGCTCTGCTCTTCTCCGCTCTGCTCTGCTCTGCTCTGCTCTTCTCTGTTGTTCTCTGCTCTGCTCCGCTCTGCTCTGCTCTGTACTGCTTTTCTCTGCTCTTCTGTGCTCTGCTTTGCTCTTCCCTGCACTGCTCTGCTCTGATCTGCACTTCTGTGCTCTGCTCTGCACTCCTCTGCTCTGCTATTCTCTTCTCTGCTCTCCTCTGCTCTGCTCTGCTCTTCTCTTCTCTGCCCTGCTCTGCTCTCCTCTGCTCTGCTCTTCTCTTCTCTGCTCTGCTCTGCTCTGCTGTGCTCTGCTCTTCTCCGCTCTGCTCTGCTCTGCTCTGCTCTTCTCTGCTCTGCTCTGCTCTTCTCTGCTGTTCTCTGCTCTGCTCTGCTCTCCTCTGCTCTTCTCTTCTCTTCTCTGCTCTTCTCTGCTCTTCTCTGCTCTTCTCTGCTCTGCTCTGCTCTGCACTGCTCTCCTCTGCTCTTCTCTGATCTGCTCTTCTGTGCTCTGCTCTGGTCTGCTCTTCTCTGTTCTGCTCTACTCTGCTGTGATCTGTCTGCTCTCCTCTGCTCTTCACTGCTCTTCTCAGCTTTGCTCTTCACTGCTCTTCTCAACTCTGCTCTTCACTGCTCTTCTCAGCTCTGCTCTTCACTGCTCTTCTCAGTTCTGCTCTTCACTGCTCTTCTCAGCTCTGCTCTACTCTTATGTGCTCTGCTCTGTTCTTTTCTGCTCTGCTCCGCTCTGCTCTGCTCTTCTCTGCTGTGGTCTGCTCCGCTCTGCTCTTCTCTGCTCTGCCCTTCTCTGCTCTGCTCTTCTCTGCTCTGCTCTGCTCTGCTCTTCTCTGCTCTGCCCTTCTCTGCTCTGCTCTGCTCTGCTCTTCTCTGCTCTGCTCAGCTCTTCTCTGCTGTTCTCTGCTCTACTCTGCTCTGGTCTGATCTGCTCTGCTCTTCTCTGCTTTGCACTGCTCTGCTCTGCTCTTCTCTTATCTGCTCTTCACTGCTCTGCTCTGCTCTTCTCTGCACTGCTCTGCTCAGCTCTGCTCTCCTCTGCTCTGCTTTGCTCTGCTCTGCTCTGCACTTTTCTGCTGTGCTCTTCTCTGCTCTGCTGGGCCCTTCTCTGCTCTGATCTGCACTGCTCTTCTCTGCTGTGTTCTGCACTGCTCTGCTCTGCTCTGCTCTGCTCTCCTCTACTCTGCACTGCTCTGCCCTTCTCTTCTCTGTTCTTCTCTGCTCTGCTCTGTTCTTCTCTGCTCTGCTCTGTTCTTCTTTGCTCTGCTCTGCTCGGCTCTGCTTTGCTCTTCTCTGCTGTTCTCTGCTGTTCTCTGCTCTGCTCTGCTCTGCTCTGCTCTGCTCTGCTGTGCCCTTCTCTGCTCTGCTCTTCTCTGCTCAGCTCGGCCCTTCTCTGCTCTGCTCTGCTCTTCTCTGCTCTTCTCTGCTGCTCTCTGCTTCTCTCTGCTCTTCTCTGCTCTTCCCTGCCCTGCTCTGCACTGCTCTTTTACGCTCTTCTCTGCTTGCTCTTCTGTGCTCTGCTCTGCTCTTCTCTGCTCTGCTCTACTCTGCTCTGCTCTGATCTGTCTGCTCTTCTTTGCTCTAATCTGCTCTTCTATGCTCTGCTCTGCTCTTCTCTGCTCTGTTCTGCTCTGCTCTGCTCTGCTCTGCTCTTCTCTGCTCTGCTCTACTCTGCATTGCTCTGATCTGTCTGCTCTTCTTTGCTCTAATCTGCTCTTCTATGCTCTGCTCTGCTCTTCTCTGCTCTGTTCTGCTCTGCTCTGCTCTTCTCTGCTCTTCTCTGCTCTGCTCTGCTCTACCCTGCACTGCTCTGCTCTGATCTGCTCTGCTCTTCTCTGCTCTTCTCTGCCCTACTCTGCACTGCTCTGCTATGCTCTTCTCTGCTTGCTTTTCTGTGCTCTGCTCTGCTCTTCTCTGCTCTGCTCTACTCTGCTCTGCTCTGATCTGTCTGCTCTTCTTTGCTCTAATCTGCTCTTCTATGCTCTGCTCTGCTCTTCTCTGCTCTGTTCTGCTCTGCTCTGCTCTTCTCTGCTCTGCTCTACTCTGCTCTGCTCTGATCTGTCTGCTCTTCTTTGCTCTAATCTGCTCTTCTATGCTCTGCTCTGCTCTTCTCTGCTCTGTTCTGCTCTGCTCTGCTCTTCTCTGCTCTTCTCTGCTCTGCTCTGCTCTACCCTGCACTGCTCTGCTCTGATCTGCTCTGCTCTTCTCTGCTCTTCTCTGCCCTACTCTGCACTGCTCTGCTATGCTCTTCTCTGCTTGCTTTTCTGTGCTCTGCTCTGCTCTTCTCTGCTCTGCTCTACTCTGCTCTGCTCATATCTGTATGCTCTTCTTTGCTCTAATCTGCTCTTCTCTGCTCTGCTCTGCTCTTCTCTGCTCTGCTCTGCTCTGCTCTTCTCTGCTCTGCTCTGCTCTGCTCTGCTCTGCTCTTCTCTGCTCTTCTCTACTCTGCTCTGCTCTTCCCTGCTCTGCTCTGCTCTGCTCTTCTCTGCCCTGCCCTGCCCTGCTCTGCTCTGCTCTGCACTGCTCTGCTCTGCTCTTCTCTTCTGTTCTCTGCTCTTCTCTGCTCTGCTGTGTATGTTTTTTTCTTCATAATTTCTAAAATTATTAGAAATTAGAAAGACACGGATCGTCAGTGTCTAATATATATATATACTAAAGGCATCTGCAAAATTTCGAGGTAACCGGTTGATCTAATCTCGAGATATTTTTCACACCGTTTTTAGAAACATTGTTTTAAGAGAAACGTGTTTAAAATTTATATGTTAACACTACGGCACGCACGTATACGAATCAGCTATAGGCTTCTTATTTATAAAAGCAATTTTTTTAAAAGGCTGGAATATTTTGTAATTTATTTTTAACATTTCAAACTGCTACGTTAGACAAGAAAAATTCGATTTTTTTTTTCAATTTCAGTGTTCAGGTCTCTTAATATATCTAACATTTCGTTTTGAAGATTATGCGTCGAGGCAAAAGTTCAAATATGATGCGGCAAGGACAGATGTCGAGAATGAGTCAAGGGTGAAATCAGTAATTTCAATGACAATAATAAAAATCGTCTGCACGTTTATTCATTATTAGAGGTCGTTTGCAGACCATTTGTAGGAAATGTAGAAATAGGGATTACATGTAGGGTTATGTCAAAGTTATGTCAATTATTAAATTAGCAATAGTATATATGCATGGGTAATAAAAACAAAGAACTTGATTAATTCATCAAATGTTTGTTGTAATATGTGCCTTTTCTGCAGAATCTTGCTATCCCTGCTGCCCGACAACGCATTCTCATCTAGGCCTTGTAAACACAACACGTCAGAAATGTACCGACACGTACAAAAACATATTTCAAGTGTCTTAAAGATGTTTCGAAACAGACGCCTTTAAATAATCTTGTTTCGGGCGTCGTTTCAACGTCTGAAATAAGATATCTTAAAGAAGTCTATTTGAGCTCGTAAGACGTTCAGACTTAAAATGGACGTATTAGACGCTAGTGAACCAGACCAATCGAAAATACACGTATAGAGCGCAAGGTAGTCGGACAGAGAGAGTATGCGCTTATAGAAAACTGGACTGGCAAAGCGAGCTGTTCGCTCCCTGCCGAATTTCATATCTACAATTTTACGAATTGCTTGTTAGTTGCGTCTTTCCTCTGCAGTGTAGAAAAATGTAACACTGGGGTTCGCGGCGGTGAAGGTGGAAAAAAGCGTTATTTTTCCCAATATATAAACTTTATTCAAACTCTATCTTAACTTATCGGTGGACGAATTAACAATTAAAATCTATTATTATAAACAAATATTTCGGTGAGACTACTCAAATAATCTTTAAAAAATTAACAAAAATAAATTATCCTCTTCTATATAACAAAATTAACATATTATTGTGGGAGAAAGCCCTTCCTTGTAGATATCGTTAATAGCCTGTTCCATTTGCATCATCAAATCGCTTAGTTAACATCACGTGATTGCAATTCCCGTTATTAACATGATGGATCCTTTCAAACAGTGGAGAAGTCGATGATAAAATGATCGGAATATTTTCAAATTTGGCTAAAATTATCGCCATATCTCGAGCATTGTATGTATATAATTTCCTCTTCTTATTTTTGAAAGACGAATCATGCTCTTCATCGACAATAATTAACTTTATGTTTTTATAAGGTCAAAAAGGCTCAAGGAAGAAATAACTGTTTCCACTATTAAATGATTTCGATGAATTTCAGGTGTTTTCACAAGTAGAAAAATCAAGAGCGAGCTCGTGGATTATAAAATTAATTGCTCCTTTAACCAATTGTTTTGGCAAAGGTTGCTACGGCCTGCATGTTTGCTGTGCTTCTTCAATTTCACGTTTTCGAACTACAAAAGGAATTACATTGGTTACTTGTACCACTTAATCTATGTTCTTGCTATTTCTCGGGCTATCAAGATATTCTCCAGCTGTCACGCTAACTCCTCTTTTATCTAGAAAATCCCAGAGAGCTTGTTGCTATTTTTACTACCTCCTTTGCTCCTACTCTGATTACTAGTACACTTACGGGTTTTTCTCTTAGGATCATTTTGTTGTGAACTATCCCAATCTTGTCTTTGGCCCGTTTCTACTAAGAAAGCAAAGGAGTTTTTTAATTTTTTTTTACTTTTTTATATAGTATATTCAGTATCGCATTCGGCGAGCTATTTTTTATAAGATTATTTAAATAATCTGTTTTATTTCCTGCCTAATCAAAGCAAAGATTATGCAACTTTTCAAAAGTATGGCAAGTACCAAGTCCTCCTCCATATAAAATCTTAGATAAATCCTTTGGCATAAAAAGCTCTTTCTCAGCTAAGAAATGATTTAAACAATTTTCTTTATTAAAACAAGATTTATGGAAATTTCTTAAAATGGAAGTAGCATTATCTCCTGTCATGGATAATATGTTAGATAAATTGCATGGCATAAAGCCTGCTTTATGGAAATTATTTAAAAGTTGTGTTTTGTTTCCATTCCCATCAAAACAGATATCATGAAAATCTTTTAAAGCAGAACAAATCTTAGTTGCTGCTCCGTGCAATATTTTAGATACATTTTTTGGTGTAAAACCTTTCTTCTCAATTAAGAAACGATTCAAATACTTTTTTGTTTCGTGTATAAAACAAAAATCATGAAATTCTTTTAAACTATTCGCTGCTGCACTCAATATACCACATAAA
This sequence comes from Megalopta genalis, assembly GCF_051020955.1. NCBI lineage: Eukaryota > Metazoa > Arthropoda > Insecta > Hymenoptera > Halictidae > Megalopta > Megalopta genalis. The sequence continues at coordinate 3,137,042 of NC_135022.1, forward strand.
TCGCACGGCCTAAAACCCACATTGTAAAAATCCTTTAAAAGCTGTGTTTTCTTTCTTTTCTTATTAAAAGAAATATTATGCAGTTGTTTCAAAGTAAAAGAAGCATGAGCTCCTGTTCCACATAGTATAGAGGATAAGTTACTTGGTCTAAAACCTGCGTTATAGAAGTCCTCTAAAAGCTCTGTTCTTTGTCCTTTGCTATTAAAACAAACGCTGTGCAACTCTTGAAAAGCACCTTTAGCCTTGCCTCCTGCTCTACTTAATATGCTAGACAAGTTATGCAACGTAAAGTTACTTCCCTCATCTTCGCCTTCAATAAAATGTTTCAAACGCTGTGTTTGATTTCCTCTTGCATCAAACCAAGAGTCATATAAATCTTTAAAAGCTTCTGCAGCGTTAGCTCCTGCACCATTCAAAATACTGGACATATTAGACAGATTTATCTTCTCGTTTTCTAAAGTTTTTATATATAGTCTTTTAATTCCTTCCTTATCAAAACAAAAATCATATAAATTTGTAAAAGTTTCAGGAGCTTTAGCTCTTGCTCCATGTAAAATACTGGAAATATTAGATAGACGTATCCCTTCCTTTTCTAACGTTTTTAAATATTATGTTTTACCTCCTTCTGCATTAAACCAAAGATCATATAAGCCTTTAAAAGCTTTTGCAGCATTAGCTCCTGCTACATTCAAAATACTGGAAATATTAGTTAGATTTATTCCTTCTTTCTCCAGAGTTTTTAAACATTGTGTTTTACTTCCTTCTTCATCAAACCAAAGGATATGTAAGCCTTTAAAGGCTTTTGCAGCGTTAGCTCCTGCTCCACTTAAAATACTAGAAATATTACTTAAATTTATCTCCTCTCTCTCTCTAAAGTTTCTAGATATTGTGTTTTACTTCCTTTTTCATCGAACAAAAGGTCATATAGGTCTTTAAAGGCTTTTGCAGCGTTAGCTCCTGCTCCACTCAAAATACTGGAAATATTACTTCGATTTATCTCTTCTTTGTCTAGAGTTTTTAGATTTTGTGTTTTACTTCCTTCTTCATCAAACCATAGGTCATATAGGTCTTTAAAGGCTTTTGCAGCGTTAGCTCCTGTCACATGCAAAATACTCGACATAGTAGCTAAATTTATTCTTTCCTTCTTTAGTACCTCTCCAGACATATTTTCCCTTCTCCCTTAATTAAGAAGCTTAAAAATTGATAAAATGCAGATATTTCTTCTCTGCCAACTACACTTCTGGCAAATTTCATTTCTTCATCAATATTTTCTTCAATTTCCTGATAACTAGACCTATTATATTTTATATCTCCCAAAAAATTTTCCATTATTCCCTTAGTAATAGGGCCAAATTCATGAGATTCTAACCAACGTAACGCTATTTCATGTAATTCTTCGCAATTATATGGAACATTACCCTCATCTATCCCATTTCTAATAACACTGTTCAATGCTCCCTTGCCACACTGATTAACTGCAAATATTAGTCTATCTAAAAAAATTTCTCTTTTATTTCTTTTTCACACTCGCCAGAAAGTCTTCCTTCTTCTTTTTCTTTCTGCCAAAAAGGTGGCAGCTTTAACAAATTTAAAAGCCTTGTCATTTCTTTTTGCGAAAATTGATAAAGACCATTCTCATTTATACAAAAACAATCTTTTACAATCTTATATCCTTTTTTTTACATTTATGTTATTAAATTGTAAAGGATAAAATTTTTTAGATCGTTCATATCTGAATTTCTTTTCTTCTGTAAGATTTAGGTCTGCATTAGTATAGACGACAAAATATTTTATATTTTCATCCTTTTCTAATTTTTCAATGAAAAGAGTGAAGCAATGCCGTTTAGAAGGAAATAACTGATAATAACCAATACTATTATTTCTATTGCGAGGCTTTATACAAGTAATGCTATCTTTATAATTGATAGCGACGTCAACGGATATGCCATAGTTTTTTTTCTCAAAATTGATGACAAACACGTTTTTACGCAAGAACATATTGTGTAAGAAGGACATTAATAAATTGGTTCCATATGTAATTTCAGATATATAACTTCCAAGTTTTCCATCTTTTTCTGCAGCTATTAAATCACGTAATACAATTTTTTGTAATGCTACACAACCGTCGTGAACTTTACTATTTTCTTCCATTTCACTTTTGATAATGCTGTTCAATTCTTCTCTATTAGGTTGATTAACTGCAAATACTAATTTATCCAAAAATGCTTCTTTTATTTCTTTCCGGGAATATTTCCTATCTTTTATTACTGTCTGCATAACAGACGAAGATTCTAATCGCTTTAAAAGTACTTCTCTTATTATTTTATCTCCCGCAAATTGATAAAAACCACGCCCTTGTATATTATCATTTGTAAAGAAAAAGTCTCTTAATATGATATCACGTTCTTCCATGCTATCAAATTTAAACGGATAAAAGTTTTTAAATCGTCTCCTTTTTAATCTGTTTCCTTTCGCAAGATTCAAGCTTGAATTAGTATAGATAACAAGGTATTCTATATCATTTGATAAATCATCTGTCTTAGAGATTAGATGTTTAACAAAACTATTAAGGTAATTATTTATGGAGAAACGTCGATTTTCGTTAGTAAACAATCTAGCATAACTAATATTATTATCTGTATAATATTTGTCTACATTTTCAATTTGTAGATGAATAGACTTCTTCTCGTAGCAAAGAACAATGTTACTAATCTTATCAATATCAGACTTTTCAAACGCTAACGGAAATGAAGGATATTTATGTTTATATATGGACTTCCTTAGTAAGCAAAGAATCGACAAGTCTAATTGATACATAAGTCCAATCGATTGATGAGGAATACGTTGATAAGCATTACTCAATCCATCCCGTCTAGATCCATCTTGTAAATCATTAAGAAATTCCGAATCCTCATTGCTAGTATCATTTATATCAATGTGCCCACTTTTTGGTACCTTACTATCTTTGTCCGTAACAGTATGTTTACGTTTCCTAGAGCTTGCACCAATTTCACGATTTTCCTTACTTGTACTCCTTGAATGACCACTTTGTTTGTGCGAGTTATTTTTAATATCTCGTAGTTGCATAGAAATGTAAGATTTGGAAATATTGTTCGAGTTTGAATCTATCACATTAACACTAGCTTCCTCTCTAGAAACTTTCATGCTTCTCTTTATATCTTTTTCAATATTACTAAGAAGTGGTACAAAATGATTCCTGTAATTCATCATATAAATAATATTACCACCATTTTTCCTTCAATTTCAGGACTTCCGCATAGAACATTTTTCAACTTTAGATTTCTTATTTCTGGACCGGAACCCATATTTCCAATGTCTTCTGCAGTAAATTCAATGTGTGGAATATATTCACAAAGTTTTCATATTCTTCTTTTACAGCATTACCCAAACATGAGCCTTTCTTCGACTGATTAACTTGCTGCGCATATTGCTTGCAACTTTCCTGCAAAGACTTTATACTGAATCCTCTACTACCTGTAATCAGATCCTCAAAAAAAAAGAAAAAAAGAAAAAGAAAACAATCTTCTTTACCCACAGCAGCTCCTATATAAAGTCTTCAGGCAATTTCTTTCTTAATGTTTCCAAAGGTTTATTAAGCTTCTCTTTTTTCCGTTTATCCTTTACATTTTTTATCTAACTAAAAACGAAAATTTTTTCTTTAATAACAAATCATTTTAGAGCAGCAGCATCAGATGATAGATCTGGTAATCCATTTAATCCAAACATATCAAATCTACTATATTAACCAGCAGCAAAAATGATTAAAGATTATAATTAAAGACATTATTCTATGTCGGATAATATCACTTTAATTAGTATGTACTTTCATATATTTTATCATTAAATTAAGAATATGGTTACTTTTGTTTAAATCAAAACAACTACCGTGAGAACTGTTTCTAGATCAAGATTTAGAAAGGTTTTAACTATTTGTATTATTCTGCCTCTGTTGCTCTCTCTTTCGATGATTAGAGGAGCTTGCCAGAGACAAATATTATCTGAAGCAGAACTACATACTAAAGGAGATGATAAAGATTATTCCAACGGTGCGAGAGGAAGAGCACTGAGAAATGTCTTTGAAATTCTTTTTAACCTCTTCGAAGTAGGTTTGGAACTGAAAGTCTACCAAACGCTCAAAGAGAAGAACGAAACAAACCTGATTGCTGTAACAATGAAGTTTTTGTCTGATAAGCTTAAGAATTTAATCAAAAAGATTTCCAAATATGATGATTTGTGTTGGGACAATAGGTTGGACAGAAGAGGAGGTTGCAAGACCAGGATTGCAGAATCTATAGCCTACGTCAACGTTAGAAGAATAATATACGTTGCGCGGTTTGTGGAGTGAGAGAGGGGTATAGACGCATCGATACGGTTTCTCTCTCTCTTCCGCTTGGTCCGCTATGAACGAAGCGCGGTTTTTGGGAGTGGGAGAGAGATGGAAGATAGATGCGTCGCAACGGTTATCGTCGCGCATGACGAATGCATCGCATTTGTAACGAGTCTGGAGACGATTTCTAAGCGGTCTTCTTATCTTATCGAATTTAATCATGTGGCGTTTTTTATCGCGCTTGCATTTTTACATTTTAGGAAATGTTTTGGAGGGAGTGAGCGAGAGAGAGAGGGGTAGATTAGAGAGGCTGCGCTTGCATTTTTACGACGTTATGGAGAGTGAAGTGCGCGTGCGTACATGTTAATAAATAGATGAAGCATAACGCGGAGCAAATTAAATCGTTGTCGAACAGTGGAAAGGTGCGTGTTGCTATAGACATATATTTTGCAAAAAGTAAGTTTACGTTTAAGATGCCCGCAATAGATTTTATTGTCGATATGGCCAGTTTCTTCGTAGCCAACAAATTTAATTGTAAAGAATTAGCCATCGTAAATGCTCATACCGCTGAATATGAATTATTTGAATTCGAATTGCGCGTTCGCTACATGGATTTATCCAGAAGCGATCAGAAGTCTGCATGGCATGTCTCGAATTTCGTGCACGGGATTCCATTTAAAAATTTCCAGGGGAAAAAGAATTATCAACAAGAGGACATTGGCATTATTATAAAAAATTTCGTTCGAGACTACAAGGATCCCGTCGTCGCGTACAAAGGGGGGCATAATGAAAAGGATATTTAAAAAAAGTAGGAGTTCGCAGTTTCAATTTGGAATATCTCGGCTGTCCCAAATACAATTCATTGATCGCGGAACCGATGTATCAAGAATACCACGTACCATGCAGGCTTCATTGCTGGACGCGAACTTCGAAAGAAAAGATTCAATATCATTGTTTTTTGAGCGAAGTTCGTGTATTTTAGATGTGGCTAATGAAATCGAAAGGTAACACATTTTTTTTCTTTTTTTTTTAGTTAGAATTATTTTTTATTTCTATGGCGCCTTTTTGTAGAGAGAGAGAGAGAGAGAGAACGTAGGAACGTATGGATTATCGGTGCGAAGAGGACAGGCTTAGCAGCTTTGAAAATTGGCCGATCCCGTTTATTAAGCCGGAGGAGCTCGCGATCGCTGGATTTTATTATCTGAGGGAGAATGATTTCGTGGAATGCTTCGCGTGCGGCATAAGACTCTATTGGTGGGAAGCCGGGAACAAACCCATGTTGGAGCATTGCTTTTGCTCCAGGAATTGTCCGTACGATCTTCGGACGACGTTACGTTATCCTCGAACCGCCAAGAAGCGTGGACGAGTGTGGCATCCTTTACCATACGACGGAGGAGAAGACAGAGACGTGTGCAATAATTGTGAGTTTGAAAATTAATGAAATTAAAAATTTATTTTAAAAAACGCTTGATTATAATATATGTTTAGCGCGCAATGTCCGTTTTGTCCATCAACGATGACGACAACAACGAGGGTGGTGGCGTCCACGATGAATAAAAAAAATGTAATACAAAGTTTAAAATATTTTTTAATTTCTAAATTTGCTGTGTAAAAGCATACGCATCAATCGAAAATAGCGATACATTTCCGAGTTCAGGTAAAGTCGAATATTGGATAATAAGCATGAATCGAATTGGGTAGAGTTTTTCTTTAAATCGTTTTTCCTTTCGATTTGTAACGCGAATGTCACGTACCGCGGTCTTTGTGTTTCGTGGTTGTTTGCAGCATCGGATATTTGTACAGTTACCACCAATGGAAACTCGTGCTGATCGATCTTTCGCTCTCAAGAATACGCAGCATCGACAACTTGTGTATTTCATCCAAAGCGACGTGCGGCATTCTCCATTGAATTTTATACAAATCCAGGACAGGTTTCGCATTGTCGGACCAGCTTCGTAACGCGTTAGCGTCGTTGCGCGCGCGAATCAAAATCAATCCGTGCCGAGCATTTATTACAACGCGTTTGTAATCTTCACAGAATCCTAGCAATGTGTTCATAGGCACGCAAAAGTTGAAATCTAGCAAATTCGTAGGCGTTGCGGTGAGAGTTTCTGTATATCCAGCCCGCGTTGGACAGCGCGTTGCTCTTCGTAATGTTCAGACTGATGTAATTCTTCAAGGTCGTCGTTGTACCGGGATTTCTGGACCGATCGATTTCCACTCCGATCAGTTCGTAATGTATCTCGTCGAAAATAAACGCTACCTCATTGTTCTCTAGAGCCACCGTGACGTTAGTCGATCCTCCCGGTAGGCTGAGTCTTCCCTCCACGTATAGAAATGGGTATTCTTATCTCATCGCTGTTTCCAAACGTTGTGTTGGCGTACGGATTGTAGGTGTGCAGGTCGATCGTAGTTATTCGATTGTCGAAGATTGGTGCCTCAGAGATGTTCAAAATGTCGTCGGACATGGCGGTGAAGTGAGTTCGATTACTTGGTAACGATGAGTCCCAAAGATCGCAGATATTCCACCTTTCTGTTAGTTTCCTCGTCTTCTTCTTCTCCTTATTGTCGAAACGGCGCGCCGTTTTTTATGTTCGACGTATTCGATATCCTATTATTATTATTATGAATTAACATAACGGCTATGTCAAGGTTATGAGACGATTCGACAAACGTGCAGCCGAACCGTGATTTCTTCGTTTCGAAAATCAATCAAACGTGCAGACTGGTCCACGATGCGAATCGTTAAATCTTCCATTGATCGTGTAACGATCAGGAGGTAAATGACTCGTGCCGGTGTTTCCGATATTTTATATTCCGGCGACATGTTAGGCGCGAATTCGTGTATCGTGTGAATCAGTTTCCCGTTATCGTACGAACGGGTGGTTACGTTGCATTCTATTCGAATAATATTCGTGTTAATGATATTCACGGAAGTGTGCGATACATGCCACGTGTTCGGTGATAGAATGCGATTCCTAGAGAATCCTAGGATTGGACCCACGGTGTCGGGTTTCGTAAAATCTATCTTATATGCGCTTTTATATATAATTTCGCTTTTCATAGTATTGTTGATCGCTCGTAGGATCAGCGGATATTCTACATTTTTGTTATCTTTGGCTGGAGAAGGATACCGCGCGCTTATCTCACGCCTCAAGTAAGCGTTGATCGCCTCCAGTTCGTACGAGCCGTCCGGGATGTTTATCTCCTCACCCTCGTCGCCGAAATAGAATTTATTGTCACCGATTGTTGAAAAAGAAACTTTAGCCTCGGACAAAAATTAATTTACAGTTTACTTAGGACTGAGATTCGAAAATATCAGATTACGTTTCCGCCGGTTCCGTCAACACGCACCGACGGTGATGTAAACTGTATATCAAAGATACCGCTATACAGGGTGATAGACGATTATTTTAACAGCCGAAAATGAGGGGTAGCTGAGGTTATTTGAAGTAACATTTTCCTTTGCGAAAATGCAATCTGCGGCTTTGTTTACGAGTTATTAACGAAAAACACTGGCCAATGAGAGGTGACGGTGCAAGGGAGTGGGTCCGCGAGAGAGTCCGCAGCACGAGGCTTTAACAGAAGGTCGGGACGGACTCGAGCTGCGTTCGAAGTATTGAACAAGTCACGAAGCAAGAACTTTCCGGATTTTTTTTACTACATAACAGTGATATTTTTAAGAAAAACGCTGTTCACCTTTACTTTAGAACGTCTGAAGAATATTCACTAATTTTCGGACTCGAAATAATATGTAGTTTAACCGTCACAGCCGTTTTAATTTTCTGGTGTGCATGACACCTTATGTGTACCATATGAAATTTTTACAACAACACGGACCCCTGCGGGACCCCGCAGTCCACTTCCCTCCGTAAAGTCTCGTACCGGCCCGGGTATTCCACCCACCTGTCCCGCAGGTAGGCCCCGATCACCCGCCTCAGATAGGGAGGCACCTGGTGTTCCACCAGGGCCTCCCTAATGGCGGACCAGGGCAGGGTGTTAAACGCATTGACGATGTCGATCGACACCGCCAAGCACGCCCCGCCCCGTGCCACGGCATTGTCCGAGAGGGACTTTAGACGGTCGATTGCATCAACCGTCGATCGCCCCTCCCGGAAGCCGAACTGGCAGTCCGCCAGATCGGGGCCAACGCGGGACAGGTGCCTAGCGAGGCGGGCAGCAATGATCTTTTCAAAGATCTTGACCACATCGTCCAGGAGGCAAATGGGCCGGTACGCGGAGGGAGAATCCGCAGGCCTCCCATCCTTCCTTAAGAGGACCATCCGACTTCTCCTCCAGAGGTTCGGGAACACCCCGGACCTCTGGAGCCCAGAGTAGAAGCCTCTAAGCCTCTCACCCAGGACGTTCATGGCAAGCAGCCAGACCCGGCCGGGGATAGCGTCCGGCCCCGGGGCAGTATTCTTGCCCCGAAGCCATCTGACTACCCCGGCCATTTCCTCCGGCGCGACCTCCAGATCCGGGGACCACTCATGTCCCTCCAGCAGAGGGACGGGCCGGGACGCCTCCCCGCTGACGGGGAATAGCGCGTCCACGACCCGACCGAGCATCCCCGGATCCAGGCTCTCCGTTATAGGGGTCGCCCAGGGACGCAAGCGTTCCATCGCCATTTTGTATGGACGCCCCCATGGGTCTCGGTTTACGGTGCCGAGAAGGTCGCGCCAGGCCTTGCTCTTTGTCTGCCTGATGGCCAGCTGCAGGGCGATCACCCTCTCCCTGTATCGCTCATACAGCTGTATAGCCAGCTCCACGTCGGAACGTCGTCGTCGACGGGCGCGGGCGCACTGGCGTCGCGCGCGAACGCACTCTGTGCGCAAATCCGCTATCGCGCGCGACCACCAGTACACCGCCTTCCTCGGGAAAACCTGGCCCGGGGCATGGCGACGTCGCAAATGGACGTCATTGCGCCCCGGAACCAATGGGCCTCCCTTGTCCCGTCGACTGGCCCGGCCGGTGTTGCCGGCCAGGCCACGACGTGGGCTGCCGCCATCGGAGCGTCCTGGTCGAGGCGCTTTAGCGCCCACCGCGGCTGAGGCGATCCCTCATCAGCAGGGCGACGTCGAGGTGTCGATGGGGAGGCGGAGAGGCCGAGAACAATATACCTGTGGTCAGATAGCGTCTCGACCTCCTCCGCCACCCTCCACCCCGTAATACGGCGCGCGGCGGGGGGCGTTGTCCATGAGAGGTCAACGATGGACCCCCCATTGTGCCGCACGCACGTATGGACCGAGCCCGTGTTTAAAAGACGGAGCTCGAGTCCCGTCGCCCAATCAAGCACCTCCCGGCTCCTCGGGTTTGTTCTGGGGGAACCCAAAGCCGGCGACTTGGCGTTGAAGTCCCCCAGGACCAGCACCGGACGGGGCTGGCAGCGGGAGACGCATCTCCCCACACCGTCCAGATACTGTTCGAATTCCTCGAGGGACCACCTTGGAGGTGTGTAGATCGCCACAACCGCGGTGCCGCCCCAGTCAACGGCCAGGTATCCCCGGCCGCGCTCGATAACGGAGCACGCCGGGGACCCCGGCCGGCCTGCCCATATTATAACGGCGGAGCCGCTCAGGTCCCCCATCCAATGTGGATGGTCGGGAATCCTGTACGGCTCCGCCGCTACGGCCAACCCGGCACCCCGCTCAGCCATAAATTGCACAAGAAGGTCTTGTGCCCTGGCCGAGCGGTTCAGGTTGGCCTGTATTATAGGGCCCTTGGGCCCCATTATGGGCAGGCCTCTACCTCCATTGCCGCCGCGGGAGCGGTGGCATCTGGGGCCTCCTTGGCACCATCCGTCCCCGCGGGCACAACGGTGGTACAACTTGGCGCCATATTCGGCTTAGTTGCCACGGTGGCCGCCGCCTTGGCCACCGCGGTTTTCCTCCCCCTGCTTCCCCTGCCGCGTTTCGCGCTGGCAGGGCACGCCCGGCTACCAAGGCGGTGGCCGGCCGGCCTGCCCGCTCCCGCACAGAGCGGGCAGTTAGGCTTCGCCGTGCAGCCAGCCACCTTGTGGTCCAGACTGCCGCATCCAAAGCAGCATTCCGACCGGTCCTCGGCCGCAGTGCATCGCTGCCTAGTGTGGCCTAGGCCAAGGCAGCGATAGCACTGCAGGGGCCGGGCGCTAAGTGCCTCGACCGTCGCCTGGGTCCAGCCCACAGTTACCCTTCCCGCAACCGCAACTTTGCGTGCAGCCGCAGTAGGGCACTGGACCCAAAGGGTGCCAAGTCCCGAGGGGGAAGACCGGATTTCGCCGGTCCTCACCTCCCCCTCGTCACACCCTCCCACACGGGCAACTGCCGCAGCAACCTCAGCCGGCGTGGTCGAATCGACTAGGCCGCGCACCCTAAGGTCGGCCTTCTTTACCGGGCGCGCAACCTTCACGCCGATGCCTGCCAGCGCTTCGGCCACTTTCGTGGCGAGGGCGGTGGCTTTGGCAGCACCGTCGGCGCCGGGAATCTCCAATATTAGAGCCCCCGTCACCGCCCTCCTCGGCTTCATCGAGACAATGCCAATATCTGCCAGGTCAACTTTCGACCTGGCAGTGGCCATTGCCTCGGCATACGTCATCGCCCCGCCGGCCGGTACCGTAATAGTGACGGCCGCTGTGCGGGGCGGACGTGGCGGCAGGGGAGCCCTCCTGGGGGCTGCCGGCGCCACCCGTTTAGTCGCCCTCCCAGCCGGGGCGGCCTTAGCGGCTGCCGCAGATTTGACGGCAGCAGCAGCCTTCTTCGCCTTTCGACCCACCACCGTTGCCCACGTCTCCTGAGTTGGAGTCGTGGTGGAGGGCAGCTCAACAACGGGGGCGACCCGCAATTGAGCGGGCTGTGGCTGGACCGCCTTAGTGGCCGTGGTTTTCCCTTTTTGCCGCTTCCCCCGTCCTCCCTTCCCCATTGTCTGAGGGGGAGCGGGCGGCACGGGTGCCAGCGGTCGCTGACCCTGCACCCGCGGAGTCAGTTCCTCCCTGAACGATGCCAGCTTGGCATCGATTGTCAGCTCCGCAACGCCCGCCCGGCTGTTCAGGGCCGCCGCTTGCAGGATCCGCACTGTGTTGGGCCTCAACTCCTTCGTGGCGCTCGAGATCTTGGCCACTTCGGCCAGGCTTTCCATGATTGCCGCCGCTATGTCCCGCGTCGGACGGCTGCGAAGTTTCGCAGCGATTTCGACTTCGTCCGGAAGCGGAACGCTTGATCTCCCGGGCTGCGGCCCCGGGGCTACCGGGTCGAAAATCGCCGCGATGAGGCTTTTGTTGGCCTCCGTCTGCTTTCGTTTAGCCTCATAGAGGCCAACGTACTGGCCAGTAGACGGCGGTCTTCCCCTCTTCCTCCCTGTTGAGGAGCCCGGGGCGCTCTGTGAAGAGTGGTGAGAGGAGACCGAGTGATCGGACACCTCACCCCGATCGCACCCGCCACGGTCCATAGCGGACCTCTTTATGCCGCGTGTTGCGGGTAAATCCCGCAACACCAACCCATCTATACGCTCGAGGCACACGCTAGCCACGCGCGCCTCCTCCTCCCTCTCGTTTCCCCCCTCCCCGGTTTTTTTAATTTGATTACAATCCATAATTGTTCCCACGAGAATGGTCGGAAAAGAGGTCACCCCGGGTAGAGCCGCCATACCCGGGGAAGGCTAATACGCCCGGGGGGTCGCCAGGTACCCCGGGGTTGTCCGCTAACGATTGGTGCACCCACCAACCATAGCTGGCACTTACTCCAGCTACGCCCTCTTCACCGCGCAACACTGCTTGGGGCTAGGGATTTTTTAGAGAGGTTGTCATCCTCGCGGTCCGGCCGGTTAAGGCAAGACCCCCGTTCCTGTAAAACATGACCACAGGTTTACGGTATGTGTCCGACTTTAGTTGGCCCCTCACCTCAAGCCACTCCGGCTAGGTAGAACCTGCCAGGGAATAAAATCCCCGCCGACACAGGCTTGAGGATCATTAGGGCACGAAGCCCCCCCACCACGACAAGGTAGCGGACACGGGGGGGAGCTGTAACATTACTGACGATTATTTTTTGGCTATTCTTTCTTATTAATTTTATACAGCGTCAGATGAAAGCTATATCTGTATTTATGCACTCTACATTATATGTGTGAATCTATATTATAACAGGAATTTTAGAAAACAATGTACATCGTTTCATCGCGTTTCTCAACTTTTTCTTTTATGGAGTTAAGCGATGTGTGCACTGAACGGCTCATTTACTGAGCCCTTTGTAGTTATCATCTGCACACTCATCTAATTACTATATGTCAATCTCTGTGCACTGATCTAATCACTATAAAGAGTGCTAGGTAAATACTAAAGTTCGAAAATTGTATGAGCTTTGGGTATCATAATTTATTACACATGTTCAGTACAATCACGTATAGCGTATACACATTTCACGGACAAAAAAAGTAATCTTAAATGTAACACGTAGTTTGCTATAAGAGGGCTCAGTCTAGACTGTTTTTCTGCAATTTGGTAGAGTTTTTTGAATATAATAATTTATTTTTTTGTTTTATGGAAAGCATGATTTTTGTATTTTTTTTATCTTTATTTGCAAAGTGATTAGTAAGTCTTTTAACAAAATCAGGAAAGAAGGAAATTCTGCGCCTGGAAGAAAAAACACTGCATATCACATGTTTTCACTTTCGAGATGTTTGTCCTTTAAAGTTCTTACAGAAACCAATTCCTTTCTTGGTTTTCCATTTATTGAGCTTATCGTATTTGCATAAACTGAAATTTCTTGAAATTGTAGCATGTTGCGGTATTCTCTACAGTCACTGAATTATGCCGCGAGATCTAGGACGCTCGGAGCGTGGGCTGAGTCGAATGGTGCCGGCCCTGAGCAACGGCGAGTGCGCGTAGGGTTTGTGCGTCGTGCCGAGCCGTGAGTCTGGGGAGTGGGGAATGCCTCGTTTCTGGCTGAGGAAGCGATCTGCCGAGAACGAGGATCACTGTCGCGTAGACCGTAGCGTTGGGTGTTTGGAAGAAATAAGTGTAACTGTGACAATTCGAGCCGAGATTAATTCATACGAAATGAAGGAAGATAGCCGCTAAAGACCATGGGGCAGCAGGCGAAATAATAAAGGACAGTGCTGGCAACAACTGGCAGCGACCGTTCCAAAGATATGTCAAGACTAGTGACCGGCCAGAAGCCGCATTCGTAACTGGGAATTTCTGATCGGTTTTTCGGTAAGTCTCATTATCATCTAATGTCTACATTAATTGAGCAACAGTGCCGAGGCCAGCTCTGACCGGGCGAAGCAGTGCTTGCTTATGCCGGTCGATGTTAAAGCAGCTGAAACCACTGCGAAGAGAGAGGTCCGCATCCGGAAACTGCGGACGTCGTGCTTGGTGAAACCCCCTCCTCATCGTTTACCGGTTCATCAGAAGGGAAGATCGTCCCGCGAGGGAGGTGACTCACTTAGCCACTCCCCCGGCGAGTCGGCCCCCGGGGGGGCCGAGCCGCCGGGAGAATGTTTCCAGCGGGGGCCACGGGGAGGCGGAGTCACCAGCGTAGCGCTCGATCTCTTACAGGCTCTCCATTTGAGAGTTTTGCGGCGGCCGTCGTCGCGACTCGCTAGAGAGCGGCTCGCGAGGACATTCTACGCGGGCTACCCCGGAACACCGTTGTCAAGGACGGACGGTGCCTGCGATTCCGGCGGTAGCCTAAGTCTCATTATCAGTACGAATTTCTTCATTTACATTTCAATGGCTCGGACACCTTCTCTCGGCTGGGCTAATTATTCGCCAGTGCGAATTATTACACGCCACGTGCGTTACGCATATGGCGTATATATATTTATATTAATATTTATTTATATTAATATTCGGACAACTTTTAAAACGCCATAACTTGCTTAGAACTGGACTGAACAACTTGAATTTTGTTATTGCTTAGAATGATTAAAGAAAATAATATATGACGAAATATATATAACGATGATTTAAGAAATGCATTTCGTAGATCTCGGTAATTTATATGCATGTTGAAAATTTCAGCGGAATCGGTTTGGTATAAGCGGTAAACAATTAAAGATCGCAAAAATCGCAGTTTTGTCCTGATTTTTAATATTTCTGTCCAATAATTGTGAGAAAGTTGCTGTTTTAAAATTTGTTTAATGCTCGTAACTATGACCTTGCGTTAACTGATTTCGATGAAATTTTCGGCATGCATGTAACTTATCGAGATCTACAATACGTATTTTTTTTAATTTTCGTTATAGGCATAGAATAGTTACAAAACGAGAGTTTTTCATTTTGTAACTGGTAGGTTTATTTTAAGTGCTCACCTTTTCCCACCTCTTTATACAATACATTCCACTCTCTTTTCTTACGATGTTCCTAATATATTTTCTTTGCAATATGTAAGCTTATTTTCTAATAAAATGTCGCTTTATGGGCATGTCTTGTATTTATTTCTTTATTTCTAGATATCTGAAACTGTTTCTTAAGTTGTTTAACGTAAGTATTGTATAACATACTGTATTGCGTACCTGATTATACATTCAATTCAGATTGATCCTCTATAACTTGAGATATTATTTTATTGTCGTTAAGAATATGAAATCCTTTATCATTTCCATCATTTTTAATCACATTTTCTACATCGCACTCTACGCAGTGCGAAATGCACCTTGCAACATTATACATATAACTTTGTGATTACGGTTTGTTCGCTATCTGATCTTTCATGCAAAGATGAATTACTTTCACCGACTTTTAGAAGCTGTTATTCATTTTTATTCCTCTATTCGTGTTTGCTGCATCATCTTCTTTGCATTTTAATATGTTATCTTCAAATAATTTTTTTATGATATATACAGTAAATCCACCAATGTTATATTTACGAGACAAGAAATTAATTGTTTCTGAAGCGTCTATTAATTTCAAATTTTTCTTGAATACAAAGCACCACTCTTTTTCTCTTTTCGTTTGATTTGTGTGAAGACGTAATGAGAATATAGTTTCTGGACGAATCACATACATACAAGTAACTGAATTAAATCGTTACTTATCTTACATTCTATGCAGGAAGACTATGCTAGAATTTCTAACTAAGAAACAAAAACAGTGTGTTGTATAATGGGTATGTCGCGTAGACTGGAGTTGGATAAGAGGAGCATCGTTCCTGACATCCAATTGTTGGTAACGGGTTACTATGTTGGATAAACACAGTCCAGATAAACGGTGTTTTACTAGTTCTTGTACTAGTTGTTCTGTCATTAGTATTTATTTAAGATTGATGTCGTTTTTAAATCTCTATTTTATACGATTTTAAGATTTGTTTATAGTATGTATTTTTTTTTGTTGCAACTTGAATGTCCGAATTATATATAATATATATTATATATTATCAAATATTTCAAGATTTAATGAAAAGTATTTGTTTAATATAATGTTTTACATGTAGTGTATAAACAAGGATTCGGACATGGACAAACTAATCTAAATTGGAATCGAAATTGCGTAGGAACCGTATTTTATTAGGCTTCCCTCAATTTATTTTCTTTATTACATCACCGCCCAATGCTTCATCCTGTAGCAAATGATAAAATGTCATGGTTAATAGTAAATCAAAGACCTATGCATATAAACTGTGAATCGTTTAATAGAGTTCGATGATGTACCTGCGCTGTTGTCTGTTTTTGAGTTGAAGTAAATTACCTCTCAGATGTTATACCAACAGAACTTTTATGATTTTCATTATTTTTATCGGTTTCTTTGCTTTTGTTACATGCTCCACTGCCATTAGCTTTATCTGTTTTTTCCGCTTCTTCTTCATCGTTACTACTACTGACAATAACTATTATCTCGTCATTATTGAAGGGTTTTACCGGTCTATTAGCAAATAATGTTTGCATCTATAAAATAGCATGCGATTATCCAATCTGTCAAATCTGATAGTATATTATCATTTTTAAATGAGTTTGTTTGCAAGTATACATATACTTCTGTCTTTTCTTTTTGTGCTTCCTCCTTTCTCTTATCACAATAATTTTTAATTTCTTTTCTGATATTTCCAATATTTGCAGTTGTTTCAGTAGTTTCCAAACATAGCACAAGTTCTTTTATTTCACGACTATATGTAAAGAATTAATAGTAACAATACAATCGAGCTTATAATGGCAAATCAATATTTTGAAATATTACATTGTATATGCTCGACCTCTGTAGGTTATTAAAAGCGTTAGTGTTATTTTTGTTAACAAATTTATCTAATGCTTTATTTAGATCATTCACTGTTAGTATTGTTCATAGGTTTTTATTTTCAACCAAACTGGTGTCCTTTTAGTTTTGCCTGTATGTGGTTTCCACAAAACCTTAATTCTCCTAATTAAAAAACCAAACAAATTTTACCTTCGAGCACCTTGTAGAATATCGCAATTTTTGTTTACCTCAGTATAGCCCATAATGTCAGTCGTATCCTGGAGTACTTACCGGAACTTCTTGTTTTACAGAATACAATTAATTCGTGAGAATTAGCAACTTTATCACAATATTTCTGTGCCAATCTAAAATACACATATTATTTATTTCCATTTATTACTTGTATTCGTTAATATACTAATAGAATCTTACCTGGTCGAATCGAACCGTTCTTTATCATTCAAGTAAATTACCTTCAATCGAATATACGGCAAGACCGGTTGCTTCGGATGATTTGACAATTGTTCCGCGGTACTAGGAATCAATTCATTTTCTATGCGTCGGTCGACGATAATAAAACTGGTTCTGATAGCAATGTATCATTATTACTTTTTATATTTGTATCATTAAGGACCAGAGTGTCAAACACAAATGGTCTAACGGTTTTTAATTTCAATTTCTTCAACTTAAACTTATTACCGTTTACACTAAATATGACAATGTGTTTGGCCTTTGATTCGCCTTCGCATAAAGAAATCGCAATCTGTAAGTGCGTTTCTTAAGCAGTAGTTTCTTATTTTTCATGCATCATAATTAATAAATAAATCTAAAAATATACCTGTTTGAGAAATGTAGTATTGTCTTTTAGAGTTAAACACGTGTGTGATACAACATTCCTGTTCCCCTCCCCACACAACAAAGTCAACAAAAGAGGGAAGGTGGGCTTGCGAAGTATATCCACGTTTAAGACATGGTGCACGTTTTTTATGTAAAACAAACAAATTAATGCATTTCACCTATGAATGAAAATCATTTGCAATAAAAAAAAATGGAAAGACCTCTCAATACATATATGGATCTCATAAGTTCACCTTAAAATCGTTCAACATCCGTATTAATTTATCATCGTTCATGCAGCTTAAACAAAAAATTGCAACATGGGTATTACCCATTTTTATCATCAGTGGAGGAATGATCATTTTAGGGGTGGCTGTCCATTTTCCAAAATAATTTATGAAACCAGACACAGACAACAAGTCCATTTGGCCCATTTATTCCACAACCTATAATTTTGATTATAATTACTAATGGCTGAATCAATGTTGAAAAATCACTGCACTTAAACTATTGATATTGTTACGAATTACTACACTTCACGAGAACACGAACTATAATACAACTAAATTATGTTAGAGATCTTTGAATTAGATGGTGTTGATCGCTCGACGGTCCGATCCCGACTCTTCGATTGTCCGTTGATAAAACACCTCCGTGGCAACCCCTCTCTTCTATTTTTCTTTAAGGAGTTGCTCACAACAGGGCAGTTTCACATTACAGCGACTTGATTTGGACAAGTCGCCGTAACATTGCCCTCCTCGCCGAATGAGCGGCCGTCCCGGCCGCGGCAAATTTCACTTGTGTTGACCAACGACAATCGAACCGTTAATCCTGCCAGCTTCAGTCCTATAACCTCGAACTATCGTTCCGTCGGACAACTGACAGGTAACCTCCACCGCAAGTACTTCTGTCTGAAAAGTAGGTAAACAAGGAAAGAATGAAATTAGTTACCCAGGTGGTCTTTTCCAGACAGTTTACGTCCTGACATTTGTCCTCCGTCTCAAGGGAAAACCACCAAAAAAAAACCTTGAGCAGAACGTCAGTACTTCTACGACGCGTACAGCTCTAATCACTGTCGCTCACCCTTCCTCTTAATTCTTCGTTTTGAGGCTTGAGCGTTTCTTTCTTGAAGAAGTTTTGAGAACTTCTCACTTGTAGACTTTCCGGGAGTTCCCTGCTCTGATCATTCACCAAAACTCTTCCCCGGATGCACCTCCAATCACCACAGGATACTACCTGCAGTAATATGGGATCCCGTGCATCTCTTTTTGTGGATCAGTCAGGAAAGGGTGTACCCTCCTGAGAACACGTCCTCACTCCCCAATGGGAGGACGTAATCTTCCAGAGGATACAACTTCCTTCCCCCATCGAACCGTTTCTTCCACAAATGGAAAGAGCTCAGCGTGTCAGTACACAGATCACTCCCTCGTCTTCTGCGAAGAAACGTCCTCTTCTTGAGTGAGAGACAGTCAAAGGCCTCTGTGTACAGCGTCGTAGCGAGCCAAGCGGTTAACGTGTACGATCTTCGGTTTCGACTTCGGAGAACGAGTTACACGATAAATAATGTCGTTCAGGCGGTCCTGTACCACATAAGGACCTTCCCACACGGACTGCAACTTGGGACATTTTCCTTTCGTCCTTCGTGGTTGGAACAGCCATACTTTCTCGCCTGTAGCAAACGTAATTGAATTAGCATAAACATCATACCAAGATTTCATTTTGTCTCCGCTAATTCTCAGTCTCTGGCGAATAAATTCATGAATTTTAGCCAGTCTGATACGCGTTTGCTGAACAAACTCGTCCTCCTCATATCTTGATTCAGGCGGGAGTCCTCTCTGAAGATCCATTGGAAGTCGAAGCTCTCTACCAGTGAGAATCATCGATGGAGTGTTCTTCATTGTCTCGTGTCTGCTTGAGCGATAGGATAGTAAAAATAACGGTATCCAATCGTCCCAATCCCGTTGATGATCCGCTACAAACATTGAAAAATACTGCAGCAGAGTCCGAATCAACCTCTCCACGAGCCCATCAGATTGTGGATGCAAAGGAGTAGTGCGAGTCTTCTTAATACCAAGCAGCACCATCAACCGCTTGAAGACCGCCGACTCAAAATTTCTCCCCTGATCCGAATGAAGTTCCAACGGTACGCCATGACGACTTACAACTTCTGTAAGAAGGGCCTTCGCAACAGTCGTCGCGCGCTGGTCCGGCAACGGAACTACCTCCGGCCATTTCGTAAAATAATCCACAACGACCAGCGCATACTTGTTACCAGCCGCAGACTTCGGAAACGGTCCCACAATGTCGAGCGCTACCCTTTCAAACGGTGCCCCGACATTATAAATCTTGAGAGGTCCATGTCCCCTCTCCCTCGGACCTTTCCTTGCGACACAAGTATTACATCGACGACACCAGTCTTCCACATCCTTGCGATTATCAGGTCAGTAAAATTTTCGACGTACCCTGTCCAGAGTTTTGTTCACTCCGAAATGGCCACCCGCCGGTGTATCATGACAATCTGTCATCACCGAGCTTACCATTTCTCTTGGAACCATCAGTAACCACTTGTTACTTTTTCCATCAGGGGATTCCCACTTACGAAACAGTAGATCCTCGTACACTTCCAAGGAATCCCAGATTGATACGAGATATTTAATTCTTGTATTCCTGTCCGAAATCTCCTGCCAATCGGGCCTGCTACCCTCTTTTTTTCTTGACAGGATGAAACCAATTTCTTCATTCTCCTCCTGTTTTCTCCTCCACTCTTCAAAATCAAATGTTTCGCAGAGTGTCCGCAGAACTACGTCTCCATTTTCTTCCGTCTTCTTCTCCAGGCGCTTGCATCGCGCACAATCCTGCGATTCGCAAGGCTTGCGAGAAAGACCGTCCGCTTTCTGATGGAGTCTTCCTTCCCGGTGTTTCACCTCAAAGTCATATCCCTGAATCCGCTCGATCCAACGTGCTACCTGTCCTTCCGGATTCTTGAAAGACAGCAACCAACGTAAAGCAGCGTGATCGGTCCTCAGAAGGAATCTACGCCCATAAAGGTAATGATGTAAATGTTCAATAGATTTCACTATCGTTAATAGTTCCTTCCGAGTAACGCAATAATTCTTCTCAGCTTTTCCTAGCGTCTTGGAGAAGTAGGCGATTACTCTCTCCCGACCTTGCTGAATTTGAGAAAGAACTGCTCCAATTGCAAAATTTGAGGCATCCGTGTCCAAAATGAATTCTGTATTAACCGACGGATAAGAAAGAATGGGAGACTCCATCAATTTCTTTTTTAAATCCTCGAACGAATGTTCCGCTTCTTCCGTCCACACGAAGATTTTCTCGTTCTCGGTCAAACGATGTAAGGGCTTCGCAATATCGGCGAAATTTTTAACAAACTTCCGATAATAAGTGCAAAGACCCAGGAAACTCTTCAACTCGGTCTTATTCTTCGGCACCGGCCAATTCTTTACTGCATCCAATTTTTCAGAATCAGTTTGTACACCCATCTCGGATACTACGTGTCCAAGATATTTCACTTCTTTGCAGAAGAAATTACACTTCTTCGGGCTCATCAGCAAGCAAGCTTTCCTTAGGCGAGCAAGTACCTTCCGCAGACGTTGTACTTCCTCTTCAAAACTTCTACCGAAAATTATGATGTCGTCGAGGTATACCAAACAAATCTTCCAGTTTAACCCTTTTAAGATGTTGTCCATTAGATGTTCAAAGGTAGCTGGTGCGTTACAAAGACCAAATGGCATGACTTTGAACTGCCATAATCCAGTACCCACACAAAAGGCAGTCTTTTCCTTATGTACAGGATCCATGGATATCTGCCAATATCCACTTTGTAAGTCGATCGTCGAGAACCAACAGGAGCCATCCAAAGCGTCCAGCGTATCTTCTATCCTTGGAAGGGGAAACGAATCTTTCTTGGTGATATTGTTCAGACGCCTGTAATCCACGCAAAATCTGATGGACCCGTCCTTCTTCTTGACCAATACCACGGGTGAAGACCAGGGGCTTTGAGACTTTTCTATGACTCCTTGTCGTTCCATTTTCGACAATAATTCATCTACTTCTGAACGTCGATGAAGAGGTAATCGTCGGGGTGCCTGTTTTATGGGAAAACTGTCACCGGTATCTATCTTGTGACATACTACGTCACATTTTCCCGCCTCTTCGGAATCTTTCGCAAAAACATCTGCAAATTCCGTCAATAACTCGGCAAAAGTTTTCTTTTGCTCTGCGGACAGGTTTATAGAACATCTCTGATGAAGATCCTGAAGATGATCCGGTACTAATGTATTCCTGTTTTTCTTTATCTCCTTCGTAGCCGAATCTTCTCCATACTTCAGCAACGGCACTTGCATTCCTTTCAAATGAAGAACCTCGTTTGTAAAGTCCAGTTGACAGGCATGCTTTTTAAGAAATTCGATTCCCAAAATGCATTCTTCCATCATACTGACGAAGAAGAACTCTTCTTCGGTCTCGACTTCTCCAATAGAAACAGGTAGTTGCTTTTTACCAAAAATCGGTAATCTCTGACCGGAGACTGAAAAAATCTTCACTCCTGTCATGCTCGCCAAACTATTCTGCCTTGTAGCATAAGTTTCCCGTAGAAGGTTAACCGATGAGCCCGTGTCCAAGATGATTTTCCTTTTCTTCGCTCCAACGATGCCTTCGACGAAGAAAATCCCTCGCTGAATAGGTTCCAAACGCAGCACGACAGGGGGAAAAACGGAAGATGAAGTTGGACTATCCCCCATTATTCCGACTTCTTGAAGTTTCCCTGCGAAGTCTCCTTCCTTATTTTCTTTAAACAATCCCGTTGGAGGTGGCCCTTCTTTCCACAGCTCCAGCAATGCGGCAACTCCCGTTGATGTCCAACCACTCGTTCAGAATGCCGTTCAGCCGCACGTTCCAGCATTCCCTCGGAAGTAAAGGGACGTTTTAAATTCCGTTCACTCGTTTGTGTTTTTTGAGAGCTTAATTTATTGAGAGCTTCCATCTCTAGAGCTCTGGTCACCGTAGCTCTAAGAGATGTAAAACTTTCATATCTCAACATTCTCTTCATCTCTTCATTGGCCAACGCCGTCACGAACTGAGAGGCGGCCAAACGATCCCGAACATCCATTGGACATTCCGAGAATGCGCATTGCGCCAGCCTCTCAATCTCCGTGGCCAATGCAGAAATTGACTCCCCTTGCCGCTGTTTATAATTTTGAAATAGAACGTAATTTAGCTTCGAAAAGTTCTTTTGACCAAACCGAAACTCGATTGCCGAAACTATTTCTTGGAAGTCGAAATACTTATCGGCGGGAAGAGAAGTCAGTACTCCTCGAGCCGGACCATCCAACGAAGCAATTAAAGCCGCAGCTTTCTTTGCTTCGTCCCAGCCATTTACATTCGCGACCATTTCAAATTGAATTCGGTACTCATCCCATGACGTGGAACCGTCATAACGTGTCGGCTTTACGGAATATCCTAATCCAGTTACGAAGCGTGTAGATTCACGACACGCAGGCAAGGATGGCACCGACAGTGAAGCAAATACAGGAACACTCGGAGCAATAGGTACACTCGCGTTATATACAATATTAACATTATTTACAACAGTGTCCGCACTATTTACACGCGCCTCCGAGTGTTCCACAGACGAGAATGCCGCAGAATTTAAGACAGAATATCGCAATGAATCCGATAGCACCTGGCATTGGTTCTCGATCCTTGCTATCCTCTCTTCCATGCGAGCCTCTCGTTCGGACGCAGCAGCCTGTTCCCGTTCCTCGCGCTGAAGCCTGTCCGCTTCCAGTCGCGCCTCGAACTGCCTCTGCTGCTCCTGCAGTTGCTCGCATAATTCTTGTCGGAGGTTTGAAAACAGGATCTCCAATGCCGGCGTGACATTTTCGATCGATTCTTCGTTCCCGGAGGAGCCCCCAATGTTACGAATTACTACACTTCTCCCGCGTCGCGGCATTTTATTTACAATAGAGAACATGAACTATAATACAACTAAATTATGTTAGAGATCTTTGAATTAGATGGTGTTGATCGCTCGACGGTCCGATCCCGACTCCTCGATTGTCCGTTGATAAAACACCTCCGTGGCAACCCCTCTCTTCTATTTTTCTTTAAGGAGTTGCTCACAACAGGGCAGTTTCACATTACAGCGACTTGATTTGGACAAGTCGCCGTAAAAATATTATATTTCTTACTTAGATGTTCATTTTTCCCGTGAATGGAAAATATTGGCATGTCAATATTAAAATTTGGATCCCAAAAATTTACAGTTTTAAAAGTACAGTGTGGGAATGTTAATTCTGGCTCGCTCAAAAATTGGATGTTAATAGCTCTGATGAAAAGACAATCATTAATATTTGTCGTACTTCAAATACCATCTTATATTGATATTATCATATCTTGCTAACCTGGGACCCATAGAGTATTTATTTAACAATTCTATACATTTTAATTCATCAGAAGTTGTTGGTTTCGCATCGTGAAATAAATCTCCACAATGAAATATAAGGTCTACATTTTTTTCCTTGCTACATTGAAGTATTTCTTCAAAAGTATTAATGCTCTCATCCGATGACTCTCCTGCTTGTATAAATTAATTATTTGCAGTATATATGTGCGTGTGTTGCTGTCAACGGTCATGATGCTACCACTGAGTAACCACATCAATGGCCTTGCCATTTTTTAATTACTGTAATGTCTCCAGTTACATTTCGAAATATGTATTCTTCGATGCATTCTCGGCATCGACTAGCGTTTGATGTTTCCAGGATTACAGAACCATATCCTTCACAATGACAATCTGCCTCACTTCTGTGGTTTCCTGCGATGGTATGCCAGCAGCTTTCAGGAAATAATTCTCTTTCTTCTGCTGCCACTCGAGACCAACATTTTTCACACAATTTGTATTCTTCAGCTTCAAACACGAGTTGCATTTTCCTTATACATTGGCATATTAAGAGATCCTCGTGCACCTCTGGATAATCAGCGGGATTTACTTCATCCTGAAAGTGATTCCAATTTTTAATTTGTGTCGGACGAACTATCGAAGACGAAGGAGTGTTTTAATTTATCCTGATGTTTCGCGATTAGGTGTCCGGTCGCATCTGTTTTTAAAATTGCATTATTTATATCCGACATCTACTATCTCGTATGGCCCGATGTAACGTGGATCGAATTTACTTGTTTCAGGTTCTTCTTACACATGGACGTATTACTCCACCATAAGTTATGTCGGATTAGCTCACTTATCGTAATTCCCGAAGATTAATTCGTGGGGTGTGAAATTCGTAGCTTCGTGGACGGAGGTATTTATATGAAATCATGGCAAATGGTAAGTAGAGGTCCCATTCTTCATATGACTCGATGTATTGTTTTAGATGTTCTGTTAATACAATATATGGCTCCTTTTTAACGATCCATCTCGGCAACATGTAGCATTAGTTTCCCAAGAAACTAGTGTTTTCATCTATCGAAATGTATTTTGATGTCTCACGTATTGTAATGAAATGACTGGCGGACGCGTCAGCTATTATCATGGCTTTAATATCTGATAAAGCAACTGCTAACCAATACTTTTTTAAATTGTCTCGTATAGTTAAAATGTAGCGATTTCCATTGATTGTTTTTGGAAGTAGTCCAAATGTGTCGATGGCAAGTTCTTCAAAAGGTTCCAGAGATGTGTCCGTAATAATCACGGGTTGACGGGTTTTGTTCTGATAAGTGAACGAATGAATTCTTGTGAATCTTTTCTCATTTCGGGGCAGTGATATTTTTCTTTTAACCCTTTCGGTACGGAGGACCTGGCCGCGGTTATACATTCGTGAAACGAGGAAGTTTTTCGCAAGAGTGGTTGCACTGTCCGACAGCGTAAACCGCGAAAACATGTTTTGCGGCATTCATAGAAATCTCGAGCGTGATTGAGACTAAATTTTTCATTCGGACCGCGACATCGGTGACTGACGCGGAATTTAACGTGTTTGAAAAACATTTCTAAAATGTTTATACTGCTTAGTCGTAACCTAAACCAATCCTCGGCAGAAAACCGATTTCGACGGTATCTTATCTCGCGGATCAGACGGAAGGACAGACAAAACAGGCATGGCGCTTAACGTTTTAAAATCATATCTTTTTCTTTACAGTACATTAATTAAAGTAAATGGCATTGATATAAATAATATGGTCCAATATTACAAAATTAAAATAAATAACAAAATTAATAGTGTAACATAATAAATAATAAAACTAATAGTGAAATATAATCAACGACAAAACTAATAGTGTAACTTGGTGTGATAGTTTTCGAAACAAGGGGAAACGCGCAAGCCCACATTACTTTGTTCGCACTGATACTTGGATTCACGTCTCACACCACCAGCCGCACATACAACACATCTTCGTTTTCGATCTTTTTTCCCCGACTGATATATCGAAGGAAAATGTCCCCCTGTGAGCCTTGTGGGATAATAACTTCCTGACTTGTTGCACCGATGATATTCATGATTCTTGTGTTATTTTTCTAATATTTCCTTAATCAACTGAAGGTGAAATTTCGCCATTGAGATTTGTTTTTTTGTGGTGTGCTTATATAGGCAGTATGCGTTTCACACGCAAATGTCGATCAAGTGGAAAAAGAGAGTATTTGCGTTACCACTTTAAACTTTTGCGAGTTGCATCGATAGTAATTATCACCATATCTGATTTATCGATTGTACCCATTGACGAGTTATAATCTATTACGCATTTGGGCTTTAGAATAATTTCATTTTTTCTTGACTTCTTAGGTACTTCTGCAAATTCTGCGGTTTGGATAGTGAAAAGCATATAAAATTTCTTTCTATCAAACCATTTCATTGCAAACAGATTTTCAGATGAGCGGAACACTGCCTCTCCTTTTTTCAATTTATCAGTTATTTTAAGCATCTCTTTCCGTCTTCTTTGCACAGTGCCACAAGCGTTCGTACTTTTTTCGTGGGGTAGGTTGAACAATATGGGACTGGAAAACCAGTTATCCAGATAAATACAATAGTATGGCCTTTGTTTAGAGAAGGTTGCAAAAGCGACATTACAATGTTCCCTGGCTTTCCAATATATTGATATTCGGTAGCTACAGTAGTACTAGCCCCACAATAAATGATTATATCTTGGATATAACCCGTCTTGCAGTCACAAAGTAGGAATGATTTTATGCCAAACCTACTCCTCTTCGAGGGAATATATTGTTTAAACGAGAGACGGCCTTTGTAGAGGAGTAGACTTTCGTCTATACATAACCGCTGGTATGGCTGAAATGCATTGATAAAAAGATGTTCGTAGCATTTCCACTACTTCATTTATTTTGTGTAAATGATCGGCAGTGTGGCCGACTATGTCCGTAAAATGCAACATTTTCAATAATGAAAAGTAGCGATCTCTACTCATAATTTTACTGAAAATATCGCTTCGGAGAAACTTATCTTTAGACCAATGTTCATTTAAGGATAGCTTTTTGGTTCGCGTCATTAATAACGACGCAGCAATAAAACAATATAATTCATCCACTTCCATCCCTTCTGAAGCGTTCAAGTGATCTCTTTTGAGCTGTCGACACCGGTAATAGTTTGTTTTTTGCAGAATAAATTTAACTAAATCTTTAGAAAAAAGCAGTCTGAAGTAGTCTAAAATTCTCGACGAACGATTTAAATTGTTCCCTACTACTCCCGAATGATGTGGCGTAACATCATGAATTTTTGGACTGAGCTTCTTTGATGTCCATTTGATGCTAGAAGGAGTATCAATTCGTACTTCAGGCTCTACTGCTTCTTCAGATACCGAGGTGCCAAGTACACGTGCTCGATTGTTCCTCCTTTTGCGAAATGCTAAATTATATTGATTTTCTTCATCAGAATCTCTTTTGGAATCAATGATTTCCTTTATCCATTGTTCTCCTTTCAAGCGTTTTACACTCATCCTGAAGGGAACTAAATTCAAATTGTAAGTTATACATTAAAAAAATTAACGATATAAGAAAACATTCCAATTTGTTTTTCGTAGCTTATCTATATATTATAAAACATATATAATTAAGGCACGCTGTTGACTGCTACTAATTATATTATAATGGAACGATTAGAACAGCCGGGAATTTTAAACACAGAATAGTAAAGTAATGTGTACTATAGAGAGTAATCATACACACATAACTTTCCGTTGGTGCTGTTAACGGTGCCCACATAAAGTGCCCACATAACTTTCCGTGGATGCCGCCAATAGGCGGCGGTAGTACTGAAAGGGTTAATTGATTTAATGTTTCCGTTACACCCTTGTGACCTGCGATTAATCTACTGCGAGCTTCTTCTATTAATTTTCATCGAATTTCATCTACTGGTGTGATAATGTTATCCGTGTTCGTAAGTTGTGGCAAAACTGGGCTAATATCTGGTTCGTCTCCATCAGTTGAACTGCTGTTCTCCTGGGATTTAGATTCGTAATCAGATATAGACTAAGTTATACTTGGTTCACTGATCTTGGCAAGTGAGATTATTGGTAGATGTAATGGCGTAGATGAGGCTCCTGGGAGATTGTAGACCAGTGGAGTTTGCATCATTGTTTCTTCTAATCTTGGCTTCGCTATTATCACAGTTTCATCTATTGAATTGCGTTTGCAAAAGATGCTTGGGTCATCGATTTGGTTATTTCGCTATTTGGACGTTTGGCTCTCATTGAGAGTGTGGGTTGTGGATGACTTAAATGAATTTAACGCTGTCTTAAATTCCCACGTTTTCGACGTTATGTTCGACGTTCTTTTCCTGTGGCTGAATAATTATTCTTGAGCGAATTTAAAGTATGTGGAAGATAAGCTATGAAAAATATGTCAGGAATGTTCTTCGTATGTCACACTTCCAGTGAACATTTTCTATGACTTCAATCAACTTTCTACTTGACATTATTAAAACCCCAGAGTAACTATGAGAAGAAAATAAAATAAAACATTTGTCTACAAACTCCTATTAAAATTTGGACGAAACACGCCTAAGTATTCTCCATGTTTTTTATTATGTTGACTTATATGATTAGACATTTTCGGAATAATAGAGAATGTTACTTTTCATCTTTTGTAATACACTGGTTTACACTAACCGATGATTTTCGAAAAAGGATTTCATAATTTTGGTATTTTAAATAATGTTGTACACATAATAAATCTCATAGGTGTACTTTAAAAGTAGCTGAGAAAATTCTTTTTAATGATAATATAATAATTTAAATCTCTGTAGTTTCGGGAAAATACTCTTTATATTATACTATATTGTAATGCCACATAGTGTTTGTTTTCATTAGTTTTATTTAATCTGATCTTATTTTTAGTAATAAATATTTAGCGTTATTTATAAAACTTACATTTGTAGGATAGTAATGCATAAATGCCAGTTGAAAACGTGATCATTTTTTTATATCATTATACTCGAGGTAGGAAAGTTAATTCTTAATTCTATCAATTCGTAATGAGACATAATTCTGTTTGTACTATGCACAGTATTGAACTATAAGAATTATACATATATCTGTTTGAACTGTTCAAACGAACACGGTAACATACAGTGTATTTGTATGTATTATAATAAGTTTGCTCGAAAAAATTTGAACGCAAATTGTTATATTAAGTTTAATGTACAATTCATAACTCCTACTATCCTACTATAGTTTAAAGCTAACGAGAAGACTTTTGCGACGAACATGCCCGCACTGTTTATAGTCATCTCCTCGTCAAATCTGAATAGTGCATATAGCGGCTTGAGTACGAATCATGCATAATTAAGGTGTGGATAGTAAAGTATTATTATACTACTTTCATGCTTACTATAGCGAAGACAACCTTCAAAATTGACATCACTTTTTCAAATCGTGGGTTTAAACATCAATGTAGAGTATTATCAGAATCTGAATCATAATGTTTTATGTGAAATATTATATAATAGAATGAACCATCTACATCTCACAGTTGTATGAATTTACGTAACCGGAGGATGAAGTTTTGGAAATGTGTAGTACTCATAAGGCTCATAAAGTGCAGAAATAAGTTAAATGTTCGACAATTTCCAAAATTACTAGTTTGTTATTCTTCTCAAATTTCCAAATATGTTGCAAATGTATCTTTTCGTTGGGAAGGATGAATTGGAGGAAGGATTGGAAGGATGAATTGGATAGTGGACTGTATGATACAAATAAGATTCGTACAGAGGAGGTTATAGATGATATACAATAGAATGATGAAATGTGATGATGTGTCGTGAAGGTCATGAATGATACGATTAAGCGATCAATTTATGGCTATAAAGCTGTATCGAAATTTGCAAGCGCAATCAATTGTAGCGAAGCTAGGCTGCAGGCGCAAAAATATTACAAGCGTAATGTGAATTGCGCGCACAAGAGCAGAGAAGAATTTCAAGCGTAACTATATGTATCTACGTAACAGTAGCTGATAACTGAGATGACAAATGAAAACTAGCCACGGTCGCGGTGTGAGGGCCTATTTATTTCGTTGTGAATATTGAAAACTAAGCAGCACTGAATGTTCGTTACAGTGAACGAGGGCAATGTCCTAACGAACAACGTTGTATGGGAAACGACGGAAAATAAATAATGGTCGCGCTAGAATTCTTATGCATCGATCCAAGTGATACCAGTAAAGAGGAGGTAATCGACTGGCGATTTAAAATTGATCAATTTGATTTTAGACACACGGGGCTATTTTCTTCAGTGCACTGGATCTGTATTGGAAAATTTATAGTTGGGTCGGGTTGTTGCTTGACAAATTTCCAATATTCGGAATCAGCAACGGAATCGCCAACATCTAATTTCACCACAAATGAAGAGTTGCATTAAATGGAACATTCAGATTGAGAATACTCCATTTTTTATTATTGCAGAGCTGTGCATTCTTGGTAGTTTGCAGGACATTTCTTGTACTCTACGCGCCCGAAATAACTAAATGTGTTTCTGTAATGGTTATAATATGGAGGAAGAAAAGCAGTGCAACACCCACTCTTATGTTATTCATCGAAACCAAATTATTCGAAATGCATTAATGATAATACTGCAGCTTGGTTTCAGTAGTTGAAGACAACTATGGCTGGACTGTTAATTATCTCATATCTTTCGATATTAGAGCGATGATTCCCTAAGTATTAATTATATGTAAATATAGCCATTTTCAAAGAATGATGAGTTAACTTCATAACGATCAACCTCAATTTCCAAAGTATTTGGAAATAATTGCTGATTAATTCTAGGTTCCAAAATTTCAAATAGTGTGATATACATAACAAGAAATGTAACCTGCAGTGGATACATTCTCAATAAACGGGCAACAAATATTAATCACATAATGAAAAATACCAAGATTGAACGATTCCTACTAAACATTCAAGTGGAAATATAGAAAGCAGGAATTTTCTTGCTTGAGGATTTACGGCTTTTATCGTCAGCAAAAACCGATTGGATTAATATGGAGATTGAGTGATGCCGTTTTCATGTCAAGATTCACGTCAGTGTTCAGCAGATATCTAGAAGACTGGTTCTTCGGCTTGAGACTTTGTACGGCGCAATTGCGGAAGTAATCAACAAGAAAAGGAAGACTACATTGATCTGAATTTCGATGTACTTTTGGTGCAAGGATTTGAGATTTGATTTTGGATCTTTCATACCAAACTTTCCTGAATTTGGTTAACAGTCTGAAACATTTACTTCTCGGGGTGAACAGGATCGGAAGCGATTGTGCGAAGTCGTGTATATTATCTATGAATCAAATTGTGCATTAATGGCACTAAAAGTCATGTAGAAGCAAACTTGAAATCTGGATCGGTAATTTTTATTTACTCGTCATTATATGCTGTTGCCGTCCATTAATTAAAAACTTGCAACCATATTTGGATAACAAGCAATACAGCTTCAGAGGATTGATTTCTACATTCAAATCCTACTGCCACTAGAGATATTGCTTTATCGAGTTCGTTGATCAATTTACTGTCTGCTTTTCCTATTCTGACACGATTAAATCAAATACTCTAGATTTATAAAAATCCATGTTTAAAATGTTCAAGTTGGAACATTCATTCGATGAAATTGATAATGCAGATTGTCTAGTTGTAGCAACTTTTGCGAGGACAAAACCTTGTTGTTGTCTATTAAATAAGCTGCAAAGTTAAAAAGTAGGTGCGTCGAATCTTTTGGAGCAAACTCAAGCATTTATAGCATTGCAGAGTTAATGCAATTAATAAACTTATTTCTGAGGTTTTTCATAGTAGTGTTATTGGTTTAAATAGGTCTATGATTTATATTGGACAGTATTTATCGCAGTTCTTCTTGTGAAATGGAATCGCATTGTATATTATGTGCTTGAGTACGAACGCTGTGTATTTCGAACCTACACTGATTGTGATACACTGCATTGGTTTAGGTTGAAGTACGGAAAAGACTCGGCCAGGAAAGAAATTTTTCATTCTTATTGGAGGTTTGTTGTAAACGTTTTTAAAAAAAGACAGAAATGGTAAATGTTTATATTGTTTATATAACGGTGCAATACATTCTTCGCAATATTTTGGGTCGTAACATTCCAATTTCAAAAAATCCTTCTCGCTAACATTGTTTCTATGTGAAATGAAGTTATTTGCATAATTTGGGCTTGATCGAGTTTCGGAAATGCGTTCGAGACTAGTTTCGGAATGACAATATCTTTTAAGTAATTTTGACATTTTCGAATTTTGTGAACCTCATAGATTATTAAAAACATTATATTTTATTTAGGACAGTAATTTAAATAGTTGGAATATTCAAAATTCTATTATCTTTGATATAATTAATCAAGTTAATGCGAATGAACTCCTGGGCGAATTTTACTTCTCTATTATATCGTATTCTATAGATGCTATTTTTATCGTTGCTATATAGGATGCTCTTTTCTACTGGTACATTTCGAAATGTGGTCCTGATGTCTACATGACACTCAGCAACTATCTGCTACCATCACGGAAGTTGTCGACTTGTCTTCCATCGGATACAGATAACGGCTTTGATTGTGGTAGGCTTCAGCGAGTTTTGTCGTGATTTGGTAGAATGACATCATCCATTGGTTTGTTGAATTCCAAGAAATTTCTGAGAATTTACCTTATCTTGGTACTGTTAAAGTCTAATGAATATTCGTTGATACGTAATACATATGTGGCATTATTTTTAATTGTACCGTTATTTGTTAATTAAATTTAGATCTTACATGTGCAATTTTTAATTTGTTAGTGTGTACTATACGTAGATTACCTTCAATTAGTATTTCTATTCGGCAAGATTTCTACAACTCTGTGTGGACCACTATATTGGTTACAAAATTTTCCTATTTTAGATTCTTTCATAAGATAAATTAAATCTAATGGTTCATAAACTTCTTTAATTTGCAAATTTGAATTTTGTCGTCGTTTTCTATTTAACATTACATCATAATTCTTAGGACTAGAATTTATTATATCGTTCGTCGATAATTGTTCGACAGGGATTTCAGGTTGTGACGATACTTCTTGAGCTTCGGAAGTTGGGATGCGTAGATTATCTTCTCTTTGAAGCAAGGACGTTTCTTCCATCCTTGTCCTTTTTCATACTGGATCGAATATCGGCGAGATGTCTGACGAGACAGAAGATGCTTACCTTCTTCCTAATAACGGGTTGTATCTCGAACATCCATCGTTCGTTGTCTCTAGGTCCATGTAGTCGTCGATGAGAAGGTTGAGGGGGTTGTCCGGTGGCAGATAGACACGGCTGACTAAAGGGTTCGACCTGAGGAGCATGATGCAGGCGTGGGTCCCCAATATATGCCATACCGGGAACGACATCCACTTTCTTCCTTGATAATTTCCATCAAGTTGATCCATTTAGGGATGGCTTCATATGATTTCGAACAATCTTTGGAGAGGTGAGGCCTTGCGCATTTAACACGTGCCGGGGGCCGATTGCAATTAGAAGAATAATGGCCAAAAGCTTGGCATCTGTAGTAACTGAGTGTGCTTGATCCTGGACATGTACTTGTCCCTGGCCCTGAATAGGAATTTAATTTTGTAAATATCCTGGTTTGAGGTGCCCATTGAGAAGTTGACTCTGTAGGCGATTGAGTCTTCAATGAGAAAGCAGGCTGTGGGATTTATTCCTTGCAAAATAGTTTGTTGGATTATTTTCTCGGGAGTGTAGTTTGGAAGACCTTTGAGGACCATTGCCATTGCTCTTTCGTTCTCGATTGTGAATATGTAGAAGGTGATATTTTTAGCTTGAAGACCTAATTTTAGTTTTTTGAAATCTTTGATGGTTGAAAGTTAAATGTGGACATTCTTTCTGTTATATTTTGGTGAAAAACTGTTGCCATAATAGGCAGTTAATTCTTTTTCGAATTTATAAGCTGAATATTTGAGAAGTTGTAAATATAAATGGGAGGTGGTTTTTGTGTTGGAGCCTCCGGATCTGCAACAAATTTTTGTCTAGAATCGTTTGAAGTTTTGCAATGTGTTGTCAAGGCGTGTGGCTTGGCAACAGCAGATGTATTGACTACGGGCTTGTTGTTGAAAGAACTAGCGTTACTGGAGTCGTTTGGATTGTCGAGCGCGGTGAAAAACGCGAAACGATTATGAACAGGAATGTTAGGAAGAACGGGGAAGTTAATGTTGAAATCATTCGAATCTTGATCGGTATTATTACGTCCTGGTTTGAATTTAGTACTGGATTCAGCTATAATATGTGTTTTTTTTTAGAATTTTTGAGTTTCGTGTTAGCAGGAGATTTTTTTAGTAAAAGTCTGGATTGTGTTACGTCCCGCGAGTCTCGACGCGTAAAATATATAATATATCGCGCGATTACCGCGGCTAGGACGTAGATCGCAACTTTTGGGGCACACGACGCGGTTCTTTCGCGTATCCACAGGGCTTCACGAATAACGCGCTGCGACGGGTGTACAATTCAAACTCTAACCTTTATCGGAGAACCTAATTTGTCGGTCAATCGCACGCCGGCTCGCAATGGTCCTCAGGAATTTCGGGGTGCTGTTCGCTCTCTCAGGATGGCCGTAGATTGATGTTCGGTGCAGACTCCGGTGGCTGGATCGGCGACGAAGGTGTGCGAGATTACCTCGATGACGCGTTCGGAGTACTGGAGCTTCGAACGATACGGCCCGAAACGAAAGCTTTCGCCAGCTTTCTTAGTTGATGTCGACGACCGGCGCGTTTCGGCATTCGTTATTTGTTAAGTAAGAATGTAAGAAGGACGGTCTTATCCCTGCTGCGCCCAGATCATTCGGGGTGAGATCGGTACAAGCGGGTGAGACTTTGAAATAGAAAAGAGACTTGAGTTGAATTAGGGGAATGGCTTGCAGGAGGAGACGACTTCCCTCGCTGGAGCCCGGAACGAGTCTGATCGGTTGTGCGGCCGCTCTGAGCTCCTCCGGTCATCGGCGGCCATCTTGCCGGTAGGTCCTGGTGGGGCAGTCGCCGGAGTGGGGCGGCCGCGTTGAGCGGGTGACGTCAGAACTAGGAGCGTGTCTTTGACGCGCTCGGGCGGAATTTCGGACTTAGAATAATTCGTTCTATACAGTAGATTCGAGAGGTACGGCTATACTAACTTATGTTAACGTGGTTATATGCTATACTCGATATCGCTAACTTATTCTTTACGTGTTTCGTATATTATGGTCTTACTATTACTACTTATTGCTATTCGGGTATATATATATATACAGGGTGTCCCACAATTATTTTAACAGCCGAAAATGAGGGGTAGCTGAGGTCATTTGAAGTAACTTTTTCCTTTGCGAAAATGCAATCCGCGGCTTTGTTTACGAGTTATTAACGAAAAACACTGGCCAATGAGAGGTGACGGTGCGAGAGAGAGGGTCCGCGAAAGAGTCCGCAGCACGAGACTTTGACAGAAGGTCGGGACGGACTCGAGCCGCGTTCGAAGTATTGAACAAGTCACGAAGCGAGAACTTGCCGGATTTTTTTAACTACATAACAGTGATATTTTTAAGAAAAACGCTGTTCACCTTTACTTTAGAACGTCTGAAGAATACTTACTAATTTTTCGGACCCGAAATAATATGAAGTTTAACCGTGACAGCTGTTTTAATTTTCTGGTGTGCATGACACCTCGTGTGTACCATATGAAATTTTTATGCAAGGTGTACAGTGAAGATTAACGAATGATTTGCAAAGCTGATTTAATAATAAATAAGGGACGTAAAGGATTTGTTTATTAGAGAGATATGAAAAATATTATCAGTAAGAAACTCACCCAGTTAGTTGAGGATGCATTTGTTGGCTGAAATTCATGATGTCGAAGGGCACTGACTTTGTACAACGTACAGCTGATCTTTCACTGCACTGTCACTAAACACTGATCACTTAATTAATCACTGATAATCCGAATCACTTGTGGATATTTAAGAAAGATCACTGAGACTCGTTCGCGGATAATCGTTTATTCGACGCGTTCGTTCGGAAGTCGACGTTTCACTGCCAAAAAATCGAGGCCTCGACCGTGGGCCCTTGTCGTTCGTCTTTCGGTCGTCCGAGGAAATAACACCCGATACTATTTTCTTCGAAGCGCAGGGTACCGCCAAATGAAATAAACAAGATATGCCGAGACGTAAACTGTGTCCGATCCGCTGTCACCCTGCGCTCTTAGAACGTAATTAATGGCCGTGCGAAGAAAATGGTATCGAGTGTCATTTCCTTGTACGGCCGAACGAAGAACAACAAGGACCCACAGTCAAGGCCTGAATTTTTCGGCAGTGAAACGTCGACTTCCGAACGAACGCGTCGAATAAACGATTATCCATGAACGAGTCTCAGTGATCTTTCTTAAATATCCACAAGTGATTCGGATTATCAGTGATTAAATAACTGATCAGTGTTTGGTGACAGTGCAGTGTAAGTGAACTTCGCAAATAACCATACCAGAGGTTCCACCGACAGTATCCCTCGAATGTTGCGGTCATCGACCTGGGATCAGCTGTTCGTTGTACGAGGTCAGTACGTACGAGTCAGCAAATGCATCCTCAACTAAATGGGTGAGTTTCTTATCGATAATATTTTTCATATTTCTCTAAAAAACAAATCCTTTACGTACCTTAACGCGATTATTTATTATTAAATCAGCTTTGCGAATCATTCGTTGAATTCTGTTCGTACACGGAATTATTTAAATTAAAATATCATTTACGAACTTTGTTAATCTTCACTGTACACCTTGCATAAATATTTCATATGGTACACATAAGGTGTCATGCACACCAGAAAATTAAAACGACTGTCGCGGTTAAACTACATATTATTTCGAGTCCGAAAAATTAGTGAATATTCTTCAGACGTTCTCAAGTAAAGGTGAACAGCGTTTTTCTTAAAAATATCACTGTTATGTAGTTTAAAAAATCCGGCAAGTTCTCGCTTCGTGACTTGTTCAATACTTCGAACGCGGCTCGAGTCCGTCCCGACCTTCTGTCAAAGCCTCGTGCTGCGGACTCTCTCGCGGACCCTCTCTCTCGCACCGTCACGTCTCATTGGCCAGTGTTTTTCGTTAATAACTCGTAAACAAAGCCGCGGATTGCATTTTCGCAAAGGAAAAAGTTACTTCAAATGACCTCAGCTACCCCTCATTTTCGGCTGTTAAAATAATTGTGGGACACCCTGTATATATATATATGTTCTTATGCGACTAATTCAATACGTCGGAGGACGTAACAATTGGTTTGAGTTTTACGATCTCAGAGTTTAGGGATATTTGAGAAAATTAGGAGATTTGTAGACTAGAGGTTGAGTTAAATTTTGTAGAGCACGACTGCTCTTGAGGCGAGGATTCTAGTTGCGGCATACTGGGCTCATTGGTATGCAGATTAGTGAGATTGTTAAGAAGAACGGTCGTATCGAGAAACAATCGAAGTGTTAACATTGATACAGTACAATGTATCAAGTTAGTGTTAACAATTATGCGACAGGAATTTTGTTCCTCCCGAAGTAATTTCGAGGTCCTAATTAATTCTTTCATATCATTTGTAATGGGTTCGAATGCTTTATTGAAATTTTCACCGTTAAATATTCCATCGAATAATTCTTTCAACTTTTTGTTCTCGATAAATGGCCAACAAAGATCTTCTTGCTGGCAAAATATAACGCCAGCCGATAATGGTTTCCAAACACCCATGGTTAACACTGTAACTTGATACATTGTTCAATGTCAATGTTAACACTTGGATTGTTTCTTCTGTCATTAACGAGTCTACTCACGATATTATCGAAAGTCTTAAATTTTAGTTCATTAATTCTTCTAGAGCATTCCAATGTTCTAGATATTGCAAAAATACTACCTATTTTCGCCACTGTTGCGGCCTTTACTACAACTCGGACCTGTACAAAAATAAGAATGCCAATGAAATGAACAACAATCAAGTATATAGCATGATTGGAAACAATTTTACCGATTATGCCAATCTAGTGGTTTAGACGCGGTAAGTCAATTTCTGGATTTTAGATCCAGCTGTGAAAGAGAAGGAATTTATCGAAGACATGCCCCGCAAAGTCCCGATATCCGTGAAATTTCTTCGGCCGAATTGTCGAGTGCGACGGCTACGCGACGTCGTCCAGTGTTTTCTTCTTTGTACGCGGAACATCTTAAACGCAAATTTCGCTAACCAAAAAGTCGATCGCTTTTCTACCGATCTCGTTGAGTGACACGCGGCGGCCGAGGAACATGCGGGACTAGCGAACGAAAGACGAAATTTTCATTAGAATTTTTCGCGGAAAAACCGTCGTCGCTTTGGCTGCTCGCGCTTCGAGCCATATACTCGAATTTCAGGCGCGCCTCGCAACGAGTCCGAAGCCACATCTTCGACTCTCGGCTATTTTACACTCACCTGCGTACTTATCTCCTCCACTGGTTGGTACTCGATCGCGTCTCGGTAACGAATGCCTCTCGACTTTTCCGTTCGGATCTTCCACCCTTTGAATCTCCCTCGCCCTATTTTCCTATTCGTTGCATTTTCATAACAAACTCCCCACTCTCCCGTACACTTTATTTCACTCTTACACATTTTCTCTCTCTTTCTCTCTCATTCGCTGTCTCGCTCGCTCGCACTCTTCCTTTCGGCCAAGAGGCTCGAGGAGTTTCGCGAAACTTAAACAAAACACTGTCCCCCGTAACCCCTACCACTCTGCGGGCATTCGTAGCATCCTCGTTCGGTAATTTACGACCTATTTATTTATTTATTTCCGAAATATGTAACTCTAGAATACTGTCGCATTAACGTTACACATCCATCGCCGCTGATCGAACGGCCGGCTTCGGAAGATATATTCAGTGAACGTCTCGCATTTCAATTCAATCTCAATTTAAACTTGAACGATCGTCCTGATCGGACAAACACCGTCTGTCAAGTAAATAAAGTTCTCCGTGTACAGATCAAGACCACGAATTCATTTCGCGAACTCGCATACTCGAAATCCGTGTACATTCAACGTTTCGCATCGAAGCGGTTATTTGAAACGAAATTTCAAGGACATCCACGGTTCGTGATGCTGCTCGCGTTCTCGTCACGATACTCGGACATCTCTCTCGACGCATCGGTACGTTCCGATCGAAATTCCGTAATCGCCTTCGCGGATAATAATAACTGTGCGTGCTGGTAGTTCGGCCATTGGTTGATTCATCAGGGTTTGATCTCTGATCGATCTGGCTGTTTCGGAGATAACTGTGGAGGGTGTGTCCGGAGAGTGATGGGTGTAGTGTAGGTCACTTATGGTGAAGTGCTGATTGTTCCTGAGATGGAAGGTGGCTTTGCGCTCTCTCAGAAGCAAATCTATGGGGGGAGCTCCGGCAATGATGGTCAGGGTATCGAGGTGGTGCGGTAAGCGCGGGTGGTTCGAATGAGGGCGTATCTTTGAGACAGTCTAAGTTTTCTGTTGTGCCATTTGTTAAGCCTGTCGGCCCAACTGGCAGCTGTGTATGTTATAATCGGGACATAGAGGCCGTTGTAGAGGGTTCTCATACTATTATGGTTAAGATCCCAGTGGGTCTTAGTGATGCGAGATAGCTGGTTGAAGACGGATTTACTTTTACTGACGACGTAGTTTACGTTTGGGATTATATTGAAGCGGGGGCCGAAGTGTACATCTGATACCGGATAGATGCCAGCATCTTGAGTGGGCAGTTATCTATTCTGTGAGTGGGTGGTCTATGAATATCTAAGATGCCTTTAGCGAGGAGGATTTCTGACTTTCGATAGCTCAAGTTTGTTCTTTTCACACCACGCAGATATGATGTCTGTGATAATGGAGGACCTGAGCTCAATTTCCTTTCTGCTGTTGCCGGAGATGGTGACCGCGAGATCGTCCGCGTAGGCCGTTGCATCGTAGCCGCAGCGGTGTATGACGCCTAGGAGGTCGTCGAAGACGACGTTCCATAGGTACGGATCTAGGACTGAAACTTGTGGGCAGCCTTTGGAGACTGACTTGGAAGATGCTGAAATATTGCTGATAATTTTAACAGATCTGTCAATACAGGTAATCTTGGATAAGCCTGTAGAGAATACTAGGGCAGCTTCTCGCATTTAGCTGCTGGAGGATAGCGGGCCACCAGACATTGTCAA
The DNA here is from genome assembly GCF_051020955.1 of Megalopta genalis. Classification (NCBI taxonomy): domain Eukaryota; kingdom Metazoa; phylum Arthropoda; class Insecta; order Hymenoptera; family Halictidae; genus Megalopta; species Megalopta genalis. Next base: position 3,177,026 of record NC_135022.1, read on the forward strand.
AGGCGCTGCTGATGTCAAAGAGAGGGGCAATGGCGTATTTTCCACCCTTATTTTGGGTGGATTAGCGTAACTGGAGGATGGCGTGTTCGGTGGAGAGCCCGGTTTTGAAACCAAACTGAGATGTGGTGGCTAGGGAGTGTCTATTGATAATGTTAGAGAGTCTGTCGGCGACGGGTCTCTCGAGGGTCTTGCTGATGACAGGCAGGAGGCAGATTGGCCTGTAAGATTTCGGGTCGGTTCTGGACTTGTCCACGCTCTTGAGAAGGACTCTGACGACTCCTGTCTTCCATATGCTGGCGAATTTGCCGCGGGCGAGGCAGCTGTTAAAGAGGAGAGTGATGTCAGGCCTGTTTCAGGATGGCGGACTCCATCAGGTCCTGGCCAGGGTCTTTATTATTCTTAAGGCGCTTGATTGCGCCCTGCACTTCTTCCATCTCGAAGAAGGGGGCGTTTGGGGTGTCCGGTATGGTGTTCGCGTTTTGACAGATTTCCGTGTGGAAGACGGTGTCCGTCAAGAAGGTGTCGTCGGGCATTAGCGCGTGGAGGAGGGCCCTACTCGTTTCTTCCCAGGAGGTGGTTTGTCCGTTAGCAGCAGTAATTGTGACCGGGATATCCTCAGCGCGGATTTTTCCGGAAATGGTTTTATATGGAATGCCCCAAGGGTTGGCATTTCCTTGTTTTGTTACAAAGTTTCTCCAGCTTAGGAGTTTGAACTTGCGAATGGTGGCGGTATATCTATTCCTGAGTTGCCTGTACTGAGCTTTCAGGGTTGTTTTAAGGACGGAGTTGGGTTCGGTTTGGTAAGCTTTTTTCAGGTAGCGGACCTTGGTTGACCACTCAACTTGTAAGTCGAGTGGTCCATCATGGGACGGATCGCGGAAACCTAGTTTTCTTGGGGATCGCGGAGTTGAAGGCTGAAATGATGATTTCCTGAATGTCCGCGCTGAGGGTTTCAGGGTCGATTGTGTAGGGGTCATCTCAAGGGGGAGGTATTTTGTTTTGAGAGTTGGGATAATTCTTTCGAATTTTTCCCAGTTGGCTCTCTCTCTTAATATTGAAGCGGGATTGGGAGGCTTTGGTAATGATGGGCTGGGGGGGGGGGTTGTGATGCTGAAGGTAATGAGATTGTGGTCGTTGGTCGTGCTGTCACAAATGTGATTGTAGAGGCTGTTGGTGGTGAGGGTTAGGTCGATGTTGGATTGACTGTGGGCATTATTGAAGGTGTAAGTACTCGTGGGTTCGTTATCAATCAGTAGTCGGGATTGGGCAATGAAGTCCTCCATTATCTCGACCCTTTCGTCTGATTGTTGATTGTGCCAAAGCGGCGATTTGGCATTACTGTCTATGGTTATTAGGACGTTGTGGTTTTTAATGGTTTTGAGAATGGTTTCGAGATGGTGAAGGTATGGTTGGATATTATCACCGTACTGGAAGTACATGTTGACGATAACAAGTTTCAGGTCATGGTGGGTGATTTCGACGCATATGCAATGGGTATTGCATAGCTTCTCTATTTTGAGGACGGTTAAGAGGGAGTCACGGATTACTATCGCCGCTTTGGCGTGGTCAGGGGCTGCGAGGTTGGAGAACTTCTTGCGGAGAACTTCTTCTATTTTAGAGTTCGGACTGAAACTACTAAGGCCATTATGAAACGAGTAGGGTTCTTGGATTGCGAGGATGTCTATCTTTTCCTCGGAGGTGCAGACTTTTAGTTCCTCTGGAGTCCTGGGCGTTGACTTGGCCTATTTTGATGATGGGCTTGGTTTGGGGATGGTTGGGCTTACAAACCATAATCAGTGCGAGCGAGCACCTGGTTTATTGCCGCGATATAGGCTGGGCAGTCGCATTGAGTGACGGAGTGGGTGGCGGGCTTGCCGGTCTTTTGGCAATTGTGGCAGCAGGACGGTTTGGCCTTATTGGGGCAGTTCTTGTAGGTGTGGCCTTGCTCAGCGCAATGGCCACAGATGTCTTTTTCTGCGCGGCAGTAGCGATGTAGTCGTTGACGCGGCAACAACTCCATCCGACGTACACTCGCTCCTTTTTTATGAGAATGTCGCGGGCCTGAATGTCGAGTATTCAGTTGCATTTGTCTTTATTTCTGTCGCCAGATTTGAGGGCAAGTTTGATTTGCTGTGATACGGATTTTTCCGGGCCGTCGAGGTTCTGATTGATGATTGCACGGAGGGTGGTCTCGTCGTTATCTAGTTTGGGAACGTCCTACAAAATAATTCTGGGGTTTTTCTTCAGGGGGGCGCCGACAATCAGGCCGGCTGCTTTCAGCTGCGCGTTACATTGGAGGGTTTTAAGGTCTGAATTTTTTGAAGACTTGACCAGGATGCCATTACCCTGGATCCTCCTGATACTTTTTATCTGGAGTTTGTTCTCAGATGGAGAAACCAGTTTAACACGTTAAGTGCTACGCCGGTCCCTGGGGACCGGCAATCGATTTTTCGTTTAAGCGGCGTGGTTGATGGGTGCACCAATCGTTAGCGGACAACCCCGGGGTACCTGGCGACCCCCCGGGCGTATTAGCCTTCCCCGGGTATGGCGGCTCTACCCGGGGTGACCTCCTTTCCGACCACACTCGTGGGATCAGTTATGGATTCATTTACAAAAACAACCGGGGAGGAGGGAAACGAGCGTGAGGGGGAGGTGCGCGGGCCTATCGTGCGCCTCAAAAGATGTATAGTGCCGGTGTCGCGGAGGCATTCGACAACACGCGGCACAAAGAGGCCTGCGGCGGGCCTTGGCGATTGCGATGGGGGGGAGGAGTCGGACTTCTCTGTCTCCTCCCACCACTCGACGCAGAGCGTCCCGGGCACCTCTACGAGGAAACGAGACCGGCCACCAACGACCAGGGCATGCGTTGACCTCCATGAGGCCAAACGCAGGCAGGCTGAGGCCGACAAAGGCCTCATCGCGGGCATCTTTGACCCGGTTGCTCTGGGGCCGAAGCCCGCGAGATCGGGCGACCCGCTTCCAGACGAAGTGGAGGTCGCTGCGGATTTCCGCAACCGCCCGACGCGAGACGTAGCGGCGGCGGTGATGGAGAGCCTGGGCGACGACGCGAGGATTTCTGCCGCGACGATGGGGCTAAAGGCCAGCGCGGTCCGATCCCTGCGGGCGGCGGCACTGAGCAGCCGGGTGGGCGTTGCGGAGCTGGCGATCAGGTCAGCTCCCAACGCTACCCGGCTGTTGGAGGCCGAAAATGCTCTGCTGAGGGAGCAGATGGCGGAGCTGCGGGCCGAGGTCGCCCGACTCCGTCAAGCGGTGGAGGTGAGGCCGGCTGTTGCCGGGATGCCTCCGCTGCTGCACCCTGGGGGGGGGGGGGCACAGGGCTGCTGCCGGTTATCGGCGCTCGGGGGCCCCAGTCCCCTGGGCGAGGAGGGTCCTCGCCCCCACCCGCGGCTGTGCCAGCAGACTTGCTGGCGCAGATCGGCTCCTTGATCGATGCCAAGCTGGCATCGTTCAGGAGGGAGCTGGTTCCGCGGGTGCGGGACCCGCAGTCGGTGGCACCCGTGCCATCTGCCCACCCTCTGCCGACGAACAGGAGGGGGGAAGGGTGGCGGTAGGGGGGGCTGTGGCTGCTAAGGCGACCCAGAGTCAGCCCGCTCAGCCGCGGGCCGCCCCTGCGGTTGCGCTGCCTTCCACCACACCACCAACTGAGGTGTGGTCCCAGGTAGTTGGCCGGAAGGCCAAAAAGGCGGCTGCCGCAGGTAAATCTGCGGCAGCTGCCAAGGCCACTCCGAACGGGAGGGCGGACAAACGGGTGGCACCGGCTGCCCCCAGGAGGGCTCCTCTGCCGCCGCGTCCGCCCCGCACGGCTGCCGTTACAATAACGGTACCGGCCGGCGGGGCGATGAGTTATGCCGAGGCGATGACCACTGCCAGGTCCAAAATAGACCTGGCAGAAATTGGCATCGCCTCATTGAAGCCCAGGAGGGCGGTGACGGGGGGGATTATTTTGGAGGTCCCCGAAGCAGATGGGGCTGCCAAGGCCACTGTCCTTGCCGCAAAGATGGCGGACGCGCTGGCGGGAACCGGCGTGAAGGTCGCGCGCCCAATAAAGAAGGCCGACCTTAGGGTGCGCGGCCTGGTCGACTCGACCACGCCGGCGGAGGTTGCCACAGCTGTCGCCCGTGTGGGAGGGTGCAACCAGGGGGATGTGAGGACCGGCGAAATCCGGCCTTCCCCCTCTGGTTTGGGCACCCTCTGGGTCCAGTGCCCTGCTGCGGCCGCACGCAAAGTTGCGGTCGCGGCAAAATCACGGTGGGCTGGACTCAGGCGACGGTGGAGGCCCTCAGCGCCCGTCCCTTGCAGTGCTATCGCAGCCTTGGCCTGGGCCACACTAGGCAGCGGTGCACTGCGGCCGAGGATCGTTCCGACTGCTGCTTTGGGTGCGGCAGTCGGGACCACAAAGTGACCGGCTGTACGGCAAAGCCAAATTGCCCGCTTTGTGCGGGCGTAGGCAAGCCAGCCGGTCACCGCCTCGGTAGCCGGGCGTGCCCTGCCAGCGCGAGACGCGGCAGAGGGAGCAGGGGAAGAAAGACCACGGTGGCTAAGGCGGCGGCCACCGTGGCCAACAAACCGAAGGAGGCACCGAAAGGTGCCATCGTCGCGCCCGCGGGGGCTGATGGGGCCAAAGAGACCACAGACGCCACCGCTCCCGCGGCGGCGATGGATGTTGAGGCCTGCCTATAATGGGGCCCAAGGGCCCTATAATACAGGCCAACCTGAACCGCTCGGCCAGGGCACAGGACCTTCTTGTGCAATTCATGGCCGAGCGGGGTGCCGGGTTGGCCGTAGCGGCGGAGCCGTACAGGATTCCCGCCCATCCACATTGGATAGGTGACCTGGGCGGTTCCGCCGTTATAATATGGGGAGGCCGGCCCGGGTCCCCGGCGTGCTCCGTTATCGAGCGCGGCCGGGGATACCTGGCCGTTGACTGGGGCGGCACCGCGGTTGTGGCGATCTACGCACCTCCGAGATGGTCCCTCGAGGAATTCGAGCAGTATCTGGACGTGGTGGGGAGATGCGTCTCCCGCTGCCAGCCACGTCCGCTGCTGGTCCTGGGGGATTTCAACGCCAAGTCTACAGCTTGGGGTTCCCCCAGGACAGACCCGAGGGGCCGGGAGGTGCTTGATTGGGCGGCGGGACTCGAGCTCCGTCTTTTAAATTAGGGCTCGGTCCATACGTGCGTGCGGCACAATGGGGGGTCCATCGTTGACCTTTCATGGGCAACGCCCCCAGCCGCGCGCCGTATTACGGGGTGGAGGGTGGCGGAGGAGGTCGAGACGCTGTCCGACCACAGGTACATTGTTCTCGGCCTCCCCGCCGCCCCATCGACGCCCCGACGTCGCCCCGCTGATGAGGGATCGCCTCAGCCGCGGTGGGAGCTGAAGCGCCTCGACCAGGACGCTCTGATGGCGGCAGCCCACGTCGTGGCCTGGCCGGCACCACCGGCCGGGCCAGTCGACGGGACAAGGGAGGCCCATTGGTTCCGGGGCGCAATGACGTCGATTTGCGACATCGCCATGCCCCGGGCCTGGGTCTTCCCGAGGAAGGCGGTGTACTGGTGGTCGCGCGCGATAGCGGATTTGCGCACAGAATGCGTCCGCGCGCGACGCCAGTACGCCAGCGCCCGTCGACGACGACGTTCCGACGTGGAGCTGGCTATCCAGCTGTATGGGCGATACAGGGAGAAGGTGGTCCCCCTGCAGCTGGCCATCAGGCAGGCGAAGAGCCAGGCCTGGCGCGACCTTCTCGGTACCTTAAACCGAGATCCATGGGGGCGCCCATACAAAATGGCGATGGGACGATTACGTCCCTGGGCGCCCCCTGTGACGGAGAGCCTGGATCCGGGGATGCTCGGACGGGTCGTGTACGCGCTATTCCCCGTCAGCGGGGAGGCGTCCCGGCCCGTCCCTCAGCTAGAGGGACATGAGTGGTCCCCGGATCTGGAGGTCGCGCCGGAGGAAATGGCTGGGGTAGTCAAATGGCTCCGGGGCAAGAATACTGCCCCGGGGCCGGACGGTATCCCCGGCCGGGTCTGGTTGCTTGCCATGAGCGTCCTGGGCGAGAGGCTAAGAAGCCTCTACTCCGGGCTTCTAAGGTCCGGGGTGTTCCCGGACCTCTGGAGAAGTCGGATGGTCCTCTTAAGGAAGGATGTGAGGCCTGCGGATTCTCCCTCCGCGTACCGGCCCATTTGTCTCCTGGTCGAGGTGGACAAGATCTTTGAGAAGATCATTGCCGCCCGCCTCCCCAGGCACCTGTCCGGCGATGGCCCCGATCTGGCGGACTGCCAGTTCGGCTTCCGGTAGGGGCGGTCGACGATCGACGCAATCGATCGTCTTAAGTCCCTCTCGAACAATGCCGTGGCACGGGGCGGGGTGTGCTTGACGGTGTCCATTGACATCGTCAATGCCTTCAACACCCTGCCCTGGTCCGCCATTAGGGAGGTCCTGGTCGAGCATCAGGTGCCTCCCTGTCTGAGGCGGGTGGCGGTGGCGGTCTGTGGCCACCCAGGGTTGAGAGGCGACCCCCGAACTAGTCCTCGCGAAGGTTGTTGCTACTACCGAGTCGATGGGTGCGTCGACGATGAAGGCATTTTAGACCGTCAGTGCGTCGTACATGTAGTACTTCGCATAATGGCGAGGCCCGAGATTAAGCATGCGGGCTGTGGCGTGTTCATGTACAGCATTGAATATGCTGTACTACTCCCTAGCGGGGGACTGTTGTCACTTGTGGCTGCAGTCCCCCGCGTTACGTTATGCGGTTTTTCTGGTCTAACTGGAATGCCGCATTTTCGTTGTCTGAACACGCCACGAAGCAACACGCCGTCGGACTGAATGTTGCTGCTGAGTCGATAGGTGCATCGGCGATGAAAGCACTTGAGACCGCCAGTGCGTTGTACATGTAGTACTTCGCATAATGGCGAGGCCCTTGAACTAAGCATACGGGCTGTGGCGTGTTCATGTACAGCATTGAATATGCTGTACTACTCCCTACCGGGGGACTGTTGTCACTTGTGGTTGCAGTCCCCCGCGTCACGTTATGCGGTTTTTCTGGTCTGACCGGAATGCCGCATTTTCGTTTTCTGAGCGCGCCACGTAGCAGCATGCCGCTGGATCTAGAAATCGGGATGCAACGAATCACCTGGGCAACCCAGGCCGCAAGGGGCAAACGTGCCCTAGCCACACTTGAGCCTCCACGAAAAAGGTACCGCTGGATAGCTCGTGTTCTCAAAACGCAGCGAACCGAACGAAGTGTGGTGGAGAGGAAGAGGCAGCCTCTCCGACTGCTGTCTCCCGCGTGTTTGCCGTGCGTGGCGACCCTTGTCGTCGGAAAAGAGGATCCTGGGATCTGAGGGGGCCCTCTCCTGCGGGTGAGACGTCCCCAACACGTACCTTTGGCCTCTGCTTCGGCTAGATGGGAGGCTGGACGAGAAAAGCAGCCCTGGTCCAGTCAATCGGCTTGGAACGACCATACGCTTCGGCGAGTGGGTTCTGACGGGCGAGGACGCGGGCTGGGTTGAGTAATCGGCCCAGTCAGCAGACTATGTCCGGTGCGTAGCCCTAACCCAGCCTGATGGCGGGTTCCAAAATGTGTGGGTCGGTGGTGGCCGGGGAGCGTACCGGATGAAAGAAAGATTCAAGATATGGGATCTAAACTGAAAACACAAATCGAACGACCATAGTCGGCGGGTCCAGCTCCTACTCGGAGTGAAGCCGTCGCCACAGACGCGGAAGCTACAACAGCAGCTGTTAGCCCTCCTGCGTCTGCGAAAAAGACAAGGTCCGGGAAGGTGTTGAACATCGCCAATCCTCGTGTGACCTTGGAGAGATGCGTGACACCCACGCGAGCGGTCTCGGTGAAAACTGAGGCCACGGAAGAAGGCGCGCCGGACACCGGTAACGTGGGGACAGCGCCCAAGTCGGGGGACTCCCCCAGCCGCAAGGCTGGGAAGGGGAAACCCAAAAAACTCGAACAAGTCAAAGACACGCTCGTGAAGGTGCAACCGGCACCCGTGCGTGTCGAAGACCCCGAAGGTGGCGGTTGGAAAACCGTCACCAAAAAGTCGAAGCGTGCCAAGCCAGTCGCACCTACTGGCAAGGCCGCAGCAAACCAGGCCAGGAAATCGAAGGGGACGGTTTCCGGGCACAAGGTACGGCCTCTCGATCTCGTGAGAGACGAAGCCTTCAGGCGAGTATCGGAGATACGGACCTTTTGCTTTCGACCCGAGTCGAAAGTCAACAAGGAGTCCGGGTCGAAGATACTAGCAGAAGTCGGAGCACTCAACGAGTTGGTCCAGGAGCTGATTCAACGAAACAGCTTCGTCGAAGGGCAACTCGCCGCGGTCAGGGCGGACCTAAAAGCGCGTCCTGCCGTAATGAGTGCGGCGCGACCTGGGCCGTCCAAGGGAACCCTCCCGAAGACGGTCTCCAATGCCGCGCAGTTGACCTACGCCCAAGTGGCAAAGGTCAACCAGTCAGCGACTCCGGAGGCGAGAAGACCACCGACACAATACGTGGTGCGTATCTTCCCGCCAAAGGATAAAGGACAGAACAGCGATGCTACTAAGAGAGCTGTTCTGTCGATCGTAAAACCTGCGAAGGAGGCGATCCGTGTCAGATCGGTTCGACGCATCCACTCCGGTGGCATCGTCGTCGAAACCGATCGCAAGGAGGACCTAAAAGCCTTCGTAGGGAATAAGAAGCTGGCGAGTGCGGGACTGTCCGTCTCCTTGCCCAGCAAACGGGACCCCGAGGTCCTGATTTATGACATTCCGAAAGGGATGGGCAAGGAGGAAATTGCCTCCAGTCTTTGGAGGCAAAACCTCTCTGAGGCGTCCCAGAAGGATGTGCCTTCGGGTGTTCGGGTCAGTCGCATGGCTGGCAAGACCCCGGAGACAGCCAACTGGGTAGTGGCCGTCAGTCCGCAGATTCGTCGGCGGCTGGCGCAGAGAGGGGACCGGGTGTACCTTGGGTGGAGTTCCTGCCGTGTGCGGGACTTCATACAGGTCACCCGTTGCTATAAGTGCCAGCGCTTCGGGCACACCGCGAAGCGCTGTAAATTCAAAGAGGATGTCTGCGGACATTGTGCCGAAAAAGGGCACGGATATGCGCTCTGCAGCAGGAAGAGCAAGCCCCCGGTTTGTTCCAACTGCAAAGACAGAGGGCGGCCACACGACCATAAGTCGCGAGACCCGGCCTGCGCCTCCTACCAGGAAGCGCTGGTTTTGGAGATGTCTCGTATAAGACACGAATAATTTGAATCTCGAATGGATAGTACAAACGACCGGCGACGCTCGAGAGTCATACGGGTCATGCAGCATAACATGCAGCGGGCCCGAAACGTGACCGACGAAGTCCGGACTGAGATGCATAGGCGAGGGGTAGATGTGTTGCTTGCACAAGAGCCATATAGCTGGCGGGGTACTGTGCCCGGGCTAGGCTTGAGAACGAGGCTGATCACGGCAGGCGATCCGGTGATGGCTGCAATAGCGGTCAGAAACCCGGATCTAACCGTGGTCAAAGTCTCTAACTTGTGCGACACGCATTTGTCCTGTGTCAGCATCTCGGGTTCGTTTGGGAGCTTCTTCCTGATCAGCCAGTACTTTCAATGCTCCGATGACGTTGAATCAGGTCTGGCGCGGTTGGAGAGAGCTCTTTCCGCACTTAAGCATAACCGAGTCATTATCTCTGCCGACGTTAACGCAAAATCAGCCCAGTGGGGCAGCGCGGAGACGGACGTGAGAGGCCGTAAACTCGAAGAGTTTATCGTGAGCCATGGCTTGGTTGTCTTGAACGAGGCTGGAAACGCTCCGACGTTTTCCAGCCCTAGTGGACAGTCATACATCGACGTCACACTATCGACACCTGATATTTGCGACAAGGTGCGAGGTTGGAAGGTCCGCGAGGACCTGACGACCAGCGACCACCGAGTCATAGAGTTTTCTCCGAGTTTTTGCGCCGAGGACGGTGCTGCCGAAATTAGTAGCAACAGCAGCACCAACCGGAACGGATTATTACCAAGGTTCCGACTCCAAAGCGCAAAATGGCCCGAGTTCGACAAGGCGCTGCAGGAAAGTAAGAGGAGTATATCCCCCAATCCATTGAACAATAAGGGGGAAGTCGAACATCTAGCACAGGAGATCGAAAGAATGATCGTCCAAGCGTGCGACTCCTCGATGCCAACCAAGCAGTGGCATTCAAAATCCGTCCCATGGTGGACGGCCGACCTGACGAGGCAAAAGAGGCGAGTTTATAAACTTAGACGAGCCTCGCAGAACGCAGCATGTTCAGAGGAGCAGAGGGCGGCCAAGAGGACCGAGTATCTCAAACAGAGAAAGGCCTACAAAGCCGCCATCAAAGCTGCTCGGTCGCACAGGTGGCGTGCATTCGTGACCGAGCAGGGAAACAAGGAACCCTGGGGCCTCATTTATAAGATCACGAGGCAGAAGATGACAGCCAGCACGGTCATCTCAAATATAAACCTTAACACTGCCCAGGGTTACACCACAGACTGGGACTCCACCGCTTCCGCGCTGCTGGAGGGGTTAATTCCGGACGATAGCCCCGCGAATGACTCCCCGGATCATGCGCGAGTCAGGAGGGAAGCTGCCATCGAGCCGGGGAGTGAGGACGCCAGTCCCTTCACCCTCTCGGAGCTCAGATCGGCGGTCAACCGACTGAAGAGCGGCAAGTGTCCAGGCCTAGATCGGATCGAGCCGGAGATTCTAAAACGTTCGTTTAACACGATCTCACGCGAGCTCCTCCGACTCTACAACGGATGCCTGGCACACGGAGTCTTTCCCGTGGAATGGAAAGTCGGGTCCATCATTACCATCCTTAAAGGACCCGAGAAACCTGAAACGGAGATAAAGTCCTACAGACCAATATGCTTGCTTTCGGTCGTAGGCAAAGTCTTGGAGAAGCTAATCGCTACGCGATTAGCTAGTTCGTTTTTGCACCCCGACTACGCCTCCGATCGGCAATACGGATTCAGGCCGCATCGATCCACGACTGATGCCGTGGTAAAGATGAGGGAGCTTGCGTCCGGTCGAGAGGAAAAGTACGTCGTGGGTCTGCTCTTCGACATTGCTGCGGCCTTTGATAATGTCTGGTGGCCAAGCATACTCAACGCGTTGAGGAAGCGAGGCTGCCCAAAAAACCTATTTAGATTGGTGGTCGACTACTTCGACGGCCGCGTGGTGACTATGGTGTCTGATCGCGGTGCAGTGCGGAAGAAAGTCACTAAGGGCTGCCCACAGGGATCAATTCTTGGTCCGAGCTGTTGGAACTTAGTCTTCGACGAGGTTCTACAGCTCTTATCGAACGCCGGGCTCGCTTGCGAGCCCATCGCCTATGCAGACGACCTTCTTGTCTTGATCTTCGCGGACAGCAGGAAGGGTCTAGAAAGCAATGGCCAATTGGTTGTGGACACCATTTCGCGCTGGTGCGACCAGCAGAAATTGTCGTTGTCTGCGACCAAGACCGAGATGTTATTCTTAAAAGGCTCTCTCGACAGAGAGAGGCCACCTGTGATAAAAGTAGGAGGTCGGAATATTGCCGTCAAGGACTCTGTGCGTTACCTTGGCGCGCATTTTGACTCTAGACTGGGTATCCATTCCCATGTCGAGTATTTGAATGCTAAGTCCTTGCGAACGTTTAATGCGCTAGCAAGGATTGCTAAGTCGAACTGGGGATTGGGATATCGGACGATGCGTACTTTGTACCGCGGCTTGTTTGTCCCAATCGTCACGTATGCTGCCGCGGGCTGGGCAGACCGCCTTACCTCTGGGACGAGTAAAGTGCTCACCAGGGCGCAGAGGCATGTTCTGCTTGGCTGCGTCAAAGCCTACAGGACAGTCTCCACTGATGCGATCCCCGTGATCGCCGGGGAGATACCTGTGGACTTGACGATAGCGGAGTTCAGCTGCGTGTACAAAGCCAGGAAGAAACTCGGGTTCCAACATGGAACCTATCAAGTGAGTCAGGCCGAATTGGCTGACGAAGTCGTCACCGAAGCCCAAGTTCGCAGAAGGCTGAGGGAGGCGACTTTAGAGATGTGGCAGCTGAGATGGTCGTCCTCGACGAAGGGTAGGGAAACCTTCCAATACTTCGGCGAGGTATCAGACCGACTCTCAGCGAGCTGGATCAGAGTCGACCATGATGTAGCGCAGTTCTTGAGCGGACACGGAGACTTCCGTGCGAAGCTCAAGACGTTCGCCCTGGTCGACGACGAGTTCTGCGAATGTGGGGAGGAGGAAACTCCAAACCACGTCCTCTACGATTGTCATCGTTACGTAGAGGACAGGGAACACCTACGCCAGGCGGCGATTCGAGAAGGATTTCAGTGGCCAATCGACAAAGCCAGCCTGGTGTCAGAGCAGCTGTTTCAGGAGTTCCGAAAATTCGCACGATCCGTAAGTAAGACTAAGAAACGAACATAGAACGAAACTGCATACGGAGCGTGGACTCGTCCAGCTCCGTCGATGTACGGCATGCTGGGCGAACCCCTCGGGGTTCGTCCCCACGGGCCAGGCTGAAGCCCCTCTTGCGGAGATAAAAGACTTTAACACTACTCCGTAAGAGTGCCTGGATTGGGTTGGACTCGAGGTGGCAGTGGGAGTAGCACGCTGTCTTCCCCTGATACGATAGTGAACGAAGGTAGAGCCCGAACATCAGGCACAAGTCGCAAGAGCGGCCGGTATGGTCCACCAAGGACTTAGGTACGGCCCGTCTCTCAGAGACCACAGTTAAGACGGCAACACTAACTGTCTGAGGCGGGTGATCAGGGCCTACCTGCGGGAAAGGTGGGTAGAATACCCGGGCCGGTACGGGATGATTCGGAGGGAGGTGGACTGCGGGGTCCCACAGGGGTCCGTGCTAGGACCACTCCTGTGGGACCTGGGGTATAACGCGGTCCTGGAGAAGGCCTCCCTGCCCGACGGTGCCACCCTTGTCTGCTATGCAGACGACACGTTGGTGGTCACCGTCGGGGACACCTTCGAGAGGACCATCCGACGAGCGGAGGTTGCGGTGGCAGCCGTCGTCGCGAGGATCCACGATCTGGGGCTGAAGATGGCCCCGGAGAAGGCCGAGGCCGTCTGGTTTGGACGGCCTCGGTCGCGGCCACCGGCCGGATCGTGGATCCGGGTTGAAGTAGCCTGCGTCGAGGTGAAGTCTGAGATCAAGTATCTCGGACTGATCCTCGACAGCCACTGGAGGTTCGGAGCGCATTTCGGCCGCCTCGTCCCCCGAGTTGAGAGGGCGGCGGTTGCGTTAGGCCGCCTGTTGCCCAATCTCGGGGGGCCGGGCGATGTGGTGCGCCGCCTATACCTGGGCGTGGTGCGGTCCATGACCTTATACGGCGCCCCGATTTGGGCGCCTTCCGTGAGGGCAAACCGGCGCAACACACTGTTGTTGCGCCGGGTTCAGAGGCAGATGGCCCTTCGCCTCATAAGAGGCTACCGCACCACGTCTACCGTGGCGGCGCTTGCTCTGGCGGGAGAAATTCCCTTCGAGCTGCAGGCGGCGATGCGCGCCTATATTTATAGGCGCATATGCATCGCTGGCCGGGCTCGGGGGGACCCGCCGGGGCAGGAGGCGGTCCAGTGCTTCGAGCTCCAGGCCCGGGGACTTGCGCTCGCCAGATGGCATGCGGAGCTTTGTTCCCATGCCGGCAAGCGCGTCCCTGGAGCTCTCCTGCCGCACTTCACCTCGTGGCGGGAGAGGCGGTTTGGCAGGCTCTCCTACCGTGCGACGCAGGTATTCACCGGGAATGGCTGCTTCGGTGTCTACCTGTGTCGCATCGGTCGGGAAGCGGCGACGGTGTGCCACCACTGTGGCGCGGAGGAGGACTCGGCGCAGCATACACTGGAGTTATGCCCCGCCTTTTCAGTGCTGCGCCGAGTCCTAAGAAGGGAAGTTGGTCGCGACCTCGCTCTCTCCAGCTTAGTTGGGGCCATGCTGGAGAGCCCGAGAAAATGGGCGGCAGCCATCGCCTTCTGCGAACAGGTAATGTTGCAGAAGGCGGCTGCCGAGCGGGGTCGCCGTGAGCGGGGGGTGCGGCGTGTGCGCCCACGCCTAGAGCTCCCCCGAGCATCTGAGAATAGGCGGGCGGCGGGTGTACCAGATTATGCTGGTTTAATTGCCCGCCGCCCGCCAACCGAAGATGTCCTCCCTATACCGGGAGTGGGGCGACGAACATCGTCGCCCCCGACGGCCGCCGTGCCCAGAGCGGGGGCCCTGGGCACCCTCATTGAAAAGCGGCCGTCGTGACGTGGCGGTGCGGAGGACCGCTCCCCGCACCGCCGAACCAAGATTATTCATGGGGGAGGATAAATCTCCCCCCGGGACGCGGCCGGCCACCGCCATTCCATCCTGGTGGCCGGCCAGGCGAGGGGGAGCCGCCGTTGTGTTCGTTAAGAGTTCCCGTGGCTCCCCCAGTAATCGCCAGCGCCCTAGGCCGCCGTGGGGGTTTTAGCGGGTCAAACCTCGCACTACCCCCGTCCCGCCCCCCTGGCGCGACGGGGGTGTCTGACCAGCAGATTTCCCTCACGTCAATAAAAAAAAAAAAAAAAAGTATTCAAAAGAAGATCAAAGGCTAATTTTCTGTATCACTTCAATGCTCTTCTAAGTGGATTGCTGTAGGAACTCATCTGATCGAATAGATCAATCGGCGTTTTTCCTTTATTATAATCAATAATAATTTTTGGTTTACAGTAAATCCCTGTTCTAGTTGTTACGTTTTCCATTTCGTTAGAATGTTTGGTCGAAAGAACTAAAACATCTCTCTTGTCTTTCCACTTCATGAAGGTAATTCCGTTCCTGTTTTCTTGTGCAATAACTTCTCCCCGTCGCAGTTTGGCTGTCACAACTGCCTTTGGATTTTCTTTCCGATTTGGCCGAAGGGTACCAATCAAATGCATATTCTTTGATATTAATTTGTTTGCTAAATCTACACTCGTATAATAATTATCTGTACATAAAGTATGGCCTTTTTCAAACAAATCTTCACACAAATTCAGAACGACATTTGTGGGTGTTATATTTTCTTTGTCCAACGTTTTGCCAGTGTAGACGCGACTGCATAATTCGTCGATGCATAACATTTAGGTGGGATCATAATATTTTTTAAAATTTGAGTTCAGTTCGTTTAGAACAAATTCAACCTTTGACAGACGGTTGGAAGCATCAACTTTTGTGTTGTCAGCAAAATACAACATTCTCAAGAGAATTTGAAAGCGATCTCTACACATTATTTTTTGTGGAAATGTGTGAGCAAACATTGGATCCTGGGACCAATATAGACTCAAAGATGGGAGTTTTACTAATCCCATCCACAAAATCAGTCCAAAAAACCGCTTTATTTCATTTCTATCTGTTGGCACCCATTTATTGCAACGTTTGGAGTCCACTCTGCTTTGTGGGGCATAAATATTTGTTTGTTCTGCTATATGTTCAAACATGGTCTCCGTCACATAAAGCCCATAAAAATCTTCCACTTTTTTACAATGTCGCACTTGTTCATTAGAAAGTTTGGCACCATGGGGACTTGTGAAAGATATAATATTTGGTTGGTTGCCTCGCGGTTCAAACCACTCGTTTGGATCACTAGTTCCGATGCCCCTTAGTGAACTATCGGATTTACTTTCACTGCCTGAAGAAGGCAATGGTACTGCATGCCCACGTTTGCGTGGTACTAATATCTCACTCGATGAGTCACTATTGCTTTGTTCTCTCAACATTTTTAGTTGATGGGTAACAAAACTTTTTCAAAAAATATAAAACTGAACTCTCTCTGCTGCACTGATCCTTTATACTCCCGTGGCTTTTTCCGACTGATCGTCTCTTGATGTTCGATCTTTGGCCATTCTGGCATTCTCCGCCCCATAATCTTATGTTTATAAATTGTATACATGGGCATTGAATGCCCCATTCTCACAGCCAAAACCTCAAACCAAGCAGTGAAATAATGTAATCTTCTGTATATACTTTTCGGTCCAGTGAAGTGTTGACCCTCCGCGTCACGCGGCGTAGTAAGGCGGCAGCGCTCGGCATCAAGTGCTCACGCGCTTAGGCGACACCGAGCCGAGCGCTGTCGGCTGAGCGGAAAGTCTAGCGAAGTCGGCACCGCACTTAACGTGTTAAGGACTGCTTCCTTGGTCTTCTCACTTGATTAAAAAATTTTGGGGTCCTGCGGGAAGATCGTAATCGCGCTAGAGGGGTTCTGTTTGTGGTTGGAAAGGGCTGCAGTTTTTGATCTGACCCCGACTCTCTCGGCGTAAGTGGTAGGTCGGGAGGGTACTTCCGGGGTTTGGCATTTTTCGGCAACTGTTTCGAGGGTTCTGCGTCGCATCTTGTTTTCGGATCTGATAGCTTTGATCTAATCCTTTAAGTTACTGCAGCGAAGCAGTGACTCGCCGAGAATACTCTGCAATTTGGCGAGTTTGTTGGTGATGAACTGCGAAGCTTCGGGGTATAGACCATTATCCTGATCCATAAGAAAATTCATAAGGGCCGTTGTGACCTTCTCGGATTTTAGCCGGAGGTCGTTGGCGGTAGGATCGGTTGGGGGGACGGCGGCGACCATCTTGCTGCTGCTTTGGGGGTTGCTAGAGGCGGGTGCGCCCGGGGGTAGAGAGGGGACTTCGGATTTCTTTCGGTTTTTTGGGGGCATTTGGGAGGGCGCGATAATAAGGGGAATGTCCGAATCGTTGTCGGAGAGGATTCTACGCTTGGTTTTACGATGGCGTCTACTTACCTGTATGTATCCTTCTGCCGCGTTCAGCGGGGTGACGCAATCCTAGACCGCGCGCTTTTTATGGAACTTAGAATAATTTCGCTTACCAAATATCTAAAGAGAGTATACAGTAGAGTTATGCTAACTTATGCTATAGTACATTATAGAATGGATCGAATATGGTATAGTAGATTATAGTAGGTCTAAGCTAACTCGTTTAACATATACTTATATACTAATTCGCGCGGATACACACATACATGCAAACCACACACTTATATGCTAATACAAACGTCGGAGGACGTTACATATTATTATTCTAGCGGCGGCCTTCAGCGCGCGGACCTCGATGAGGTCTGGCCCTGGTGCCTTATCGTTTCCGAATGTGCGTATCGCGTTCGCGACCTCGTCCGATGAGAATGGAGAGGCATTCGCGGTGTTTGGCGCGATTCGCACGTTCTCCCTAATCTCTCGCTGCGCGGGCGTGTCGTCTTTCCGCCAGTCGTCCGGGACGTGCGCTTCCAGAAGCGTGTTGGCTGTCTCTATAGCACTCATGGTGTTGTCGTTAACTCGCCGGAGGGTGCTGAGCACTTTCTCAACACGGAACTTGTTCGCTTGCAGCTTGTACACGATGCCCCAAGGCTCCGTGTTCCCGTTCGACGATACAAAGTTTCGCCAGCTCTCGAGCTTCGCCCTCTTCACCTCTCTGCTGTAGTCCCGCAGGGAAATGCGGTACTCCTGCAGTTTTGGGAGGCGTGAGGACTCATCCCTTTTCTTCTGGAAGGCACGTCTTTGTCGGTAGATAGCCTTTTTGAGTATCGTAAGCCCTCTCGTCCACCACGGGTTGGACTTTCTAATCCTACGCTTTTTCGGCATCAACGCGGTGCAGGCATCTTTAATGATGGCTGTGAGCGTTTCTGCCATTCCTATCGCTTCCTCCGCTGACTCCAGGCTCAGGACTTCGAGCCTCGATCGTGAGAGATCAGACAGGGTCTCGGAGAATCGCTCCCAGTCGGCCCGACGGGTGTCGAACCGAGAGTTCGTGACACCGCGATTTCCCGCCGCGGCTCTGGGTGCCCGCAGTCTTATGTTAACGGCGTTGTGGTCGCTGGTCGTCCACGCGCTTCTTACGTTCCAGCTCCTTATGAACGGAGACATGGAAGGTGACGCCAGGGTTACGTCGATGTAGGACGAACCCGTTGGCGACCAGTAGGTGGGTGGTTGGGCTGCGTTGTGCACAACGTCCATACGAAACGCCGCAAACAGATTCTCGAATTGAGAGAATCTGTGCCCTGCGGGCTCCAGAGCGAGGATTGCGCTTTTGCGTCTGTCGAAACTAAAAGTCTCTTCCCCCTCAGTGCGCAGAACACCTTCTCGAGGTGGCTGAGGTGCTTCTTTATTTCGTCGCGGTGCTGAAAATAGCACGACACGGCGTGAAAGGAGAAGCCGGGTGCTAGCACTTCCGCGCAAACACAGTGGGAGGTGCTGAGCTGCGAGACGAAGACGATATCGAAGTGTGGGTTCCAGACGGCAACAGCCGCCCACGGGGGTGGTGGTTCGACTGCCGTCACCCTCACTCCGGACTCTAATCCACTAATTTTGTGCCACGTACCCTGCTGGCTGACGTATGCCTCCTGCAATAGCAGGACGTCTAGCCGCTTTTGGGCAATGAGCTCGCGCACCTCTCCCGTGACTGCAGCTGAACGTCTCATGTTCACCTGCAGGATCCGTATGCCGGAGATTCCTTTGGGTGAGGGTCTAGAAACCATAGTCCGTGCGGGAGAGGGACTGGTTTATCGCGGTTACATACGCGGGGCAGTCCTTACTGGTAACGCAGTGCGTCGAGGTTTTCTTGCTCCTCGAGCAGTTGACGCAGATGGCCGGTTTCTCCTTATTTGGGCAGGTCTTGAAACTGTGCCCTGCCTCCGCACAGTGGCCGCAGATCTCCTTCTCGGCCTTGCAGAACTTGGCAGGGTGGCCGTACCCCTGACACTTATAGCATCTGGTGATGCTGATATGGTCCCGGACCCTGCAGCAACTCCAGCCCACGTACAGCTTCTCCTTCGGCACTAGAAGATCCTGGGCGCGCTTGGAAACTTCGAAGACCTGGTTGCACCGGTCCCTGGTCGTGTCGCCGCTTTTTTATACCACGTTGATCTCCTTGGCGAGTCCGGCCGCTTCCTTTTTGCTGAGGTTTTGCTGCAGGATCGCCTCCGCTGTCTCCTTATTGTCCTCCTGGGCCTGCGGTACATCGAAGACTATGATCCGCGGGTTCCTCTTGGCCAGAGCACCTGCAACGAAACCGGCAGCCTTAAGTTTAGGGTTGGCCATGAGCGTTGCCACGTCGGTGTTCTTCGACGTCACGAGCGTGATTCCTGCTCCCTGCACTCTGCGGGCGCCCCTTATCTGCAGGCCGTCCGCCCTGGGGGAGGCCAGTTCGAAGACTGCCTCCTTGATCTTCGCGCTGCCCTCATATTTGGTGGTGTCAGCGGGTGTGATGATCACCACGTTAGAGGGGGGGTCCTGTTTTTGCGTGGACCTCGCTGCAGTCGCGGACCTGACTCCGACGCGTTCCGCGTACGCGGTCGGTTTTTTGGTGTTTTTGGTGACGGCGGCGGCGACGGCAATGGCTTTGTCCTGGAGGGCCTGACAGGAGCGTTTGCACTCCTTGGACTCCGCCTGGACGACTTCGAGGGATCCCTCGAGCTTTCTGCTGTAAATTAAAGTCTTTGTTAGCAGGTCGTTAAATTTCGCGGCTTGCGTGCACAAGGCGTGCACCACGGTGACCGGGATATCGTTCTGCGGCAGTGTGATGGTGTGCAGAAATTGTCTGTACACCTTGACCGCGTTTGCCCTGAACGCGGCAACCGTCGCATCTTCTTCGGAGCAGTTGTCCCTCGTTAGCTCGGCAGTAGGCTCCTAGGTCGGCTGTTTTTCCTTTCTCTTCTTCTTCGGCTTCTTCTTGACTGCCTCCTTGGCTTGCCGGAGCACGAGGGGGGCGTCGGAGGTGACTGTTTCGGAATCCCGGAGGATGCCACCTCCATGTTACAGCTGTTGCGGCCTCACCACCCTGTGCGAGCAACAAAAAAAGAAAAAAAATGAAAATGCGAGGGTAAACTCAGTGGCGAAAAAGTGTCACGACTGTAGCGCCACCCCACGCCACTGGTTATTTACACTGCATTGTGTGTTCTTATACTATACTGCACCGATTGTCAATGTTTTTTCCTTCGTTACGGCCTTTTCCTGTAATTTAATGTTCAATTTCGTTCCACAGACCGAGGGGAAACTCGATGTGTGGAAAATGCCGCGACGACAACGCCACCCCACGCCGGCTGTGGCGTCGTGTACTACGACCCGAGCAAATTTTACGCACTTTCAATTTGCGATTGTTTCCTTATTTTTAACACTTCGGCGATGATATATGACTCGAATTAAGCCTTTTTTCTAGCACTTCATGATTTCTTACACCACACGTTCGGATGGATCTTCTTCACCGCTCCAATCTCGGATCTCGCGGAGCGAGTCGAGACACGTGGTCTTCCGTGGTCTTCACTTTCCGCGACCATTTTCTGGCACTAATTCCACTTCTTTTTTCATACTTTATGTACCAAAATGAACGCCGTCGCGTGCACTTCACTTTGAGATAGCTGGGGCAATTTTTGATTCGCTTTTACTGCTGCGAGAGAACTCGAACGGCAGAGCGACGTGACAGCGCGTGTGTTTTCGAACCTCGAAGTGTGCACAGACGCTGCCTATCAGGGATTTGGTAAGGCGGCGGAGCCAATAACTTTGGGATGATCTTCTGTTTCCCAGTCTCAAATATTCCTATCTGATCAAGGAATAACTCATGGCTGCCGATTATCTGCGTAAGATGTTTCGCAGTCTTCTCAATGTAAGGGTCGTCTCCGGTATAAGAGCCAACAGGTGTAGTAGCTCTAGCCTTTGCTACTTTTGTACGCACTTGAAATGTAGTAACTTGTTCAAGCACCCTCCTGTCACGTGGATTTCGAATTTCTACCTTCTGATTAGCTAGGTAGTTCACCGTCTCCTGAACCAGCTCCGGAATCACACCAACAGAGATCAAGACCTCCAGAGGAGGATGGTTTACATCATCACCACTGATGATGTCTCTAAACACACGATCATCGATCGGATGCAAAGATTCACAAGTGGACAACGTAGCATATTTCTCTCTCTATTTATTAATGCTCTTTTCCTGAAAAGCTACGAGTCCAGAAGCATTCTTCTTCATTGTAAATGCCTCCTTCTTTTTGATCGTTGAACCAAGTCCTCTTGGCGGATTCTTGGTCTCCTTGGTTTCCGCGGCGCGACGGAGCTCGTCACCCGTCACACCCAGCTCCTTTCCCCACATAGAGGCCTCGTCCTCCCGCCGTTCCGCAGCAGGGTCTGTGTCTCCCCCTTCGGGGCCTCCCTCAGATGGAAAAAGGCCCCCTATCACCCTCTCAAGAAGCTGGGAATTCAGCGTCGCGGTCGACGGGGGAGCCCGCGCCCGCAGCTTGTTCATAACAAGCTTGTACGGCCGCCCCCAGGGATCCGCATCCAAAGACGCGACGAGCTCCCGCCACGCCCGGTCCTTGGCCCTGGCGATCTCCTTTTGGAGCCCCGACAGCGCATCGCGGTACCGGCGCGCTCGCGTAAACCGGCGCCGGGGGCCGCATGGCATGCTGCACGCAACCCGGCAATCTTTGCAGACCACCAATATGCGGGCGTCCTACGGGCAACGTCGCTGCTACGGGGCATTGCGGCGTCAGAAATCGCCCACAACACCTCTCGCAGCAGTTCAGCCCCCCGCTCAGGGGCAACCTGCCCATCCCCTGAAAGTCCGGTTGTCCCCCCCCCCACGATGCCACCAATGCCGCGGCCTTGAGCACGTCGACGTCGACCTGCCCGATCCCCCATCGCGGCCGTCGCCGGCCGGCCCGTCGAGTCACGGGACCCCGCGCGTCGCTGGGGGCAGCTCCCACGTCCATAATAATTGAAACGTGGTCCGAGGCAAGCTCTATCTCCTCAGCCACCCTCCATCCCAAGACTCGACGCACGGCAGCAGGCGTCGCCCAGGTCAAATCCACAATGAAGACCCCCTGCCATCGCACGGTTTAGTAACCGGACATCCAGACTCGCCGCCCAGGCCAGCACAGCCTCCCCTCGAGCGTTCGTCCCCCGAGAGCCCCACGCCGTAGCGTGCGCATTGAAATCCCCCAATACAAGGACCGGACGGGATGCGTATCTCGCGAGACACGCGTGCAGCCCGTCCAGGAATCCCCGGACCCCCCTGAGGGCGCTACGTATCCCCTTCCCCTCTCCAGAAGAGAGACGGACGGGGATCCAGGCTCAGCGCACGATGCGGTGATCACCACGGACCCCGCCTCGTCCCCAATCCAAAGAGGATTATCAGGAATACAGTATGGCTCTGCCATTACCCCCACCCCCGGTCCCAACTCGCGCAGGGCCTGAATATATAAGTCCTGAGCCCTGCGCGAGTGGTTCAGATTCCCCTGTAAAACCCGCATATTGGGGTCTACTCCTTCGCACCTTCAGGGGCGATCTCCATCGCCACCCCCGTCTCTATGTTATTCCTGCTTTTCCCTTTCTCGGCGTGTGCTGCAGCTGCCGCTGCAGTGCTTCGCACCGTCGGGCCAGGCTACCAGGGGAGTGGCTTCCCCACTCTCCCCCGCATAGTGTGCTGCGCGCATGCCGCCGCCCCCAGGCGGTGTCCGTGCGGCCGACCAAGGTCAGCACACAGCGGACACCTGGGAATCGCGACATACGCCGATGCCCTGTGCCCCTCCGCCCCGCAGCGGTAGCAACGCGCGCTACGGTCCATCGCACTGGTGCACGCAGCCCGCACATGCCCCGGCTGCAGGCAGCGGAAGCACCGCAGCGGCCTGTCCTCTAGGACAGCCACTCTCGCGCTCGACCATCCCATCAGCACGCATCCCCCCCCGGCGATTTTTCGGATAGCCGCCACCGGACCCTGTGCCCAGCACGCGCCCATTGCGCCTGCAGCGGTCCGGTGGGTTTCCCCAGTCCTAATCTCTTCAACGGGGTACCCGCTGAGAGCCGCGAGCGCGCGCCTTACCTCCTCTATCCTTGCGGAGTCGTCCAGGCCGGTGATCCGCAGGTAAGCCCGCTTCATCGGCTGGGCAACCCTGGCCCCCGTGCCATCCAGGACAGCAGCCATCGGACCCAGAGTCGCTGGTATTTCTCTTCCAGAATTTCCCTCTGGTGCCCCTTCCTCCCTCAGTCCGCGCAGTCCCGTCGCTGTCTTCCTTGTCGGAGTCCGTGATTTGATTCCTGGTGCGCTTCACCCCGTGAATCTCCCTATTTCCATCGTCCTGGCCCAAGGGTCCTCAGCCGCACGGTTCCCGGTGGTGCCTTCAGTATCCACCCGGTCGAGTTTCCCCGCTGGCTTGCGCCCTTCCGCATTCATCGCCAGGTTGGTCGCCGCCGAGTCGATCCTTGTCAGACTTACTCGGGCGTCCTTCTCCGTTGTCTTGTGTTTGGTGCGGGCACTCCCAGTGTCCGCACCGTGTTTCCTCTCTGTAGCCGTGTTCATCGGGAGAGCCAGGGGTTCCACCCTACTCGAAAAACAGTAGTCGGATGACCGTTGTGCGGGGCCTGCTCGCCTACACCCGTCCACAACGGGCTCTGGCGGTTCCGACGCCCCCTGAGCAGTAAACTCTACGCTGTTGTTTAACGACATAGTCCATAATCTTCATTGGTCGCTCTTAGTTTTCACCGCTCAGACTGGACCTTACCGGCTTGGGAGGCCCTGTCAGGAACCGAAGTTCCCGCCGGCATCGCTCCAGTCTTCATCACAGTTACTTAAGCCCCTATACCACGACAAGGTGGCGACCGCATAGGGGAGAAGTCCGGCTCTAGTCTCACCCCAAGTCTTGTCCTGATATCTGGGGAGAATTCATAGGTGATTCGGCCCTTTGGGGTGGAATCCCATCTTTCTTGCCGGATATTCAGGGTGTGATTCTTTATGTTGCGTAGTATTTGTTCTGTTGTGTTGTCACTGTCGTCGTGTTGTGTTCGTGGGCCTGTTGAGAGGATCGTATCCCCGATCGTCACCTCTTCCCCTTTCCTGAGACAGAATACAGCCATTCTATCCTGAAGAATGAGGTCTATCGGTTTAGCAGGGGCCAGTACCATCAGAGCCTCGTTCGAGATTGTCCTATATGCCCTTGTTACTCTTAGTAGGGCGTTCCTCTGTGCACTTTGTAGTCTTCTAAGGTGGTGAACATTGGTTTTGTCCGCCCACCCGGCCACTGCGTTCATCACAACCGGCACAAAGACACCCTTATATAGTTTAAGGGTGGTGCCGTAGTTGAGACCCCACTTTGCTTTGCAAACTCTCACGAATCCCTGGAATACGGCCTTGCTTTTCCGAGAGACCTCCTTGATGTGCGGGGTGATGTTAAATCTGGGGCCGGAGTTCATACCTAGGTATCTGACGGTTTTCCTCATTGCTATTGTGCTATTCCCAATTTTAATCGTGGAAGGGCACCTGGTATCTAAGAATCCTTTGAGGAGGATCATTTCCGTTTTGGAGTCAGAAAGGTGTAGCTTGTGATTCTTGCACCAGTCGGCTTTGATTTTAGTGGCAGCATTGCCTCTGACCTCGAGTTCCCTCCTGGAGTCACCAATACCAGGAGGTCGTCGGCATAGACGATGCTTATTATATTGCTGTGTGCCATAGTATTTAGTAGACCGTAAAATACCAGGTTCCAGAACCTCGGGCCCAGGACTGAGCCTTGGGGGCATCCTTTTGTTACCGCTTTCTCTGCAATGTTGCTATTAGTCTTAATCTGCACAGACCTCTCCTAGAGATAGTTACGGATGAGCCTGTACAGATTCGCCGGACAGTTACGTTACTTCAGGCTGTCAAGGATGGAGGGCCACCAGATATTGTCGAATGCGCCAGCTATGTCAAATAGTACACCAATCACGTATCTCTCTCGGCTTTGCGATGTGATCCGTCTGACTTTAACAATTGCTTCCTCCGTGGATCTGGCTGGACGGAAGCCGAATTGCTGATCAGAGGTATGCGAATGGTTCTCAAATATATCCTTTAACTTTGCTGCTATCAGCCTCTCCAGGACCTTGCTGAGTACCGGGAGGAGGTAGACAGGCCTGTAGGATTTGGGGTTCGCGGGGTCCTTTTCTTCGTTCTTTAGAAGAACTTTAATTTCACCCCGCTTCTACCTTACCGGAAATGTTGCCGATGAGAGACACGTGTTGTACGGTTGTGTGATCTCCGCGTGTAGTATGGGCCAGGACCTTTGTACTACTTCGGGTTCCATTGCGTCGATGCCTGGGGCCTTCCCCCTTTTAAGTTTCCGGATGGCCGCCTCGATCTCTGGAGTGGTGAATTGAGTGGTGTCAGTGGTGTTGGGCGATTCTTTTACATTGGACCGAAGTCGCCTGTGCCACTGCGTCTCAGTGCTCGTCTCATCATCCGGTACGAGGTTACGCAGAAGCAGTGCAGTGGTGTCTTGCCATGTAATTGTGTGAGTGTCATTGTCTGTATGGTTGTTGCAGGCCTTTGCAACCTTTGCTCGTTTGTAGTCTGTAAACTACTCCCCAGGGGTCTTTCTTCCCCTCAGCTGTTACAAACGAATGCCAGCTAGGAGTTTCGCCTTTCTAATGCATGCGTGGTATTTGTTTCTAGTTTGTTTTTATTGTGTTGTTAATTGCTCTAGTTGTGTACGATTTCTGGTGTGCTGGCACTGCCTCCTGAGCCTTCGAACTTTCTTTTTTAGAATGTCCAGCTCCGCAGTCCACCAGGGAACCGACTTAGCGAAGCAGGTTTTCCTGGGGATTGCCGCCTCACAGGCCCGAGCTATCATGTCCCCGATCGCTGCGGCATGCAGTCGTTTCCTGTGTATACCGGGATTTAGCAGCGAGTACTCTCTCGAATCTCTCCCAGTTGGCTCATTTCAGATTGAATCTGCTCGATACGGAACTGTGATCCCCAGCTGAAGAGTTTTCTATCTCCACGGTGAATAAATTATGATCGCTCGCGGTTTGGTTGTCCTGTATCCTCCATCGATGCACCCTGTTCGCCAGTGGGCCAGCGATCAGAGACACATCGACGTTGGATTTGCCTCTCATGTTGTCGAAGGTACATAGGCTGGAAGGCCTGTTAGCGACGAGGAGGTTGTGGTGGGAGATTAACTCCTCCACCGCTTCTCCTCTGCTGTCCGTATCTGCATTGTGCCACAGTGTCGACTTGGCATTCACGTCCGCGAGGACAATGACACTCTTGCCCCGGAGACTGGACAGTATTCTACCAAGTGCTTAATGTACCTGGTGATGAGGTCCGAGCACTGGAAGTAAGCGCTCACGACATAGAAGCTTTGAACCCCTGCAGTAAGCTCCGCACAGGTGAAGTGCGTGTTACACATGTGCTCCAGCTTCAGTGCCGTGATCGCCGGGTTGCAGACGGCTAGGGCGCTTTTGATTTTATTCCTGGAAGCATTGTTAGAAAACGGTTTATTGTCTATTATTAGTTGCATGCTGATGCCCATGGTGTTCGGGAGTTTTGTGTTATGGTGTATGTGCGGCTCCTGGATCGCTAGGACATCTAGCTTCTTCCTCGAAACTATCAGTCTTAGCTCATCCATGGCCGTTTTGCAATTATTTACATTAATCTGTGCAAGTGTAGTGTCGGGGATACGATCCCTACTGTGTTGCAGGGTGTTGCCTCCAGTGATTCCTGTGATAGTAAACAGTGTGGTCTTACTTACCATAATCGATCTGGGATTTCTGCACCTCCATTGCGTGGCAGTAGGCTGGGCATTCCTTCGTTCTCGAGGAGTGGTTATGTGGCCGCTGTGTGGCCATCCTCAGCGCAGTGGCCACATGACTCCGTGGAGGCTTTGCAATACTTGGCGATGTGGCCGAATGATTTGCACTTGTAGTACCTGCTGACAGCATTGTAGTCTCGCAGGGCGCACGAGTGCCAGCCAATGAATACCCTCCCCGCTGCATTCTTTTACCTCAGGGGCTGTCTCTATCACCCAGTTAGTAGCGTCCTTTGTCCTGTCCCCCGTTTTAAACAGAACCTTGACTTTCTGGGAGAATTCCTCCTTGGTGAGGTGTTCCAAATTCTGCTTGAGTAACGCAGCTAACAGTTCCGTTTCCATGACGTCGTTCTGTACCAAATATATGATGGTTCGTGGCTTCTTTTTTGGTGGCAGGTCAGCTTTGAGACCGGCTTCCGTGATTTTCTTGTTTTGGAGAATTTTCTCGACGTCCTCCTTGGTCTCAGTTTCAATCAGTACCCCGTTGTCTTTTATCTTGCGCACGTTTCTTATTTTGATGTTGTCCTTGATGGGTGCAATGTTCTTGATAATAATCTGCTTGGTATTCTCACTGCTGCATGTCTCAGAGTTTGTTGCCGGGTAGATCGTGGCCACGTACCTTGTTGGGGTGGTTTTTTTAACGTTGGTTGTGGTAGCGGGCGTGGAGCGTGCAATGGATGCATACGTGGCTCCAGTTTTACCGTTGTTAGCCTTGGGTTGGGTCTCGGTTCTGTTTAACTTGTTCACTGTGTGGACGACATTTTGGACTACATTACTGAGGCTTTCGATCTTAGCCTCAATCAAACTGGTACTTCTAATCTTTAGTTTCAGAGCCTTGTTCTCCTCGATAATCGTCTCGGAGTAGGTGTATGCCTCCTTAATCAGGTTTTTGAAGTGTCTGGCGTCCTCGATAGGTAGGCTGTCGGCCAATTCCCTACTGAACGTAAGCAGGAGGAGTAAGGGGGAGGGCTCGGTGGATTCTGAGTCATTATGTAGCCTCTTGTCTTCTAACTCCACTTCCGAGTCAGCTTTCCTTCTGTTTATGTTCCTTCGCTCGATCGCCTCGCCAAGTTTTTTAGCAGCCCTGGATTGGGCGACGATCCAATCGCCTTCCACCTCCGTGGCTGCCCAGTCTGCCGCTACTCACTTTCCTTTCTCACTTGAAAAAAAATTAATAAAATTAAATTAATTAATTAATCAATTATTATTTATTTATTTATTATTTATTTATTTATTAATTATTGTTGCTCCGTTGTTTATCAGCTGCTTGTAATGTTTTTCCGTGTTTACAGGAACTTGGTTTGAATTAGGCGCCCAGTGAAGTTTATATAGTCCGTGGTCCCTCGAGCGGGGACTCAAAGTAGATTTCCTGTTGGGAATAACTATTGCAACCAACTTTGCCTAAAATTTTTGGGTTGGCGGCACTGATTCCGTTTAGGTAGACGGGAAACTCTGTTGCTTCGCTTGCCTCCGCGGTAGCCAATCAGAACGCGCGACTCTCGACTGGAGCGCCGCACCCCGCTGGCGGTGGCGTCTCGAAGCTCGAGGTGGGAGCACGTGTGTTCTTCGATCTGTTTACGATGATTATTTCCACTGTTTTTTCGCTATTTGCACTATCGATATATCAGATTAATCGGTATCACAGGCACTTTGTTTTATAGTTCACTGCTTTGATTTCCGATCGTTATGCCCGCAGGAATCCGATCTCTCGTGTCCCGGACTTCGGCGAGTCGGGACACGTGTTTGTCGAAACTTTGCACTACGATTTGTTTCACACTTCTTTATCGATTTTCACGATTAATGTCTTGAAATGTTTGTCTCTGCCTGTTCTACACTTCTGATCACTGCACTTGTATCTGTCGGCACTTTTACCACTTAAAATCAACCTCTGTGACGGAGCGACGTGGACGCGCGTCTTCACAACTCGCCACCTAGCGGTGAAGTCCGTAGATAGGGACAGTATGCTGTGGTCCGTGAGTCGGGAGTCGACTACGCCGCGCCTGAGGCTTGCGCCCATATCGGCTTGGACCGGCCAGATGGTGCTTGGCCACCACTCTCCAGCGAGCCAATGCCAGGGGAACCGCTAGCTTGATGTTCTGCCAGGATTGACTTGGAAAAACACTTCCCTCGGCTGTACGCCTCATTCTACAAGTTTGATCTACCTAGTAGGAAGCGACTCGTTTAGTCAGCCCCGGCCGTCGCTTGGCGCCGGCCAGCGCTGTCCAGCAGGACCACGTGGAGGTAGAGTCTCCAGCTTTCGCCCGATCCCGTGCAGGTTGGCTTCAGTCGAGACTGTCGCCGACAAAGCTCTACCGCATCAACACCGAAGTGCTGCCTGCTACCGCGGTCAGGGCTGGTGTGAATTTTGTGTGTGTGTGTGTGTGTGTGTTTGTGTGTGCTTGTGTAGGTGTGCGTGTGCTATGGTGTATGGTGATGGTGATGGGTTCCGGATGCTGCGTCTCAGGGATCCGGGTCAGGAGGCGGCCCGGGTCTGTTGACGGCGGACCTGGTTGTTACTGTGGCGGGTCGTAGTTGTTCGTCCCTGGTTGTCGTCGGCGGTCTTCCCCCGGTCGGCATCTCCCAGAAGCGCTCCTTTGCGCGTAGGATACTGCGTGCTGCGGCCGCAAACTCCCCATATAGGTCCTCGGCGACGAGGGCGTCTAGGGTCGGCGGCCACTTTATCCCGAGGGCCGCGCAACGCTCCCGCAGGCCTCTCTTCTCCTTAGCGAATTGTGGGCAGTCCATCAAGGTGTGCAGCGGGTCCTCCAAGCTGAAGCCGCATCTGCAGGCCGGAGTCTGAGCAATGCTAAGGTGGTGCAGTTTGGCCGCGAAATCCCCGTGTCCTGTGAGGAACTGGGAGGTATAGTGGTTGGGTTTTACCCATCTTGACCCCAGCCTTGCCTCTACACTCGAGAAGACACTGAAGGTGTGCCTTCCCTTGGTGCTGCCAGTCCATTTGGCCTGCCACTCATCCAGAAGGGCCGCTCTGATCGCCGCCAGCGCATCTCCTCCCGCGTCCGCGTCCGCTGCCGCCGTGGGCACTACTGAGGCAGTGTCTAAGCCATCCCGCAGCCTATATCTGCAGTCAGCCTCCTTGAGCTTCAGGTCGATGGAGGGTGGGGGCGCCCAGCAGGACCGGAAGCGCGTCCGCCGACACCGTCCTCTATGCCGACGCCATCCTGAGCAAGATGAGTCGCTGGGCCCTGGTCAGCTCCAGCATGTCCCTTCTGGTGAGGAGGTCCCGCCACGCTGCGGCCGCATATGTCGCGATGGGGACGAAGACGCCCTGATAGAGGGTGAGCGTGAACCTGAACTTGAGGCCCCAGTCCCGTCTGGCCACAGCAAGTAGTGCGCCAAATTTTTCCAGGGTCTTGATCTTGATGGCCCTGGCGTGCGTGCCAATCTTGAGGCGCTCGTCGAAGTGCACGCCCAGGTACCGGACGGACCTGAACATGCGCGCCTGTCTTTCCCCGATCCTGATGGTCGGTGGCCTCTTGATGTCCAGGGTTCCACTGAGCAGGATCATCTCAGTCTTGTCGGGTGACAGGGCGAGCTTCTCCTTTGCGCACCATTCCTCGATGGCAGCCGCAGCCGCCCGGCCCGCCCGTTCGAGGTAGGCGCGACTATTCCCGTCAACTATGACCAGCAGGTCGTCAGCGTATGCGACAAATCTGGTCCCGGCGTTCCGCAGCTCCCGAAGAAGGTCATCGAAGACCAGGTTCCAGAGGCTAGGCCCCTGGATTGAGCCCTGGGGGCACCCGTTGATGGCCGTCTTGCTGACTCGCTCGTGTCTGTCCATGAGGACCGCCGAGCGGTCCCGGAGATAGTCCGCGATCACCGCGTAGAGGTTCCCGGGGCAGGACCTGATCCTAAGGTGGTGTAGGATGCTGGGCCACCAGACGTTGTCAAAGGCCCCCCTGATGTCAAAAAGGAGGGCTAAAACGTATTTTCGGCGTGAGGCGACCACCATTCTCCTCATTTCCAGGATAGCATCCGTTGTTGACCTTCCCGTCCTAAACCCGTACTGGTCGGCGCTCGCGTGCCGGGGGTCCAGCAGGACAGGTTCGAGCCTCCTGAGGAGCCTCTCGAAGCACTTCCTCAGCACCGGCAGGAGACAGATCGGTCGGTACGAAGCCGGGTTGCCAGCGACCCTGCCGGGCCCCTTCAAGAGGGCGCGGATGGAGCCGATTTTCCATGGGCCAGGGAAGACTCCGTGCCGTAGACATGCATTATAGATGTCCAGAATCTCGCCGAGAATGGTCCTGTACGAGGCCTTGAGGACTTCCACCTCGATACGATCGATACCGGGGGCCTTGCCGTTCTTTGTACCCGAGATCGCCACTCGGAGCTCCTCCTCCGTGAGGGGGGGGGGGTGGGTGCGTGTCCGGCACAGTTGTTGGGGTCAGCGCCTCACCCCGTCTATCCTCCTGCTCCCGGGTGATGTCCGGGGTGTCGTCCGGCACGAGGGCGTCAAGAAGGATCCTCGCGCAGGCTCCCCATGTTGGGGCGGTGTCCGCTGTGCCTTTAGTCGTGAGGGCCATGTCCGGGGTGAACCTTCTTGTACACAGTTTGTAGACTGTGCCCCAGAGGTCGCGGTTCCCGGTGTCCGTGACGAAGGAATGCCAGCTGGCCTTTTTTGCCTCGCGGACCGAGTCCTAGTACGAGCGCCTAAGCCGCAGGTAGGTCGCTCTCTTCGCGGACTTCAGATCCGGGATGGCTTCCCGGTGGTAGCGCTTCCTGGCCGCGTATGTGCTCCTTTTTGCTCTGTTGAGCTCGGGAGTCCACCATGGGGCAGTTCTTGCGCGAGGCGTTTTAATTTTCATGATGGTCCTGCACGCCGTCACAAGGTCCTGAACCGCACAGACGGCCCGCGTGATCCCGAGGTCGGTATTCGGATGGACCGAGAGATCACGGTTCCTCCTCAGCTCGGTCAGAGCGTTCCGGTAACGCCCCCAGTCGGCCGCGGCAACGTTGAACCTCTCGTTCCGCCCCCGGCTCAGGGGTGCCCTGTCGGGGCCCAGGTGCAGCAGGATGACACTATGGTCGCTGGCCGTCCATCGCTCCCTGACACTCCAGTCGTGAACGAACGGGAGGACTGCGTCCGAGGCAAGCGTTACGTCGATGTTTGAAGCGCCTCTGTGGGACCTGTAGGTCGGCAGGGCGCCGGGCTCGTTTAGGACCGTGAGGCCCCACTGCGCTATCCTGTCCTTGATAAGTTCGCCGCTCTCGTCTGTCCGGTGCGGTGGGTGCTCGTGGGAGTGCCACAGAGCGGACTTGGCGTTCACGTCGGCCCCCAGGACCAGTTTCTGTCCCAGGAGAAGGGCGACCAGCCTGTCGACTCTGTCCAGGTATGGGGCGATACTGTCGGAGCATTGGAAATAAACTGAGGCCACGTACAGGCGGCCGAAGGGGCCGGTGATCTCCGCGCTAACACAGTGCTCGTCACTGAGATGCGTGATTTTAAGCGTCGCTCCCCGCTCCATGATGATCGTGGCGGAAGAGTTAATGCCAACGAGTTTCCCTCTGACACTATAGGGCCCCTGTGCCAGAAGAACGTCGATGCGCTTGTCCGTCATCAGCCTGTCGACCTCCAGCGACACCAAGCGTGAGCGCCTCATATTGTGCTGCATGATCGTAATGCCAGGGATACTTTTGGTGTGAGGCTTAACCCTTTGACTACGGCACACTTTGTTACGCACCGATCGTACCATACGGCAGGGATTGTGTTACGATCTGCGCCGAGAACGGCGAATTTTTGGGTAGGGATGCATTTTTGTTGAAACATATTTCAATAATCAAAAATCTGAATTTTACTATATTAAAACAATATTATTTATTTTCGTGAATCTGACTTAGCATAAATATCTAATAAACATTGTCTAAATAAAAAATAACGAAATATTTAATAATCAAGTAAAGTGTGATACATTTCGAAACACGGATGAATACAGAGTCCTACATGACATTTCTCACACTGGTAATGTGTCTCACGTCTTTTGTTATGTTTTTTACGTACGACACATTTGCGTCTGGTGTTTTTTCTTATTAATCCGTTTTTTATGTAAAGAGATGGAAAATGTGTTGGTACT
Organism: Megalopta genalis; assembly: GCF_051020955.1. Lineage (NCBI taxonomy): Eukaryota > Metazoa > Arthropoda > Insecta > Hymenoptera > Halictidae > Megalopta > Megalopta genalis. The sequence goes on from NC_135022.1 coordinate 3,209,697, forward strand.
TGCGTAAAATTTGTTTTATTAAATGTAAATGAAATTTTGGAAATGATAGGTTTTTTCCAGTTATATACTTATATAATATAAATGTATTATATATAGCTAAATCTAATAAATGAAAGAAAAACTTTTTGTACCATTTTAAACTTTTCCTGGGGGGGGGGTTGAATTTACACTATATAAAATCTGGTCAACTTTGTCAACTGCCCCCATTGTGTTATTATAATCTACTGTATATATATATGCACACACACACACACACACAATGTGGTTTAATTATTTTGTCTTTTGTAAAGTAATGTATTTTATCTGTCTCGATCATATTTGCAGAATGATAGGTCGTAATCATCCAGACTTCCCTCTTGTCCATCCATTTCAAAGCTAACATATTTTCCGTTGACCGAAATACTCATTCACCTTTTTTAATCTTTTTTCTGAAGTCTGGTATATCCAGCCTATTTTTTGTTACCGTTCCGTACGCGTTGGTTAGGTTTTTATGTAGTTCGAGAAATAAACTGGGACTGCTATACCAATTATCCACGACGAGTGTGTGACCTCTGCCAAGATATGGTTTAAGAAGTGTCATCACGATCTGCCCGTACTTTCCTATTGATTTGGATGGTATATCTTCAGAAATTATCATATTTGCCCCGGAATATACGAGTAAATCTTGAATGTAGCCTGTCTGAATATCACACAATACGTAGGATTTTATGCCGAACCTACTTCGTTTCGACGGTACAAATTGTTTAAAATAACATCTTCCTTTAAACTTTATCAGGCTTTCGTCTATACATAATTTCTCAAATGGATAAAATGCACTTTTAAATGATGTTCTTAACTGTTCAACAATATAACGTATTTTCATAATTGGATCGTGATTCATAATATTGTTATCATAAAAACGCAAGTTTTTTAGCAATAGTGTATATCTATCTCTAGACATTATTTTTCGAAATGACTCTGTTCTTATTAACTTATCTTTACACCAGTATTCTGATAAAGATATTTTATGAATTCGCCCCATTAACATGTTAATGGCTAAAAAATTATACATTTCTGGTACAGTAGTTGCCTTAGTACTGTGTATGTCGCCTCTTGTATTATTTTCGAAAGATTTGTTGGTCTGCTCTACAATGGATTCTATTAACTCTCCCGAAAAAAACGTTTGAAACATTTCGAGGATGGATGATTTTCTAGTTATATTTGTTTTGATTCCACTATTCTGGTTATCAAATTCGTAAATTGTTGGTTCAAAATGTCTTCGCGTCCAGGAAAATTTCGTTTTACGTTTTGTTTGCTTTGGTGCCACTTTTATACTATCATCTTCCGATTCTGATGAAGATAAAAGGCGACCTTTCTTAAGTTCCCGCTTGTAAAAAGGAACAGGCATTTCAATACCACTTGCTTCTGAATCGGAATTATATGGTGCACCATGTTTGTACGTTTTTTTTGTTCATTTTCGTATTCGAATTTTTCATACTAGGGATAAAACAAAAAAATAATTGTAAAATTTAAATTTAAATTGTAAGATGAGGCGGTATGGAATGATTCACTGAGAAAAACATAGTCACCAGAATACGAAGTGATATCTTTACAATTCGCTTATTGTCTGCTCCTGAGGATATAAATAACAAAGCGCGTGTCTCCACTCCGTATAATTTTCCTTTTTTTATGTTTCGTTAATATTTAAATATTGAGGTAGCAGGTAGTAGAAGATGCAATGAACATTAACTCTCTCTTAACTAAGATTTATGAGAATAAATATCGATATAATTTTCGCGGCGCCTCTAGGCGCCCTCCGTGTCAGAAAGCCTTACTGCGTCAAGCGCCTCTAGGTGCCTGCCGTGTCATAAAGCCAAACTGCGCTGGGCGTCTAAAGGCGCTCTCAGTAGCCAAGGGGTTAATAACTATAATCCGTGCGTGAGAGCGGCACGTTTATGGCCGAGATGTACACGGGGCAGTCTTTGCTCGTAACGCAGTGCGTAGAGCTCTTTCCTGCCTTTGAGCAGTTGGCACAGGTAGCTGGTTTTTCCTTTTTGGGCACACCTTAAAATTGTGCCCCGCCTCGGCGCAGTGGCCACAGACTTCTTTTTCGGCCTTACAGAATTTGGCCGGGTGTCCAAAGCCCTTGCATTTATAGCATCTCGTCACGCTAAGATTCGACAGCAGCTCCAGCCGACGTAGAGCCTCTCCTTTGGCACTAAGAGATCGCGGGCACGTCTGGAAACCTCAAAAACCAGATTACACCTATCCCTGACTTTGTCTCCGCTTTTGAACACCAGGTTCATCTCCTTCTTGACCGCGGCGGCCTCTTCCTTCCCGAGGTTTTGGTCGACTACAGCTCCAACGATTTCTTTGTCGTCCTGAGCTCGGGGGACGTCAAAGATTATAATCCTGGGGTTCTTCTTCAGCGCGGGTGCCACAACAAGACCGGCAGCCCGGAGCTTGTCGTCGGCCATGAGTGTGGCGACGTCGGATTTGTTGGCCGTGATCAAGGCGACGCCCGAGCCCTGAATTTTTCGGACTCCCTTGATCCGAAGGCAATGGGACCTTGGAGACACCAGTTGGAAGACAGTCTCCTTGGTCTTAGCACTGTCGTCAAATTTCGTTTGATCCGACGGAGTTATAATTACGACGTTCGGCGTGTCCTGTTTTTGGGTCGACCTCGCCGCGACCGCTGACTTGACTCCGACGCGCTCCGCGTACGTGGCAGGCTTCCTCGCAGTGACGGCGACGGCGACAGCGGTGGCTTGCTCCTGGAAGGCCTGGCAGGAGCGCGCGTGCACCTTGGTATGCGTCTCGGCTTCGTCGAGGCACCCCTCCAGCTTGCTGCAGTAGGCGAGCGTTTTGACCAGGCAGTCGTTTAGCCTGGTGGCCTGCGTGCACAGGGCGAGTACCACGGGGGCCGGGATGTCGTTCTGCGGAAGCGTGATGGTGTGCAGCATCTGTCGATACGCCTTGGCCGCGCTTGCCCTGGACGCGACCACACTGCCGTCTTCATCCGATGTTTTGTCCGATGTTCGCTCTGGTGCTTGCTCCCTGGGTCGGTTGTTTCTCCTTCTTCTTCTTCTTTGTTTTCTTCCGACTGGTCTTCTTCGGCGGCCGGAAGGTTTGGTCGGAGGTGGCTCGGAGTCAGAGTCCGAGAGTACCCTCTTCTTCATTTGGCGGTTGTCTCCGGAAGAGGCAACCTCCATGTTGGGGCTAGTTCAACGCACTTGCCGTTGATTGCACAAAAAAATTGTTTAAACAATTGTCCAATGTCTGTGGCGGTGGCGGTCTGTGGCCACACAGGGCGGGAGATAACCCCCGAACTAGCCCTCGCGTAGGAGGGTTGATCGGCCGAGTCGATGGGTGTATCGGCGATGAAGGCATTAGAGACCGTCAGTGCGTCGTACATGTAGTACTTCGCATAATGGCGAGGCCCTGATTTAGCATACGGGCTGTGGCGTGTTCTTTGTACAGCACTGTATGTGCTGTATGACTTCCGACTGGGGAACTGTTGTCACTCGTGGCATCAGTTCCCCAGTTTACGTTAAACGGTTTTTCAGACCGTTTTTCGTGGGCGGAACACGCCACTAGACAACACTCCGCTGGGCTCAGGAATACATGGGATGCAATCAATCCCCTGGGCAACCCAGGCCGCAAGGGGCAAACGTGCCCTAGCCACACTTGAGCCTCCACGAAAAAGGTACCGCTGGATAGCTCGTGTTCTTAAATACGCAGCGAACTGAACGAAGTGTGGTGGAGAGGAAGAGGCAGCCTCTCCGACTGCTGTCTCCCACGTGTTTGCCGTGCGTGGCGACCCTTGTCGTCGGAAAAGAGGATCCTGGGATCTGAGGGGGCCCTCTCCTGCGGGTGAGACGTCCCCAACACGTACCTTTGGCCTCTGCTTCGGCTAGATGGGCGGCTGGACGAGAAAAGCAGCCCTGGTCCAGTCAATCGGCTTGGAACGACCACACGCTTCGGGCAAGTGGGTTCTGCTGGGCGAGGACGCGGGCTGGGTAAGGAAACCGACCCAGCCAGCAGACTATATTCGGTGCGTAGCCCTAACTCAGCCTTTGGCGGGTTCCAAATTGTGCGGGTCGGTGGTGGCCGGGGAGCGCACTGGATGAAAGACCAAGACACATTATGGGTCTGAAAAATGAAAAACAAACAAAGACTAAGCGTCCAAAGACGACGGGTCCAGCTCCAACTCGGAGTGAAGCCGTCGCCGCAGACGCGGGAACTGCAAATGCAGCTGTCAGTCCCCCCGCGTCTGTGAGAAAGACAAGATCCGGGAAGGTGATTAATATCGCCAATCCTCGTGTGATCTTGCAAAGATGTGCGACTCCCACGCGAGCGGTCTCGGTGAAAACCGAGCCCACGGTAGAAGGTACGCCGGACACCGGTAACGTGGAAGTAATCGAACGAGTCGGAGACACGTCACTCGTGAAGGTGCAGTCGGCACCCGAGCGTGTCGAGGACCCTACTGGTGACGGTTGGCAAACCGTCACCAAAAAGTCGAAGCGAGCCAAGCCGGGCGCACCCACCGGCAAGGCCGCAGTAAACCGGGCCAGGAGACCGAAGGGGACGTTCTCCGGGCAAATGGTACGGCCTCTCGATCTCGTAAGAGACGAAGCCTTTAGGCGAGTGTCCGAAATACGGACCTTTTGCTTTCGACCTGAGTCGAAAGTCAATAAGGAGTCCGGGTCAAAGATACTCGCCGAGGTTGAGGCACTCAACGAGTTGGTTCAGGAGCTTATTCAACGGAATAGCTTCGTCGAAGGGCAACTCGCCGCGGTCAGGGCGGACCTAAAAGCGCGTCCTGCCGTAATGAGTGCGATGCGACCTGGGCCGTCCAAGAGAACTCTCCCGAAGACGGCCTGCAACGCCGCGCAGCCGACTTACGCCCATGTGAACAAAGTCGACTGCAAAGGAGCTTCTCCGGAAGCGGGGAGACGGCCACAATCGCAGCATGTGGTAAAAATCTTCCCGCCGAAGGAAAAAGGACAGAGCAGCGAAGTTACGAAGGTTACTGTTCTGTCCCTCATTAAACCAGCGAAGTAGGCGATCCGAGTAAAGTCGGTCCGACGCATCCACTCCGGTGGCATCGTCGTCGAGACCGACCGAAAGGAGGACCTGCAAGCCTTCGTTGGCAATAAGAAGCTCCGGAGCGCGGGTCTGTCCGTCTCCTTACCTACCAAGCGGGACCCCGAGGTTTTAGTTTACGACGTCCCGCGTCGGATGGGTAAGGACGAAATTGCCTCCAGTATTTGGAGGCAAAATCTCTGCGATGCGAACCAGAAGGATGTGCCTTCGGGAATTCGGGTCAGCCGCATGGCTGGCAAGACCCCGGAGACAGCCAACTGGGTCGTTGCCGTCAGTCCGCAGAATCTTCAGCGGCTGAAGCAGAGGGGTAGCTGAGTTTACCTTGGATGGAACTCCTGTCGTGTACGGGATTTCGTCCAGGTGCTTCGGTGCTACCGTTGCCAACGCTTCGGGCATACCTCGAAGCGTTGTAAATTCAAGGAGGATGTGTGCGGTCACTGCTCCCAAAAGGGGCATACCTTCACGCTCTGTAGCAAGAAGAGTGAACCTCCGGTCTGCTCTAATTGCAAGGACAGAGGGTGGGCTAGTGCACACAAGTCGCGGGACCCAGCTTGCGCTTCCTATCAGGCGGCGCTAGCTTTGGAGTCGTCCCGTGTCCGACTTGAGTGACGGGCAGACGTGGACTTGTCCACTCCGCCATTCGAACGGCATGCTGGGCGGACCCCTCGGGGTTCGTCCCCTCGGGCCAGGCTGAAGCCCCTCTTGCGGAGATAAATTGACTTTAACACTACTCCGTCAAGAGTGCCTGGATTGGGTTGGACTCGAGGTGGCAGCGGGAGTAGCACGTTGTCTTCCCCTGTCACGATAACGAACGAGGGTAGAGCCAGACCATCGGCACGCGTCGAGAGAGCGGCTAGTATAGTCCACATAGGACCCAGGCATAGCCCATCTTTAGACTCACAACGACGACACTAACTAACTGTCCAATGTCTGTTTAACCGGCCGGACCGCGAGGATGATAACCTCTCTAAAAAATCCCTAACCATAAGCTATGGTGCGCGGCGATGGGGTACACCCCGATCGATGGTATCGGGGTGTGGCTGGTGGGTGCACCAGCCACTAGCGACCAACCTCTGAACGTCGGGCGAAGTTTAGTTGTAAATAGCCTTGCCTGGGCATAGGGGGCTCTGCCCAGGTGGTTCGACTATCCCCCATACTCGTGGGAATAAAAATGAGAAAAAAGAATTCAAAAATTAATTTACAATCTATTTTGGGGGAAGGAAAGAGTGAAGAAGTAGGAGAGGGTAGTAATAGGGAGGAAGTAAGGAGTTCGGGAAGCGTCGAAAGAGGAAGAAATTCTGAAATGGGAAGAGGAGGTGCCAGTAGGAGTGTGAGCAAGAGGCGAAAGATAGTAGAGAATGAGTCGAGCGATGAGGATGTTTGAAGTATGAGGTCAACTATGAGTGTGTTTGAAACAACGAATGTCCGGGATGCGGAAGCGAATGAGATGATGTGTATGAGAACAGTGGGTGAGAAATTGAGGAAATGCATATTTAATGAATCAAATCGCGTGTCGAAAGGCGTGAGTGAACTCGTATTGAACTGTGTGAGTGAGTATGAAGAATGCATGATGAGGCTGATATGCGAGAATGAGAGACTAAAACGAAGATTAGAAGAATGTGTGAAAAACGCAAGTGTGCCTGTTACATCAAGTAAGACGTATGCAAATGTTGCTGGAGTGAATGTGATAAGGCAGAAGGAAAAAAGTAGAGTGAATGAAACAAAAGAGAAGAAGTATGCGGTAATTGTGAAACCAAAAGATGACAAGGTAAAAATGACCAGTGAGCAAGTGAGAGAGAAGGTGATGGATGAAGTAAGTAAGGAACTGAATGTGAGGGTGAAAGCTGTACGAAAGATTAGAAGCGGTGGATTAGCTATCGAGACAGTCAGTATCGATGATCTGAAGAAAGTGCGAGACTGTGAGAAGTTCTCCAAAGTGGGGTTAAAAGTCGAGATGCCGAGAAAAATTGGGCCGAAGATTATGATATTCGACGTCCCAAACGAAATGGCAGGAGAAGATTTTATGAATGAGTTGTATGAGAAAAATTTAAAGGACTGTGTGAGTATGGATGAGTTTAAGGAGAAAGTACGAGTAGTAAGTAGGAGGAGTAGAAAGGATGTGAGTGTAGGAAGCGTGATAGTGGAAATGAATGTGAAAATGATGAATAAATTATTTGAAGAAGGACGCGTGTATGTGAAATGGAGAGCATGTAAGTTTAAAGAATATGTGAGTGTAATGAGGTGTTTCAAATGTTGTGGGTTTGGGCATATTGCCAAAGAATGTAAAGAAAAGGAGAATTTATGTCAGAAATGTTGTGAAAAAGGGCATGTGCGAATGAATTGCGTAAGAGATAAGTATGTATGTCGTAATTTTCGTTTGAAAGGGAATGAGTGCGACCACCCGGTTATGTCTGAACAGTGTCCGGAATATCTGCGTGTGGCTGAACGAGAGAGAATGAGAATTAGTTACGAGTAGAGGTAGTTTAAGTATGATACAGTGTAATTGTCAGCGGGCGTATACGGTGATGTGTGATCTGGGTGTGAGTATGAATGAAAAAAGGATAAGTGTGGCGATGCTACAAGAGCCATATGTGTTTGTAGATGGGTGTGTGAAAGGATTGCCAGGTAGTATGAAAGTGTTTATGAACAAGAGTGAACGGGTTGGATCAGCTATAGTTGTAAATGACGCATGTATAGAAGCTGTTTGTGTGAATGAATGTACAAATGAATATGGAGTGTGTGTATGGCTGAAGGGAGACTTTGGTGAGCTGTATGTGGTGTCCGTGTATTGTAGATATGGTGAAGATATAGAGGGGTATCTTAGATACATGGACGCAGTGTGTGAGTGTTTGCGAGGAAGAAAGATTGTGTCTGGTATGGATGCGAATGCTGTGTCTCCCCTATGGTACAGTAAGGGAGCCGGCCGCTCGAGAGAAAATGAAATGCGTGGAGGAGAATTAGAAGAATGGGTGATAGCGAATGGAATGCAAGTGATAAATGAGCCGAGTGAGTGATACACGTTCTCAGGCCCAAATGGACAGAGTGATATAGACGTGACTGTTGTGAGTGATTCGTGTGCCGGGTGTCAGTTTGAATGGAAAGTGGAGTGTGAATGGGGAATAAGTGACCATAATGTTGTGAGTATTAAAATGACAAGTGATGAAGAGCGAATGGAATGTTTCGATGCTGGGAGGAGGTGGATTTGTAAGAACGTTGATTGGCAAGGGTATATGAATGATCTAAGAGAAAGTGCGATTATGAGTGAACTAAATACGACGAATGAAAGAAGTGCGGATGAGTTGGTGGCCGAAATGTTGCAGTGGATTTATAGTGCGAATGATAAGTGGTTGAAGACACATCAGAAAGAAAGGAAGAGAAAGATTATGTGGTGGACGGAAAAGTTAGAGAGAATGAAGAAGGATGTAAGGAATATGCGAAAGAAAATGCAGATTGCTCGACGACGAGGAGAGAATGTGAATGAAAAAGTGTTGGAATGTAAGAGAGGCGTGAATGAGTACAAGAAGGAGATCTGCAGAGTGAAGGAAGAAAGTTGGAAGCAATTTGTGAGTAAATGGAGTAACGAGGACCCGTGGGGCCCCGTTTACCGAGTATGTCGTGGGAAAGATCGAAATGAATGTTTGAATACTGTGAATGTAAATGGAACAATGACTGCAACATGGAGTGAAAGTGCAAGTGCGATAATGGACCATCTCTTCCCGGCATCGGAAATGAATGGTAGGAATGAAGTAATGAGTGATAACACTAGTGTAGTGAATGACGATGTGAATGAAGAGAATGAGAAAAAATTTGAATGGAATGAAATAGAGAGAGCAATTGGAGAAATGAGACTGGGAAAGGCACCTGGACTCGATGGTATAAATGCGGAAATGATGAGGAAAGTGTGGCGAGCGATTCCGGAATGGATCAAAAGTATGTATGATTTGTGCCTGAGAACGGATTCATTTCCGAATGAATGGAAGAAAGCGCGTCTGATTGTGTTACTAAAGTCTCCCGATAAAGTCAAGAGTGATCTTGGTTCTTATAGGCCGATATGCTTATTATCAGTACTAGGGAAAATACTAGAGAAAATGATGGTTATAAGGTTAGAGCAAAAGATGAGTGGAAGAATGAATGAAGCGCAACAGGGATTTATGAAAGGAAGATCGACTGAAACTGCGTGGCTGAAAGTGAAAGAATGTGTGCATCAGAGTAACTGTAAGTATGTACTGGGAATGTTTATTGATTTTAAAGGAGCGTTTGATAATTTAGAATGGAGTCGCGTGATTGGAAAGTTAAGACAGATTGAATGTGATGAGATTGTGTTATGCAAGGATTATTTTAAGGATCGAATGGTTTGTATGATTGGAGTGAATGAAACAGTATGGAAGCATGTAGAGCGTGGATGTCTACAGGGCTCCATAGGTGGACCGTTTATATGGAACCTTATGATGGATGATTTGCTGATGAAACTGAATATGGAAGGATGTAAGTGCGTTGCGTATGCGGATGACTTAGTATTGATGGTTGAAGGACGTAATCGGGTGGAACTGGAAAGGAAGGGAACAGAATGGATGAGAACTGTTTGTGAATGGGGAAAACATGTGGGAGTGAATGTGTCTGAAAGTAAGAGTGTAATGATGATGATGAAAGGGAATTTGGCATATACAAGAAGTCCGAATGTGCGTATGAATTAGAAAGCTATGAAGCGAGTTGAATGTGTAAAATATTTGGGAATATGGATGAGCGAGAGAATGCAATTTAAAATACATTTGAATCAATTGAAGGAAAAGATAATGAAAGTGGTTGGGAAAATGAGTAGAGTGATGAAACGTGAGTGGGGAATGAGGAAGAAAGGCATGAGAGTGATATACAAAGGTCTGTTTGAAGCGTGTGTGATGTATGGTGCAAGTGTATGGCGTGATGCGATGAGACACAAGTATACAAGAGAAATTATGAATAAATGTCAAAGAATAGTTTTGTATGCCTGTTTGAATGTGTGCAGGACTGTCTCGACCGAAGCCATGCAGGTCCTCATGGGTACACTTCCCTGGGACCTGGAGTGTAGAAGGAGAGGCATGATATGGAAAGTGAAGCATGGTGTGAATGTAGGAGAGAATGAGTTATTGAGTGATAATGAAATGGCTGGAATGGATGAGAATGAGAAAGAAAAATTTATGAATGAAAGAATGAGAGAGGTGTGGCAGCGAAGATGGCATGCAAGTGAGAAAGGACGGGTAACGTATGAATACATAAAGAATGTGCATTTTGCATGGAAGAATGTTAAGTTTGAACCGAGCTTGTATGTATGTTTCATGATGACTGGGCATGGAAGTATGAATGACTTTTTATGGGAACGTGGATTGAGTGAAACTAGGATGTGTGGATGTAATGAAGGAAATAAGGATTAGAAGCACGTTTTGGTTAAGTGTAAATGGTACGATGACCTCCGTAGGTTGAATGAAAGTGGTGTGAAAGTGTGTGAGGATGGAAGTGTGGATGTGGCGAGTGTGTTGGGTGATAGGGCAACATATGAATGTTTTAGTGTGATGGTTAAGGATATGTTCGCGAGAAGAAGGATGAAGGTTGCCGAAATGGTGGACGGGTGAAGCCTGGCGTATCCGAGGCGCAGGGGGGTTCCCTGCAGGTTGAAAGGTCTGTAGGATACGACTTGTCGGTTCCTGCTAGTCGGCTGATTCCTGTAAGGACCTTTGGTGAGTAGCAACACCACGAACCCGAAGCGCTGGCCGACCAATGCCGGGAGTGTAGGCCTCCCAAATTGGTAGTAGCTTTGCTACGAAAGATCCAACCAGTGATCATGACTGGTACCGCGGGGACCGGGCGCCCCCGAGGCTTGCCTCGGCCCGGTCATGGGTAGGACCATCGCGGGGGCAGTGGTAAGGCTGAATACTGGTCAGAGGCTCCTTTCCGGGGGCTTCGGCGGGTGAGCTGCGCATGGTACAGCTCGGGCACCGTCCTTCAGAGACGGTAGAGCGTGGAAAGTCGCTCGGCACCACCGGTTGTCTGCTCACAGGACCTACATCCTGGGAGTATACCGGTAGTCCCGCGAGGACCCGCTGATTGAGCGATAACCCAATCCCGCGCCCATGGGGGCCGTGTGAATAAGACTTTGGGCAGGCGCCGCACGTTAAATCACTAGAGACTTAATGTCCAATGTCTGTTTATTTTGTCCTTTCGCTTCTGAACTTGGCGCGCGAAGAGTCTTTCCAAGTTCGTGGTTAGTTGAGCGGGGACTCGGAGTAGTATTCGATCCAGGAAGTTCTGCTGTTGCCAACCCTAGGGAAATTTCCAAAGTTGGCGGCACCAGTCAAGATCACTGGTTGGATCTTTCGTAGCGCTAGCTACTACCAGTTTGAAAGCCTACACTTCCGGTACTGTTGAACCAGCGCTTCGAGTGTGTGGAGTCGCTACGCTCCAAAGGCCCTTACAGGAATTGGCCGACTGGACCCGGCAAGCCGTATCCAGCCAACCTTTCAACCTGCAAGGGTACCCCCTGCGCCTCTGGACACCAGGCTTTACACGACATTTGCTCTTTCACTCACTCTCTCTCTTCTTCTCGTAAATATATTCTTCTCTAACATACTAAAACATTCATACGTCGCCTGATTCTCCATCACGCCCTTCACATCCACACTCCCATCATCAATACTATCACACCACAATCATTCAAATTGCGAATATCATTATACCATTCACACTCAACTAACACATGCTTCCAATCCTCATGTGCTCTGCCACATCGACACATCCCAGTTTCACATAACCCACGCTTCCATAAAAAGTCATTCATGCTTCCATACCCAGTCATCAGAAAACATACATATAAACTAGGTACAAACTTAATCGTTTTCCGTGCAAGTCGAACATTCGTAATATATTCATTGACGGCCGCCGTGCCCAGGGCGGGGGCCCTGGGCACCCTCATTGAAAAGCGGCCGTCGTGACGAGGCGGTGCGGGGACCGGTCCCCCGCACCGCAGAACCAAGATTATTCATGGGGGAGGATAAATCTCCCCCCGGGACGCGGCCGGCCACCGCCATTCCATCCTGGTGGCCGGCCAGGCGAGGGGGAGCCGCGGTTGTGTTCGTTAAGAGTTCCCGTGGCTCCCCCAGTAATCGCCAGCGCCCTAGGCCGCCGTGGGGGTTTTAGCAGGACAAACCCCGCACTACCCCCGTCCCGCCCCCCCCGGGTGCGACGGGGGTGTCTGACCAGCAGATTTCCCCCACGTTAATAAAAAAAAAAATAATAATATATTCATACGTCACTCGCCCTTTTTCACTCTCATGCCACCTACGCTGTCATACCTCTATCATTCTCTCATTTATAAATCTCTCTCTTTCTTGTTCCTCCACCCTAGCTATTTCCTCATCGTTCACAATCTCATTTTCACCAACACTCACACCATGCTTCCATCGCCAAATCATGCCACTTCTTCTACATTACAGGTCAGGGGGGGGGGGTACCCATTAGGACCTGCATTGCATCCGTCGAAACGGTTCTGCACACATTCAGACAAGCATACAAAACCATTCGCTGACATCTATTCATAATATCTCTTTTTTTTTTTTTTTTTTTTTTTTTTGTTTAACGTGGGGGAAATCTGCTGGTCAGACACCCCCGTCCCGCCCGAGGGGCGGGGCGGGGGTAGTGCGGGTTTTGACCCGCTAAAACCCCCACGGCGGCCTAGGGCGCTGGCGAGTAGCGGGGGAGCCACGGGAACTCTTACAGAACACAACCGCGGCTCCCCCTCGCCTTCGCCTGGCCGGCCACCAGGATGGAATGGCGGTGGCCGGCCGCGTCCCGGGGGGGGAGATTTATACTCCCCCCGTGAATCATCTTGCTTCGGCGGTGCGGGGGACCGCACCCCACACCGCCTCGTCCTCCCAATATGGGGAGGACAGCTTCAGTTGGGGGGGGGGTGGCGGGCGGCGGGCAATTAAACCAGTAATCTGGTACACCCGCCGCCCGCCTATTCTCATCTGCTCGGGGGGGGGCACTAGGCGTGGGCGCACACGCCGCACCCCCCGCTCACGGCGACCCCGCTCGGCAGCCTCCTTCTGCAGCATCACCTCTTCGCAGAAGGCGATGGCTGCCGCCCATTTTCTTGGGCTCTCCAGCATGGCCCCAACTAAGCTGGAGAGAGCGAGGTCGCGACCAACTTCCCGTCTTAGGACTCGGCGCAGCACTGAAAAGGCGGGGCATACCTCCAGTGTATGCTGCGCCGAGTCCTCCTCCGCGCCACAGTGGTGGCACACCGTCGTCGCTTCCCGACCGATGCGACACAGGTACACACCGAAGCAGCCATGCCCGGTGAACACCTGCGTCGCACGGTAGGTGAGCCTGCCAAACCGCCTCTCCCGCCACGAGGTGAAGTGTGGCAGGAGAGCCCCAGGGACGCGCTCGCCGGCATGGGAACAAAGCTCCGCATGCCATCTGGCGAGCGCTAGTCCCCGGGCCTGGAGTTCGAAGCCGTCGACCGCCTCCTGCTCCGGCGGGTCCCCCCGAGCCCGGCCAGCGATGCATATGCGCCTATAGACATAGGCGCGCATCGCCGCCTGCAGCTCGAAGGGAATTTCTCCCGCCAGAGCAAGCGCCGCCACGGTAGACGCGGTGCGGTAACCCCGTATGAGGCGAAGGGCCATTTGCCTCTGAAGCCGGCGCAACAACAAAGTGATGCGCCGGCTTGCCCTCGCGGACGGCCCCCAGATCGGGGCGCCGTACAAGGCCATGGACCGCACCACGCCCAGGTATAGGCGACGCACCATGTTATCCGGTCCCCCGAGATTGGGCAACAGGCGGCCGAGCGAGACCGCCGCCCTCTCAACTCGGGGGACGAGGCGGCCGAAATGCGCCCCGAATCTCCAGTGGCTGTCGAGGATCAGTCCGAGATACTTGATCTCGGACTTCACCTCGACGCAGGCTCCTCCAACCCAGATCCACGATCCGGCCGGTGGCCGCGACCGAGGCCGTCAAAACCAGTCGGCCTCGGCCTTCTCCGGAGCCATCTTCAGCCCCAGATCGTGGATCTTCGCGACGACGGCTGCCACCGCAACCTCCGCTCGTCGGATGGTCCTCTCGAAGGTGTCCCCGACGGTGACCACTAACGTGTCGTCCGCATAGCAGACGACAGTGGCACCGTCGGGCAGGGAGGCCTTCAGGACTGCGTTATATCCCAGGTCCCACAGGAGTGGTCCTAACACGGACCCCTGTGGGACCCCGCAGTCCACTTCCCTCCGTATCGTCCCGTACCGGCCCGGGTATTCCACCCACCTGTCCCGCAGGTAGGCCCCGATCACCCGCCTCAGATAGTTAGTGTCGTCGTTGTGAGTCTTAAGATGGGCTATGCCTGGGTCCTATGTGGACTATACTAGCCGCTCTCTCGACGCGTGCCGATGGTCTGGCTCTACCCTCGTTCGTTATCGTGACAGGGGAAGACAACGTGCTACTCCCGCTGCCACCTCGAGTCCAACCCAATCCAGGCACTCTTGACGGAGTAGTGTTAAAGTCAATTTATCTCCGCAAGAGGGGCTTCAGCCTGGCCCGAGGGGGCGAACCCCGAGGGGTCCGCCCAGCATGCCGTTCGAATGGCGGAGTGGACAAGTCCACGTCTGCCCGTCACTCAAGTCGGACACGGGACGACTCCAAAGCTAGCGCCGCCTGATAGGAAGCGCAAGCTGGGTCCCGCGACTTGTGTGCACTAGCCCACCCTCTGTCCTTGCAATTAGAGCAGACCGGAGGTTCACTCTTCTTGCTACAGAGCGTGAAGGTATGCCCCTTTTGGGAGCAGTGACCGCACACGTCCTCCTTGAATTTACAACGCTTCGAGGTATGCCCGAAGCGTTGGCAACGGTAGCACCGAAGCACCTGGACGAAATCCCGTACACGACAGGAGTTCCATCCAAGGTAAACTCGGCTACCCCTCTGCTTCAGCCGCTGAAGATTCTGCGGACTGACGGCAACGACCCAGTTGGCTGTCTCCGGGGTCTTGCCAGCCATGCGGCTGACCCGAATTCCCGAAGGCACATCCTTCTGGTTCGCATCGCAGAGATTTTGCCTCCAAATACTGGAGGCAATTTCGTCCTTACCCATCCGACGCGGGACGTCGTAAACTAAAACCTCGGGGTCCCGCTTGGTGGGTAAGGAGACGGACAGACCCGCGCTCCGGAGCTTCTTATTGCCAACGAAGGCTTGCAGGTCCTCCTTTCGGTCGGTCTCGACGACGATGCCACCGGAGTGGATGCGTCGGACCGACTTTACTCGGATCGCCTCCTTCGCTGGTTTAATGAGGGACAGAACAGTAACCTTCGTAACTTCGCTGCTCTGTCCTTTTTCCTTCGGCGGGAAGATTTTTACCACATGCTGCGATTGTGGCCGTCTCCCCGCTTCCGGAGAAGCTCCTTTGCAGTCGACTTTGTTCACATGGGCGTAAGTCGACTGCGCGGCGTTGCAGGCCGTCTTCGGGAGGGTTCCCTTGGACGGCCCAGGTCGCATCGCACTCATTACGGCAGGACGCGCTTTTAGGTCCGCCCTGACCGCGGCGAGTTGCCCTTCGACGAAGCTATTCCGTTGAATAAGCTCCTGGACCAACTCGTTGAGTGCCTCAACCTCGGCGAGTATCTTTGACCCGGACTCCTTATTGACTTTCGACTCAGGTCGAAAGCAAAAGGTCCGTATTTCGGACACTCGCCTAAAGGCTTCGTCTCTTACGAGATCGAGAGGCCGTACCTTCTGCCCGGAGAACGTCCCCTTCGGTCTCCTGGCCCGGTTTACTGCGGCCTTGCCGGTGGGTGCGCCCGGCTTGGCTCGCTTCGACTTTTTGGTGACGGTTTGCCAACCGTCACCAGTAGGGTCCTCGACACGCTCGGGTGCCGACTGCACCTTCACGAGTGACGTGTCTCCGACTCGTTCGATTACTTCCACGTTACCGGTGTCCGGCGTACCTTCTACCGTGGGCTCGGTTTTCACCGAGACCGCTCGCGTGGGAGTCACACATCTTTGCAAGATCACACGAGGATTGGCGATATTAATCACCTTCCCGGATCTTGTCTTTCTCACAGACGCGGGGGGACTGACAGCTGCATTTGCAGTTCCCGCGTCTGCGGCGACGGCTTCACTCCGAGTAGGAGCTGGACCCGTCGTCTTTGGACGCTTAGTTTTTTGTTCATTATTTTTATTAAGACCCATAATGTGTCTTGGTCTTTCATCCAGTGCGCTCCCCGGCCACCACCGACCCGCACAATTTGGAACCCGCCAAAGGCTGAGTTAGGGCTACGCACCGAATATAGTCTGCTGGCTGGGTCGGTTTCCTTACCCAGCCCGCGTCCTCGCCCAGCAGAACCCACTTGCCCGAAGCGTGTGGTCGTTCCAAGCCGATTGACTGGACCAGGGCTGCTTTTCTCGTCCAGCCGCCCATCTAGCCGCAGCAGAGGCCAAAGGTACGTGTTTTGGACGTCTCACCCGCAGGAGAGGGCCCCCTCAGATCCCAGGATCCTCTTTTCCGACGACAAGGGTCGCCACGCACGGCAAACGCGTGGGAGACAGCAGTCGGAGAGGCTGCCTCTTCCTCTCCACCACACTTCGTTCAGTTCGCTGCGTATTTAAGAACACGAGCTATCCAGCGGTACCTTTTTCGTGGAGGCTCAAGTGTGGCTAGGGCACGTTTGCCCCTTGCGGCCTGGGTTGCCCAGGGGATTGATTGCATCCCATGTATTCCTGAGCCCAGCGGAGTGTTGTCTAGTGGCGTGTTCCGCCCACGAAAAACGGTCTGAAAAACCGTTTAACGTAAACTGGGGAACTGATGCCACGAGTGACAACAGTTCCCCAGTCGGAAGTCATACAGCACATACAGTGCTGTACAAAGAACACGCCACAGCCCGTATGCTAAATCAGGGCCTCGCCATTATGCGAAGTACTACATGTACGACGCACTGACGGTCTCTAATGCCTTCATCGCCGATACACCCATCGACTCGGCCGATCAACCCTCCTACGCGAGGGCTAGTTCGGGGGTTATCTCCCGCCCTGGGTGGCCACAGACCGCCACCGCCACCCGCCTCAGATAGGGAGGCACCTGGTGTTCAACCAGGGCCTCCCTAATGGCGGACCAGGGCAGGGTGTTAAATGCATTGACGATGTCGATCGACACCGCCAAGCACACCCCGCCCCGTGCCACGGCATTGTCCGAGAGGGACTTTAGACGGTCGATTGCGTCGACCGTCGATCGCCCCTCCCGGAAGCCGAACTGGCAGTCCGCCAGATCGGGGCCAACGCGGGACAGGTGCCTGGCGAGGCGGGCAGCAATAATCTTCTAAAAGATCTTGCCCACCTCGTCCAGGAGGCAAATGGGCCGGTACGCAGAGGGAGAATCCGCAGGCCTCCCATCCTTCCTTAAGAGGACCATCCGACTTCTCCTCCAGAGGTCCGGGAACACCCCGGACCTCAGGAGCCCGGAGAAGAGGCTTCTGAGCCTCCCGCCCAGGACGCTCATGGCAAGCAACCAGACCCGGCCGGGGATACCGTCCGGCCCCGGGGCAGTATTCTTGCCCCGAAGCCATTTGACTACCCCGGCCATTTCCTCCGGCGCGACCTCCAGATCCGGGGACCACTCATGTCCCTCTAGCTGAGGGACGGGCCGGGACGCCTCCCCGCTGACGGGGAATAGCGCGTCCACGATCCGTCCGAGCATCCCCGGATCCAGGCTTTCCGTCAGAGGGGGCGCCCAGGGACGTAAACGTCCCATCGCCATTTTGTATGGGCGCCCCCACGGATCTCGGTTCAGAGACCCGAGAAAGTCGCGCCAGGCCTGGCTCTTCGCCTGCCTGATGGTCAGCTGCAGGGCGACCACCTTCTCCCTGTATCGCCCATACAGCTGGATAGCCAGCTCCACGTCGGAACGTCGTCGTCGACGGGCGCGGGCGTACTGGCGTCGCGCGCGGACGCACTCTGTGCGTAAATCCGCTATCGCGCGCGACCACCAGTACACCGCCTTCCTCGGGAAGATCCTGGCCCGGGGCATGGCGACGTCGCAAATCGACGTCATTGCGCCCCGGAACCAATGGGCCTCCCTTGTCCCGTCGACTGGCCCGGCCGGTGTTGCCGGCCAGGCCACGACGTGGGCTGCCGCCATCAGAGCGTCCTGGTCGAGGCGCTTCAGCGCCCACCGCGGCTGAGGCGATCCCTCATCAGCGGGGCGACGTCGGGGTGTCGATGGGGCGGCGGAGAGGCCGAGAACAATGTATCTGTGGTCGGATAGCGTCTCGACCTCCTCCGCCACCTTCCACCCCGTAATACGGCGCACGGCCGGGGGCGTTACCCATGATAGGTCAACGACGGACCCCCCGTTGTACCGCACGCACGTATGGACCGAGCCCGTGTTTAGGAGACGGAGCTCGAGTCCCGCCGCCCAATCAAGCACCTCCCGGCCCCTCGGGTCCGTCCTGGGGGAACCCCAAGCTGAAGACTTGGCGTTGAAGTCCCCCAGGACCAGCACCGGACGTGGCTGGCAGCGGGAGACGCATCTCCCCACCACGTCCAGAAACTGTTCAAACTCCACGAGGGACCACCTCGGAGGTGCGTAGATCGCCACAACCACGGTGCCGCCCCAGTCAACGGCCAGGTATCCCCGGCCGCGCTCGATAACGGAGCACGCCGGGGACCCCGGCCGACCTGCCCATATTATAACGGCGGAGCCGTCCAAGTCCCCCATCCAATGTGGATGGTCGGGGACCCGGTACGGCTCCGCCGCTACGGCCAACCCGGCACCCCACTCGGCCAGGAATTGCACGAAAAGATCTTGTGCCCTGACCGAGTGGTTCAGGTTGGCCTGAATAATAGGGCCAGTAGGCCCCATTACTCTGGCGCCTCAATCTCCATCGCTGCCGCGGGAGCGGTGGCGTCTGGGGTTTTATCAGCCCCAACCGCCCCCGCGGGCGCGACGGTGGCATCCTTGGGTGCCGGATCCTTTGTTTTAGGAGCTGCCACGGCGGCTGCCGCCTTGGCCGTCGTGGTTCTCTTCCCCCTGCTTCCTCTGCCGCGTCTCGCGCTGGCAGGGCACGCCCGGCTGCCGAGGCGGTGGCCGGCCGGCTTGCCAGCTCCCGCGCAAAGCGGGCACTTTGGCTTTTCTGTGCAGCCAGCCACCTTATGGTCCTGACTGCCGCACCCGAAACAGCAGCCGGACCGATCCTCGGCCGCAGTGCACCGCTGCCTCGTGTGGCCTAAGCCAAATCAGCGGTAGCACTGCAAGGGCCGGGCGCTGAGGGCCTCCACCGTCGCCTGGGTCCAGCCCACTGTCAATTTGCCGGCGACCGCAACTTTGCGTGCGGCCGCAGCAGGGCACTGGACCCAGAGGGTGCCCAAACCAGAGGGGGAAGACCGGATTTCGCCGGTCCTCACATCCCCCCGGTCGCACCCTCCAACACGGGCGACAGCTGCGGCGACCTCCACCGGCGTGGTCGAGTCGACCAGGCCGCGCACCCTAAGGTCGGCCTTTTTGATTGGGCGCGCGACCTTCACGCCGGTCCCTGCCAGCGCGTCAGCCATCTTAGAGGCCAGGGCAGTGGCCTTGGCTGCACCATCAGCTCCGGGGACCTCTAAGATGATTGGCCCCGTCACCGCTCTCCTGGGCTTCAGCGAGGCGATGCCAATTTCTGCCAGGTCTATTTTGGACCTGGCAGTGGCCATCGCCTCGGCGTAACTCATCGCCCCGCCGGCCGGTACCGTTAAAGTAACGGCAGCCGTGCGGGGCGGACGCGGCGGCAGGGGAGCCCTTTTGGGAGCAGCCGGTGCCACCCGCCTCGCCGCCTTCTGGGTCAAAGCAGCCTTGGCAGCTGCCGCAGGTTTATCTGCGGCAGCCGCCCTTTTGGCCTTCCGGCCAACTACCTTTGACCACACCTCAGTTGGAGGTGTGGTGGAGGGCGGCGCAACAGTGGGGGCGGGCTGCATTTGTGTCGCCTTAGCGACCACAGTCGCTCCCCCACTGCCACCCTTTTTCTTTCCCCCCCTCCTGTCCATCGGCAGGGGTGGGGCTGGCGGCACGGGTGCCGCCGATCGCGGGCCTCGCACCCGCGGGACCAGCTCCCTTCTGAACGATGCCAATTTGGCATCGATAAGGGAGCCGATCTGTGCCAGCAAGTCGGCTGGCACAGCCGCGGGTGGGGGCGAGGACCCTCCTCGCCCAGGTGACTGGGGCCCCCGAGCGCCGAT